>NC_133388.1:180924057-181227087 GCF_047511655.1 Castor canadensis | reverse complement strand
TTCCCACTGCTCCTTCTCTCACTCACCGTCCATCTCCCTGAGCCCCTGGAAGGCTGAGCAGATTTTGCTGCCCGTGAATTCCAGGAGGGCAGTGTGACCAGGTTCTGGTCAGTTTCTCAGAGCTCAGGATGGTTGGCAAAATAGTTTAGAAGAACACCATCCAAAAGAAATATACTGTGAGCTACATTAAAAATTTCCAGTTGCCACACTATCAAAAGGAAAAAAGAATCAAGTGAAGCCAATTTTAATAATATATTTCCTATAACCTAAGATATCCTGAATCTTATCCCTTCTGTAAATAATCAACAAAAATAATATGAGCCAAATGTTCTGCAATTTTTGGAATAAATGTTCAAAATATGATATGTATTTCATACTAACAATGCATCTCAATCTGGACCCTAAATTTTCATAGAACACATTTAATCTGTATTTTGATCTTATCAAATTTACAGTTGAAAAAAATGGATTTAAGCCCCCTAAATTGTTCCAAGCATAAGATTTCCAATAACTGAATTTTGGCTACTTTAAAAGGCGAAAGATTTATACGATCTGAAGAGAAACCAGAGTATTGAATTTTGGCTACTTTAGAATTTAAATGGATGAAAACAAAGTAAAATAAAATTCAGTCCCTCAGTCACACTAGTGACTTTTCAAGAGTCACACCAGACACAAAGACTTTTTCTAGAAGGTGAGAGACGGGATCAGAGGAGAAAGCCCATCGCTCAAAGCGCTGGCACACATGGCTCATCTTGTCCGTGTGTCTAAACACACATTTCACTGTTTCCTCAAGACCTTGAAGGGTGGAAGACAGTGGCAGCCATGGTGCAAGCTGAGTGAGTGCCCAGTGGACTTGGCTTCTCTGCACTTGAGGCCCTTGACCAGCCAACGGGAACAGTTGCTCTCCCTGCTGGGCACCAGAGGAACAGCAGTGTTGGTGGGCTGGAAGATTGGATGTGGGGGGTGCCTGAGTCCTTCTGGATCTCTAGGCTTCCCTTGCTGTGCAGGAAGTGATGGGAGAAGCAGGGGTGGGGGTGGGAGTGGAGTGGGTGGGCAGGGGACCTGAAAGGCTGCAATTTTTAAGGATTTCCAAACCCCACAAAATACAGAATCCCTTGACTCTGAAGCATAAAAGTGTTAGTTAGGAATCTTAGAAAGCGAAAGTAAAGTAATTTGATA
Organism: Castor canadensis; assembly: GCF_047511655.1. Classification (NCBI taxonomy): domain Eukaryota; kingdom Metazoa; phylum Chordata; class Mammalia; order Rodentia; family Castoridae; genus Castor; species Castor canadensis. The sequence goes on along the minus strand of NC_133388.1, from coordinate 181,225,908 downwards.
ATGTTCTCTAGTTTCTAAACTCAAAACAAAAGTTACTTATTTTTCCTAGACTTACCCAACCAACAAATATTTGGTAGGAATCTGCAATCACCGTATTCAGAAAGACTTTACTCATGAAAAACAGTTTCCAAAATGACACATCAAATCCTTCACGGTCTCTTCTAAAATATTTGTAAACTACAAAGAATGCACATAGTAAAAAGAACTGCACCAAAAGTTATACAATAGAAAGTAAAAGGGTCCTTTCTCCCCTTGGTCAACTTTTAAAAATATTTGAAGAACTTGGCATGTCCCAGAAAGGTTAGTTATCTATAGATGAATGTAAAAAACTAACAGTAACAAAAGCATCTTATTAAATGGAAAGCCATGTGAAAGATGGGGTTCGTGGGCCACAGGAGGTGTGGCAGTCAGTGTTGCTTTGTCATTTGATTGCTTTAAGAGTTTCTTAATCCAGCAAGAAAATGTGGTATCTATACACAATGGAATTTTATGCAGCCATGAAGAAGAACGAAATGTTATCATTCACTGGTAAATGGATGGAGTTGGAGAACATCATTCTGAGTGAGGTTAGCTTAGCCCAAAAGACCAAAAATCCTATGCTTCCCCTCATATGTGGACATTAGATCAAGGGCAAACACAACAAAGGGATTGAACTTTGATCACAAGATAAAAGCAAGTGCACACATGGGAGATATGAGGATAGGTAAGACACCTAAAAAATTAGCTAACATTTGTTTCCCTCAATGCAGAGAAACTAAAGCAGATACCTTAAAAGCAACTGAGGCCAATAGGAGAAGGGGACCAGGAACTAGAGAAAAGGTTAGATCAAAAAGAATTAACCTAGAAGGTAACACACACGCACAGGAAATTAATGTGAGTCAACTCCCTGTATAGCTGTCCTTATCTCAACTAGCAAAAACCCTTGTTCCTTCCTATTATTGCTTATACTCTCTCTTCAACAAAATTAGAGATAAGGGCAAAATAGTTTCTGCCAGGTATTGAGGGGGTGGGGGGAGAGGGAGGGGATGGAGTGGGTGGTAAGGGAGGGGGTGGGGGCAGGGGGGAGAAATGACCCAAGCATTGTATGCACATGTGAATAATAATAATAAAAAAAGAGTTTCTTAATCCAGATTCTCTACTCAACCCTTAGGGAGGCACTCTGACTGTGTTACTCTGGGACTCTCTGGAGGCAGAGGTAGTGGAGCAGTGCTTTTTGGAGCCCTTGGAGTGCAACTGGGGCAAAAGAGTCAGTCTTGAATGTGACAGACATGTCTCAGGAAAGAGGATGCTATCAGCTCTGTTCTGTCCTTGGCAGCAGGGCTGAGTGACTGTGGTCCAATTAAATCTAACAAATTAGATTTAATTGGCTGGTGGATGGGAGTTAGGAAAGATAGCATTTATGGTTGGACTCAAACCATATGTAGCCTTTTCAAATTGCTCCTTAGTAATGAGCATTTAAGTTTCTTCCATGTCTTTAGAGCTCTTTTTAGTGCTGAAAAATAGTGTATTGTAGGGACATATAACAGTTTATTTGCCATTAACTTATTGAAGTTTATCTTGGTTGCGTCTAAGTTTGGGTTATTATGAACAACGATGCTCTAAAGATCTTTGTGCAGGTTTTTGTGTTGACATAAGTTTTCAATTCCTTTGGGTAAATGCAAAGGAGAGTGCTGACTGGTATGGTAAGAGTATGTCTAGTTTTGTAGGAAGCCATCGAGCTGTCTTTCAAAGTGGCCGTTTTGTACCATTTTGTATCCTCCCAGCAATGAATGGGAGTTCCTGTTGCTCCACATCTTTGCCAGCATTTGGCGCTGTCAGTGGTCTGCATTTTGGTCTGAATGTTTTTGTACGTGGATTGATTGGCGCATAGCCACAAACATTTGTTTGCTCATTGTTTTCATTGCTTGCCTGGTACAACAGCAGAGTTGAGTAGTGATGACGAGACAGATCAGTATTAAAAAAATGCATAAGATACTTACTACCTGGCTTGGCCCTTTACAGAAAAGGCTTGCTCACCTCTGGTCTGAGGGAAAAGCAATTTTCAGCAGAGAAGGCTTGTGGGTATTGGAGTGGCTTCTTGGGATGGTGAGAAGAAGGAAGAGGTGGTTTCAGGCACAGGGCAGAGCCAGAGCAAGGGCACAATGACCTGCCCAGGGTTGGGGAACAGGTAGGATGCCAAGACTCTTATCTTCCAGTCTCTCAGCTCTGAGCTGAACAGAATTGGATCAATATTTCCATACCTTTAGGAGAGAGAGAGGATGAATGAATCATGTCTGGCAATGTTTTGAGCAAAATAGGAAAAAAGCATTCATCCATCAAAAATAGGATTTCAATTTTTGTGTTCAATGGATGCTATTATTCTGTTTTTCTTCCCAGCCAGGGTTGCCAATTTCTTCCTTCCTTTCTGAAAACAAAACAAAATAAAACAAACAAACAAATAAAAAAAACAAAGCAAAGCAAAGCAAAACAAAACCAAGAACCAGGCATATGATCACAAATTGCAAATGTGTTAACTTAAAGAAATATATTTTATCCTTTTTCAAATAGGCAATATACTCCCAGGGCACAAATTGAAAAGGTTTAAAGGGTATACAGAAAAATTGCCTTCAATTCTCTTGTCTTCCTATTTTTCATTGTGGAGGCAGCCAGTGGTGCCAGGTTCCTGCACTGTGCACCTTTCTGGAGGTATTTTCTAAAGATACAAGTATTTTCCCCACAAATTATATTATTGTTATGTTTCCTTTGACACAAATGATTCTTTCCTATATGTAATTCATTTTGCACTTGACCTTTCCTTTCTTAGTAACACTTTGGGAAGTACTTCACCTCAATACATTCAGAACTTCCTCCATCTCTTTTCAGTACTGTGTAGTGCTCCAGCATTACACAGGATTATTATATTTACATGGTTTTAGTAGCAAGTCAGGGCTGTTACCCACCCCCCCTTTCCTGCCAGCAATGCATCCTGGTCCCAGCATTGCAGTCATAGCAGTGACTAGAGAGTTCTGGGTAAGCCCTAGCATGGTTCTCCATAGGTGAAGTGATGGGAAGAGAGGAGCTGGGCTCCAGGAATCATGCTGACAGGACTCTCCACCTGCTTTGGCTGTCAGGGTGGAGTTGTCCCTGTCCTTGTGATTCCCCTTCCTTGGGGTGCTGGTGGGAGAAGGACATGGTATGACTGGAAATTGAAGACATCCAGGTTACTCTGATGGGGTGGGGTCAGGAAGGGCTTTATGATAGTGGTAGCATTTGGCAGATTTACTAGTCATGGTTTTTTGATTGAGAGTTATGAGTACCTGCCTTGAGCTGGAATAAGCAAACAGGAGGATTTGTGGGTTTCTATAGGCAAGTGAGGAAAGGTAGGAGTTGTGGCAGACACTGCCACTTGCCACACAATATGTATTCCCTCTGTCTTCTCACTGTGCCCAACTAAGCACAATCAGCTCTCCAGACTGCCTTGCAGCTAGGGGTGGCTGCATGGCCCTTTTCTGAACGTTTAGATATAAGCACCCTATAGGGTGGGATTTCTGAGAGTGCGTTACTTTTCTGATGAAAGGGAATACTCGCAGTGGGCATATGCTTTTTCGCCTTATTTGGAATGTAGGTATAATATCTACAGAACCAGCAATCATCTTGGAACTATGAGGAGAACATGATAAAGATGGTGAAAAAAGTGGTCTTTGATGTCATAGTAATGCCAGAAAACCAGGCCTTGCCTGGTGGTCTTTAATCACTTTCTACCCGAGAAAAATAATGTTCTATTTGGATAAGCCCTTGTGGGCTCTTGATACACACAGTTGGATATAGACCCAGTCCTAATCAGAGCAATTGGATTCTGGGATTTCCATAGGGTCATGTCTCTGTCTCTTTCTTTCAGTTAGTTTTTTCAGAATCTTTCATGGGACAAGAGACATGGTTCCAGCTCGTCTGGAGTCTACTCTCACACATGCAGTACTGGGGAAAGAGGGAGCTACCTGTCTGATTCCAAATGGGGCAGGGACCTAGGAAAAAAAAGCTGATTGGTTTATCTTAAAGGATACCCTTACTGCAACCAACCCCTGTGGACAAAAGGACAGGGCAAACTGATTGGCAAGGTCTGTGCACCTGTCCAGTCCTCCCTGGAATAGGGAGTAGGGGGTCTTCCTAAATGAGCAGAGGAGGGCTTGTGCCAGGAGTAGGGAAAGGCAGGCAGATGGAAATAACAGATGGCTCTCTAGCATGCACGGAAGGGTTAGCCATATGGAGAAGGTTAGCCAAGGGGATCTCGGGGGGATTTTCACCTCCTCCAAGAAGACTTTTGTAGCAGCCTGATTTGGCCTCTCCTCTCCATCAACTGCCTTGCTTATCCTCAGGATAGCTATGTCTTGTATATTATATTATATAGTAATATCTGTTTCCTCCTGGTGTCTTCAAGTGGACACTTCCTCTGCTTAATTCAGTATCTCTCCTTTCCATTCCTAGCATGGAGTGGCCACTTCTTGTATGGATGAAGGAATGAAGGGACCAGAGGAATAAAGGCACAGAGAAGGAAAGTCACAGGGAAGAACCTTTGGTTTGGTTAGTATCTTGAGTGTGTAATAAAATCCCCAGCAATTCTCAAGGTTCTTAAGGCGAGTTAGGGCTGGATAATGGTGGGACCTTCATAGTCTAAGTGTGAACTGGGAATCAGGGAGCCCTTGAAGACTTTTGAGCTGAGGAATGAGTTGATCAGAGCCTGTTCTGACTCCTGGCTGCTGTCTTATCTTCCATTCTTTGGCTTCTCCATAGTTCTTGCTCACGTTCTTAATCTGTTTTGGATACCTTTGATCCAGGTTACCCATCCTTTTCTCCTTCTTCCCCCACCTCCTACACCAATCAGTGATGAGCTGATTCTGGCCTTCTTTGTCCACCTGGACCAAGCCTTTCACTTACCCAGGGCCCAATGGGCATGCTTTCAAAGAAGAGTCCCCTGGAGTAGCTCTTGTCTGCCCTCTTCTGGGCTCTGGTGGATACAGCCACCTGGTCTTCTGGAACTAAAAGAAACCCTCTGGTCATAGCGTTGTCTCCTGATGTGACTTTTGTCTTCTTATGTCTGCCCTGCAAATCCTTCTTAATTACTTACGAGCCAGTAAGATTCTTCTCTTCAGGGCCTACAGTGTGTTTGGGTTTTTCTGAGGATATCTTTGTATAGGATACTGCTGAATTCTCACTCATACAGGTTATTTTTCATGAAGTACTCTAAGCGATACATAAACGTCAGGACATTTATTCTTGTTAATTTACATATATATCCTACTTTCATTATCTGGACTGAAGTCACTTTAGTTTTGAAAGCTGTTGAAGAGGAAATGTGTTTGAACTTTATAAATATGTAAGGCTTACACATTTATATTTCCTTGGAGAATAGCTTCCCCCATCAATCAGAGCCTGATGCCTTCATCAAAGTACAGAAGTTCACAAGCATATTTTTTATTATTTACAATAGAATCAGTGAAATTTCCTAATTAATGGTTTTGCTAAGAGGTAATTGCAGTTTACAGGGAATTTGGGCCTGTAATATGGCTGAGAAACCACCCCTGATGTATTTTGATCTCATAAAACCATAGATACACATCCCAGCAGAACACTTGACTGGATTCTTGGTCTCACCATGGCTGATAGAATTATTTGCTTCTGAATAAATTGTTTTTCGTAGGTCAACAGCTTATTATTTTTGTGCTTTGGTGAGCAGGACCCCTCAAACATCAAAGTAGACCTTACATCTCTTCGTGGGGCCAAGACCACAGATTGCTTTTCTGGATTCACATCTTGAATTCTTCTTTCCCTTATACTTTCAAATCTAGCTCACCTAAGAGTTACTTCCCACATCTTTATTTTGGGGTCCCCCCAGTGCAATGATCTTCCATTCTACTAAACAATAATGCCTCTCTAGTTTAGAGCATTAATTTAGCAAATGTCATGCATTATTTTGCAGCATCTTTTTACTTTTTAATGAAACATTATTTATAAATTTGTACTGTCATTTAACTTTACAGAAGCTTATGTCCTATGTGTTTCCTTGATTCAGAAGATTTTTAATGATAGAAACTATAACTTACACTTGGTTGTTTACCCCACGGTATGTTGAATATCTATTGCTGTATTTAATAGATGAGCTGTTGATTGATGGGCTGTTGTATCATTTTCCTATCCTGGCTCTAATTAGTATCCTTGCCTGAAAAATTATTTACAAAAGACAGATTGGCCTGGACCATCATTAACACTTCCCTAAAATATTTTCTTGTCTTTAGAGGCTTTGCAAATGTATTGCTCAAATGGCAAGATGTGTCTGTCTGTGCACATGACAAAGGGAAGTCAATTAAACCATTCTTCTGATTTATGGTTGATGCGTGATCATTTTAAAATTTAGTTTCAATTTTTATCAATTAAAATACCTATGTACAATTTTCAAGATTAAGTGTCTTCAAAAAGCACAGTGAAAAGCAGCACACATATTACCCCACCATTTCCTGCTTTCTAGGATCAACACATTTGGCTCTTTTAGTGGGTTATTTTGATATTACCTCTGCATCAGTGGTACATGTATATTGTGCTCCTTTCTTGTTTCTTCTTCTGGCTTTAGGCATTACTTATTAGCCTCCCACAGTTATATTTCCTTGTCACCACTCATGTGCACTGATCACCCCACTCCAACTCTGCCGTTATGCTACTAATGTTATTTCATAGTTTTGCTAAGGCTAATATTTAGGGAATATAGTCCTGTCTATATAAACACTCTTAACAACTGATTGTTTTTATTTTCCTGTACAACTTTTAGGTTTTGCTGGGGTTAATAGTTGTACCATTTTCTCTCCTTTAGCATGGAATGATTTTATGGTGAGAATGGGAAGATGCTTCAGCATTTGGCTCTGAGAAATGGGAACAACTTTATAGAACTGATAACAGATGTTGGAAATTGGCACAGCTGACTGTCATTCTCTTAGATTAAAGCAGAGATCCCTGGAGAGAAATAGTGAGAGGGATATCTTATGAATTCCTAATCAAAGGTTGGATTCCACTTCATATCGAGAGAAAGACAGTGAGGAATATCTGTATTTACTTAATAGTGACCTGGTAATTTTAATTTTATGGAGATGCTTGGCATTAAAAGCAGAGCTTGGGAATCACAGGTCATCAATTATAGACAGGGAGCAATGCCTTGGTTCCTGCAAACTTAATGTAGCTAGATTTCCTTCTTTCTTTCTCTTTTTTTTTTGCAGTACTGGGGTTTGAACTCAGGGCCTTCACCTTGAGCCACTCCACCAGCCCTATAGTTGGGTTTCAACTTTGAGACTGTGACTAATACCCATGGAAGTTTTATCCCTTTGCGGGGGCAGTGGGGTGGTGATTGCATTCATAGGAGTTGTATCATGTCTCTGAGCTGATGCTTCTGGGTGTCGGGAATTGTAACTTGCTGAAATGGCTAGGGAAGAGGCTTATATGAAAGTGTCTTAGTCAGCACCCCCATGCTGGGAAGAGCAAAATTGTATCTAGAAATCATGGTTCTTTCCTTCTCAGTTCTTTGAGTTTATAACTGCTCTGAATTACTGCCACCACTATTGCTACTGCCACCACCATCACCACCACTACTACTAGTTATAATGGCTACTAGCTATTAAGCATCTGTTAGATTTCAAGTGCCACTCTTAGTACTTGGCATGTATTCCGTTATTTTATTCACACACAAAAATGCATGAAGTAGACATTAAATCATATGTATAGCCACACAGTAAGTACTGAAATGAATAACCATAACATAGTTACTGAAAGATTATTTTAACCCACACAATCTTCAAAATTCTTTATATGCATAACTCATTTACACCTTATAACAACAGAATTATGCCCAGAAGGTTAAGAAAATTTTCACAGGTCAGATCTGGAACATTTAAAGCTGACTCAAGTTTGCGCTGTTCTTCTTACTATACATGTAGAAGAAAGTGTCTGTATTCAAGGGGAGAAAAGAATACACCATTGAGGGGGATGACAACAGAAAAAAGAGATGAAGGTCATTGGAGGTAGTTTTATTTTTCTGAGTTTTTCAAAAATCATGGTATCTCAAATAAGGTATATTTTTCTGAGTTTTTCAAAAATCATGGTATCTCAAATAAGGTAAGATACCAAATAATTTGATCTAAAATTTTCTCCTTAGAAGGCATATTTATATTTACAATCCTCATAATAACCCTATGAAGTAGAAGATTCAGGGACCATTACTCCATTTTTTTGGATAAGGAAACTAAACTCAGAAAAGCAAAATAATTTGCCCACACTCATGTAGATAGCGAGAGAATCTCCCTTGACTGTCATTCATTCATTTTTTTGTTCAATGCCACATATGTTTTTTTGAAGTCTATCTTGTATCTGGCAGTGTCTTAGGTTCTAAGAGTTCAATAGTGAGCAATGCCTTATAGAACTTACATTCTAAAATAGTAGACAGGCAGTAAACCAGTGGACAATTGTGTATTATTTGTTTAATACTGATAGGCACAAAATCAAGGAAGGAAATAGCAAAGCCAGGTATACAGAGGGAATAGGCTACTTCAAACCAGGTGTTCAGGAAATCTCTGAGGCATGACATCTGAGCATAGATGTGCAGGAAGTGAGAGAGTTATCCATTCAAACATCTGGAGGACAAACACCCCAGTCAGAGGATATAGCAAATCACTGCAAAATCCCCAAGGTTGGAATGATGCTAGAATACTCAGAAAAAAGCAACTGAGTCAGTGTGGATAGAGAAATGGGGGCAAGAGGAAGAGAGCAAGAGATGTCAGAGAGATGAGCCAGGACTCAACTACAGGACTTATAGACAATATGAAAGAATTGGGTTTTATTCTAAGTTAAATGGGAAACCTTTGGAGGACTTTGGGAAAATGGCATGACCTAATTTAATCTTGAGAAATCCCTGTGACTCTACTACGTGGAGAATTTACTGGGTAGGTGGTGGTGGAGGTCAGCAGTAAGTGCGCTGGTCAGAGTGGGCTGAACAATGCCACACTAGCATGTGTCATGCTTTGCAGCTCTGTCATGCATGTTTTCCATTCTAGAATCTTGGTTGATGGAGCAGCTTTATCCAGAACCTTGCTGGGTTCATGGCAAAGACAGAAGAGATGATATGAATTGGATACTGATTCTGAACTCTTCTGCCTAGAAAGAAGTGACAAATATCATCTGCATCATATTCATTGACCAAAGCAAGTCATGTGCAAGCCTGGCATCAATGGGCAGTGAGCCACAGCTATGAGATTTTGAGGGTAAACCACCCATACTCTACAGTGTACTATGTTGGTAAGCAATGATGTTCAGTAGGTTGGATGTATTCAATGCATTTTTTCAACTTACGATATTTTCAACTTATAATGGTTTATTAAGACATATCAAGACATTGTATGTTGAGGAACATTTGTATTTTGAAACCCTGATGCAGTCTACCACTGGCTACCCTGGTACAATTTATTGCCAGTTACCAGTTGTAATTAGAAAAAAAATGAAGCTGGCTTTGGCGAGGAGGTGTAGCAGTTGAGGCAATGAAAGAATTTGATGATCGAATAAAGTGTAATGTGAAAGAAGGAAGAGTTAAGGAAGATGATAGGGTTTTGATCCTGAACACCTTGGTGAAGAACAGTAACATTTACTCAATTGGAGAACACTGAGGGAGCAGCAGGCATAAGGAGGGGGGAATTAGAAATTTCATTTTTTGGTTTTAAAAGATTTGAGATTCCTGATAAGGATAACATTGGGTTTGATGGCAAAATTTGTGAGTTACCAGTATAAAGGTGGCCTTTGCAAGTATGAAGCTGAATAGTATTGAGTATTTGGGGACACTGATGGGAAGCGTAGATGAGGGGGGAGAGAGTGAGAGATGCTCAGAAACTCAGAGAAAAATATGTTTCATGAAGACAAAGGAGGACAGTGTCAGTAACTGTTGGGATGTTAAGATAAGATTTAAAATCCATTGTTACATTTGGCCAGATGCACTGGTGACCTTGACAATTCATTGGTGCCTTATTGCAGGTGGGAATGAGAGTTTGGGATGGGTTGAAGAGAGTCCATATATCCTTTGATTCCAAGTTCAATGTCTTCCTTGATCTGCCAAACTGCCTAGAAAGTTCTCATGCATAGAATGGAGTCATTAAGAGTGTTTTGGAACCAGATAATTTGTACGCCATTCTTTGCATCACTCAGCGTGGGAGAACAACTGCCTAAGACCTTGAAGACTGCCACCAGAGCATAACTAGGTCACTGACTTTCCTTCTGTGACTGTGTGGAGTGAAATTTGTGCAGAAATACCTTTGTTTCTGTCCATCCATGCTCTAAGGCAAAGTCTCTGTAAGTGACAGGGCATGATGTGAATTTGTTAGCCCCTTAACCACAGATGCACAAGGGGAGGCTAGAAAAATAGAATTATCTCATTTACTGTCCAGCATCAAGTGCAGGAAATAAAACTCGCTTCCAAGAGCAATACATTGAATTAAATGAGGTAATTTTACTCCAAAATAATATTCCAAGGGACTTTCCAAAGCAATAAAACAGACGGCACAAACTATGAAGTGAAGTCAGAAAAAGGTGGAGTATGGAAGAGCAAAGGAAATCTATTACCATGTGCATGTTTGTTTGGCCCGTGGGGCATGCCTGCTGACAACCGTTTCTGGTCGTGTTGAGGTATGCCATGGAGACCCAGATGACACGTCTGTGGCTGTGCCTCAGGTGTTGGCTGCATCCACAGCCAGTCAGGTTAGGGAGGTGAGGAAAGCAAGGCTGGGGAGTGATTTTGATAAATTTGAAAGAACTCCAATACTTCCCAAAGATGATAATGATCCTTGCCTCTTATAATTGTGGGCTCCCAGGCAAAAGCAATATTTCAAATTTTTAATAGCTAGTGAAGAAAAGGGCCTGAATAATTGGAGTGGGCACTGAACCAATCCCTGCTGACTGTACTGGACATTTTAGCTGCACACCAGGCTGATTTGCATGTTTAGGGAAAAGAGCATGGGCTTTACAGTCACTAAGAACTGAGCTTCATCTTAGATGTCTCTAGGAATTCACTCTAGGTCTGTGTCTTTGAACAAGTTAAAGCTTTAATGAGCCTTATTTTCATCATGTCTAAATGGAGAGAATAATGTTTTCTTGTAGGGTTATTTTGAAAATGAAATGTGTTTTCAGTTGTCCATTGCTATGTAACAAATCATCCAAAAACTTGGTGTCTTAAAGCCACATTGATATATTATTAGTCAGTGGGTCAAGAGTTTAACCAGGGCTCTCTGGCCTGTTCTTCTCTTCTTCCATGTGGTACAAGCTGGGAATGACTTGCTTAGCTGCATTCTCCTGACAGTTGGGCCTGGCTGAGAGGTTCAGAAAGGTCTCACTCATGTGTCTGGCACTTCACCACTCCTCCACACATGGCTGGAGGTGTGGCTCAAGCCACAGAGTGCTTTCCTAAGGCCCTTGGTTCAATTCCCAGTATCATTTAAAAACAACAATGACAAAAAAAGTTCAGAATGGTGGGGAGGTGGGGTGGGGTGGAAGGGACTTGTCAAAGGCCACATGTCATTCCTGGAGTTCAAACTCAGGTTCTCTGGATTTGAGTTCATTTCATTTTCACACCACTCCTCTGAGGGAGGCAAAATGGGCCAGAAATGCAGAGAAGAAAGGTGGCTGAGGAAGGATGTAGATGCAGGGAGTTGGTTGCTTCCTGGAAACTGTAGAGAAGTTTTGGGCATCTTTTAGCAGAAGCAACTCCTGTCTAGGCTTGCCAGCAGGTTCAGAGAAGTCCAGCCTCATTGTGGCTCCCCAGAAGCTGGGAGAACCAACAGAGGGAGGCACCTCCACCACCTGCTTCTCTGCAGCCTGCCAGGGGGAATGTGTACTCCTTAGAGACTGTAGTGGCTTCAGTTGTGTTTTCAAATATGTATATCTGAATCCTAAGCCCTTGTTTAATGTTATCTTGTATAGAAATCTTTACAGATGTAATTAAAGATGTCCATACAAAATCATTCTGGGTTTCATTCAGGTGGGTCCTGTATCCAATGACTGTAATTCTTAAAAGAAGCAGGGACAGCCGGGGGGGGGGGGGCGGTTGGAGGGGATAGAAACACAGGGAAGACAGCCACAGGAAGATGGAGGGAGGATTGGAATGATGCTGCCACAAGCCAGGGAAGGCCAAGAGCAATTTGAAGGTGAACAAGGCAAGAAAGGAGTCTTCCCTAAGTGTGGCTCTGTTAACATACTGGGTTTGGACTTTTGGCTTCCAGAACAGGAAGAGAATACATTTCTGATGGTTTTACTCACTTGGTTGTGGTAATTTGTTATGACAGTGGAGGGGAGGAGGCTGCAGTAAGTGCTGGCTTAGCAGAGGCCTGGGTCAGGACTGATTAGGTGGAGACTTCTCAACTGGTGGCAAAGGGCCAGGGCCACAGACTTCAATAGCCGGTGCCAGTTTATTCCCCCAAAGGGTGGGGAAGGTCTTACTGTGTCTGAGATGATAACTGTGCAGGGCTTCAGGACCAGATGGGTTCAGTGGCCTCCCAGTCAAGACCTGTCTTGACCCTGGGGAAGCCCCACATCTAAGGTCTTGTCCCCAGTCACCAGAAGATGAAAGCTATCCTGTGAATGGAGCCATGGGGAAAATGTTGGAGGAAAGAGTGTTCCCTTCCCAGCAACTCAGCTTAAGAGAGGTTGTGTGAAACCTGAAGAGTTGGAGAGGCTTTCGGCTGGTGAGTTCATGCTCCTCGTCCCCAACTCCTGCTCCCTGTGGGATGGAGCTAGTGAAGAAGTTTAGATCGCATATAGAAAATAAAAGAATGCCCCTTTTTGTTGTTATCGTTTGCACAACTTAAGTGCACTCTTACTTTATAACATAGTAATGAGAAGTAAAATGGAATTTTAATTTGGAGTCATGGATTACAGTGTCCCAGCATGTGAAGAAAACATCCTCAGTCACCCAAAGGTCACATGGGATTGCTAGGTTGTGGAATTACATTCCTTTCTTGCCAGGGAAAAGGGCCAAGGAGAACTAGCAGTCTGTTGCCTTTCTGTCCTTAGGCTTGGGCAAATAATGTACTCATCCTTTACATTCAAATCTGCTCCACTTCCACCTGATATTTTGCTAAGGGGACAAATGAGATTCTGTAGCTTAGTTTGCTGGAGTGGCAAAATGCTAATCAGCTTCCTTCTGCAGCCAGCAAAGTGGCAGAGGGGGCGTGCCTCTGTGGATAGGAGAGCAGGGGAGGCTCCCCTGACTGGGAGCCAAGGGGATCCTGGCTGATTCAGCGCCCGCTGACAAAGGCACTTCCGTCCTAGCTCATTTCTACCATGACCTTTCCTTAGCAAGCAAGAGGAGGACCCAGAGCAATGGTTTATATATATTTTTTTAATGGAGAAAGATGAAATGCACAAGGGTCATTAACAAGAGGACCAAGGATTCGTCTATCCTGGGAGATGCTAATTTTGATAAATGCTTCCATCTCTCTACAGATGTGCCATTCCAGCTTTCCCTTTAGACGGGAAATAGACGTTGGATGTCAGTCCCCACACAGTGGCTCTGAGCATGACACCGAGATACTCAATAAATATTTGGTGAATGAATGAGTGAGCAAATGGATGAATGAATACAGTCCAAACTACATCCAGTGTCTGGCAAACTTAGGCCTGAAAGATCCAATCTCTAACACATTTGGCTGGATGCTTCCTTTCTGTTTCATCTTGCTGCTAGAACAATGGGAGTGATCCCAAAAGATGCTCCAGTACTCCTGGAAGTTTTTTGACTGAATGGTGCTATGATACCAACTTGCAAAGAGCTGACTGCTCAGGAGCAGGGGCAAGTGCCATTTAGGTTGGGTAAGGAAGAAGGAATGCTGCCCTGAGGCTAGCATTTGTTCCCTGCCTCTTTAATATTTGTTAATGAGGCTGCCATTATAACATGTTGCACATATGGACTGGTGAATTTTACCTTTTGAGTGGCTGTGATTTTATTTTATTTTAAAATTTTTTCCCAACTGGAACTAATGAAATATTTATTTATTTACTGTTGTGCTGGGTGGAGGTTGCATTTATAAAAATTCTTTTTTTTTCCTTTTTCTTTTATTATTCATATGTGCATACAAGGCTTGGTTCATTTCTCCCCCCGCCCCCACCCCCTCCCTTACCACCCACTCCACCCCCTCCCTCTCCCCCCCTCAATACCCAGCAGAAACTATTTTGCCCTTATTTCTAATTTTGTTGTAGAGAGAGTATAAGCAATAATAGGAAGGAACAAGGGGTTTTGCTGGTTGAGATAAAGATAGCTATACAGGGCATTGACTCACATTGATTTCCTGTGCGTGGGTGTTACCTTCTAGGTTAATTCTTTTTGATCTAACCTTTTCTCTAGTACCTGTTCCCCTTTTCCTATTGGCCTCAGTTGCTTTTAAGGTATCTGCTTTAGTTTCTCTGCGTTAAGGGCAACAAATGCTAGCTAATTTTTTAGGTGTCTTACCTATCCTCACCCCTTCCTTGTGTGCTCTCGCTTTTATCATGTGATAAAAATTCTTACAATGTATCAAATGTATCCTATTTGAACACACCCTCTACCATTCTCCTTCATCCCCTCCTCCCTCCATTCCTGGAATAGTTTCAACAGATATCATTTTTCCATTTACGTACATGCGTACACAGTATTTGTACCATATTCACCCTCTTTCACCATTTCCCCACTTCCTCTCCACTCCCACTGGTACCAACACCCCAAGGCAGGACCTGTTCTGCCCTCTTGCTCTCCAAATTTGTTTAAGAAAAGAAGAAGAAGAAGAAAAATGACATTTTTGGTTGTTTAAGATAGCTACTAGGGAGTTTCCTTGTGGCACTTCCATGTTTATATGTATTGTAGTTAGTGGCTATGATTTTAGTGGCTATAGTTTTGTTAGTTAATCTAGACTTTGCTTTTTTATCCACTTATTTGCAGTGTTGGCTTAAAACTCATTAGTTGTTCCTAAAATTGTACATCATTCAGCCCATAGGGATAGGAAGCTTTTCTTTGTCAGCTAATTATCTTTATATAGTTGCTTCTTTCAAAATGAAAATTTGAACTTCTGAAGTTGGGCAGAGAGAGTTATGTGAGCTGGATGGAGTCACCCAACTTGTGAGGTCAAGATTCTAGGCACAGAGTGGACAGAACAGGAGAGCAGGATTTCTCCCACCGTGGTGTCTCAGCAGTGTCTACAAGTGCCATATTGTTACATAAAGAAGCACGGTGAGGAAAAGGATCCGCAGTGGAACCTAGCACAAAGTAGGCATTTTTAACATTTTGAAATAGCTGAATGATTAAATATACTTTGTTGCATTTTTAGGTATGATGCTGTATTGAATTGTGTACTTTGGGGGGATTAATGCATGTAGGGAGGTGGGGAAAGGTGTAAAAGCTCTGTTATTCAACTCTTCTTTTGCCACATTTTTTATTAATACATATTAATTATACAAGGAAACACCATTTACTGTGGTGTTTCCATACCCTCACATAATGTGCTCTGATCATATTCAACCCCTCTGTTACTCTTTCTTATCCTTCCTCCCCCACTGTCTTTTTAATCTTTCTTGTAATTTAAAAAAAACAGATTGAATTATGACCTTTTCATACTTGTATGCAAATGTATTTCAATCATGTTCTCCCTTCTTACCCTCTCTTTTCCCCCTCCCACATCTCGCTGGTTTCCCACCCCCAAATAGTCCTGTATTTATGTAAAACTGGATAAGGATGCAACAAAAAACAAAACTATAAACCAATTTCCTTGATGAATATAGATGCAAAAATTCTCTCACTAAAATACTTGCAAACCAAATTCAACAACACATAAAAAGATTATACACTATTCCAGGGATGCAGGGATGGTTCAACATATGCCATCAATAAACACAATACAGCACATAAACAGAAATAAGGACAACAGTCACATGATCATCTCAATAGATACAGAAAAAGTCTTCGACAAAATCCAACATCCCTTCATGATAAAAGCCTCAAAGAAACCAGGGATGGAAGGATCATATTTCAACATAATAAAGGTGCTGTAAGACGAACATATAGCCAATGTACTAAATAGGGAAAAACTGAAAGCATTTCCTCTGGAGTCAGGAACAAGACAACGGTGACCATTCCACTCTTATTCAAGACAGTGTGTGAGTTCTTAGCTAGAGAAGTAAGGGAAGGGAGAGACATAGAAGGAATACAAACAGGAAAGGAAGAAATTGAATGATCTTTATTAATAGATAATATGATCCTACACTTAAAAGACCCTGAAGCCTCCACCAAAAAACTCCTAGATCTGATAAACACTTCCAGAAACTAGCAGATTACAAAAATCAACATTTTTTGTATGTTGATGTAATATTTTGCCCTTTACTTCATGTAGGATGTTGCATTATGCTATTGTACCCTAAAAGTCTGTACCTATGTGGTGTCTTCCTATTTTTTTAGGATTTATTTTCTACCTTCAGGATTTCATGTTTTACCATGGACTTCAATGCATCTTGCTCATTTAGTTCAACTGGTAGGAGACCGCTGTTATATATATATTTTTTCTTTTATTATTCATATGTGCATACAAGGCTTGGTTTATTTCTCTCCCCTGCCCCCACCCCCTCCCTTACCACCCACTCCACCCCCTCCCGCTCCCCCCTTCAATATCCAGCAGAAACTATTTTGCCCTTATCTCTAATTTTGTTGTAGAGAGAGTATAAGCAATAATAGGAAGGAACAAGGGGTTTTGCTGGTTGAGGTAAGGATAGCTATACAGGGCATTGACTCACATTGATTTCCTGTGCGTGGGTGTTACCTTCTAGGTTAATTCTTTTTAATCTAACCTTTTCTCTAGTTCCTGGTCCCCTTTTCCTATTGGCCTCAGTTGCTTTAAGGTATCTGCTTTAGTTTCTCTGCATTAAGTGCAACAAATGCTAGCTAGTTTTTTAGGTGTCTTACCTATCCTCACCCCTCCCTTGTGTGCTCTAGCTTTTATCATGTGCTCATTGTCCAATCCCCTTGTTG
This sequence comes from Castor canadensis, assembly GCF_047511655.1. Lineage (NCBI taxonomy): Eukaryota > Metazoa > Chordata > Mammalia > Rodentia > Castoridae > Castor > Castor canadensis. The sequence goes on along the minus strand of NC_133388.1, from coordinate 181,208,876 downwards.
TGTTTGCCCTTGATCTAATGTCCACATATAAGGGAGAACATACGATTTTTGGTCTTTTGAGCCAGGCTAACCTCACTCAGAATGATGTTCTCCAATTCCATCCATTTACCAGCGAATGATAACATTTCGTTCTTCTTCATGGCTGCATAAAATTCCATTGTGTATAGATACCACATTTTCTTAATCCATTCGTCTGTGCTGGGGCATCTTGGCTGTTTCCATAACTTGGCTATTGTGAATAGTGCTGCAATAAACATGGATGTGCAGGTGCCTCTGGAGTAACAGTCTTTTGGGTATATCCCCAAGAGTGGTATTGCTGGATCAAATGGTAGATCGAGGTCCAGCTTTTTAAGTAGCCTCCAAATTTTTTTCCAGAGTGGTTGTACTAGTCTACATTCCCACCAACAGTGTAAGAGGGTTCCTTTTTCCCCGCATCCTCGCCAACACCTGTTGTTGGTGGTGTTGCTGATGATGGCTGTTCTAACAGGGGTGAGGTGGAATCTTAGTGTGGTTTTAATTTGCATTTCCTTTATTGCTAGAGATGGTGAGCATTTTTTCATGTGTCTTCTGGCCATTTGAATTTCTTCTTTTGAGAAAGTTCTGTTTAGTTCACATGCCCATTTCTTTATTGGTTCATTAGTTTTGGGAGAATTTAGTTTTTTAAGTTCCCTGTATATTCTGGTTATCAGTCCTTTGTCTGATGTATAATTGGCAAATATTTTCTCCCACTCTGTGGGTGTTCTCTTCAGTTTAGAGACCATTTCTTTTGATGAACAGAAGCTTTTTAGTTTTATGAGGTCCCATTTATCTATGCTATCTCTTAGTTGCTGTGCTGCTGGGGTTTCATTGAGAAAGTTCTTACCTATACCTACTAACTCCAGAGTATTTCCTACTCTTTCTTGTATCAACTTAAGAGTTTGGGGTCTGATATTTAGATCCTTGATCCATTTTGAGTTAATCTTGGTATAGGGTGATATACATGGATCTAGTTTCAGTTTTTTGCAGACTGCTAACCAGTTTTCCCAGCAGTTTTTATTGAAGAGGCTGCTATTTCTCCATCGTATATTTTTAGCTCCTTTGTCAAAGATAAGTTGCTCATAGTTGTGTGGCTTTATATCTGGATCCTCTATTCTGTTCCACTGGTCTTCATGTCTGTTTTTGTGCCAGTACCATGCTGTTTTTATTGTTATTGCTTTGTAATATAGTTTGAAGTCAGGTATTGTGATACCTCCTGCATTGTTCTTTTGACTGAGTATTGCCTTGGCTATTCGTGGCCTCTTGTGTTTCCATATAAATTTAACAGTAGATTTTTCAATCTCTTTGATGAATGTCATTGGAATTTTGATGGGAATTGCATTAAACATGTAGATTACTTTTGGGAGTATTGACATTTTTACTATGTTGATTCTACCAATCCATGAGCATGGGAGATCTCTCCACTTTCTATAGTCTTCCTCAATCTCTTTCTTCAGAAGTTTATAGTTTTCCTTGTAGAGGCCTTTCACATCTTTTGTTAGGTTTACACCTAGGTATTTGATTTTGTTTGAGGCTATTGTAAATGGAATTGTTTTCATACATTCTTTTTCCGTTTGCTCATTGTTAGTGTATAGAAATGCTAATGATTTTTCTATGTTGATTTTATATCCTGCCACCTTGCTATAGCTATTGATGATGTCTAGAAGCTTCTGAGTAGAGTTTTTTGGGTCTTTAAGGTATAGGATCATGTCGTCTGCAAATAGGGATATTTTGACAGTTTCTTTACCTATTTGTATTCCTTTTATTCCTTCTTCTTGCCTAATTGCTCTGGCTAGGAATTCCAGTACTATGTTGAATAGGAGTGGAGATAGTGGGCATCCTTGTCTGGTTCCTGATTTTAGAGGGAATGGTTTTAATTTTTCTCCGTTAAGTATAATGCTGGCTGTAGGTTTGTCATATATAGCTTTGATAATGTTGAGGAACTTTCCTTCTATTCCTAGTTTTCTTAGAGCTTTTATCATGAAATGATGTTGGATCTTATCAAAGGCTTTTTCTGCATCTATTGAGATGATCAAGTGGTTTTTGTCTTTGCTTCTGTTAATGTGGTTTATTACGTTTATTGATTTTCATATGTTGAACCACCCCTGCATTCCTGGGATGAAGCCTACCTGGTCGTGGTGAATAATCTTTTTGATGTGTTGCTGAATTCGATTTGCCATTATTTTGTTGAGGATTTTTGCATCAATGTTCATTAAGGAGATTGGCCTATAGTTCTCCTTTTTGGAGGTGTCTTTGCCTGGTTTTGGGATAAGTGTAATACTGGCTTCATAAAATGTGTTTGGCAGTTTTCCTTCCCTTTCTATTTCATGGAACAGTTTAAGGAGGGTTGGTATCAGTTCTTCTTTAAAGGTCTGATAGAATTCAGCAGAGAATCCATCAGGTCCTGGACTTTTCTTTTTGGGGAGACTCTTGATTGCTGCTTCAATTTCATTTTGTGTTATAGGTCTATTCAGGTGATTAATTTCCTCTTGGTTCAGTTTTGGATGATCATATGTATCTAGAAATCTGTCCATTTCTTTTAGATTTTCAAATTTATTTGAATATAGGTTCTCAAAGTAGTCTCTGATGATTTCCTGGACTTCCATGGTGTTTGTTGTTATCTCCCCTTTTGCATTCCTGATTCTACTAATTTGGGTTTTTTCTCTCCTCATTTTAGTCAGGTTTGCCAGGGGTCTATCGATCTTGTTTATTTTTTCAAAGAACCAACTTTTTGTTTCATTAATTCTTTGTATGGTTTTTTTGGTTTCTATTTCGTTGATTTCAGCTCTTATTTTTATTATTTCTCTCCTTCTATTTGTTTTGGGATTTGCTTGTTCTTGTTTTTCTAGGAGTTTGAGATGTATCATTAGGTCATTGATTTGGGATCTTTCAATCTTTTTAATATATGCACTCATGGCTATAAACTTTCCTCTCAAGACTGCCTTAGCTGTGTCCCATAGGTTCCGGTAGGTTGTGTTTTCATTTTCATTGACTTCCAGGAACTTTTTAATTTCCTCTTTTATTGCATCGATGATCCATTCTTCATTAAGTAATGAGTTATTTAGTTTCCAGCTGTTTGCATGTTTTTTGTCTTTACTTTTGTTGTTGAGTTCTACTTTTACTGCATTGTGGTCAGATAGTATGCATGGTATTATTTCTGTTTTCTTATATTTGCTGAGGCTTGCTTTGTGCCCTAGGATATGATCTATTTTGGAGAAGGTTCCATGGGCTGCTGAGAAGAATGTATATTGTGTAGAGGTTGGATGAAATGTTCTGTAGACATCTACTAGGTCCACTTGGTCTATTGCATATTTTAGATCTTGGATTTCTTTATTGAGTTTTTGTTTGGATGACCTATCTATTGATGATAATGGAGTGTTAAAGTCTCCCACAACCACTGTGTTGGCGTTTATATATGCTTTTAGGTCTTTCAGGGTATGTTTGATGAAATTGGGTGCGTTGACATTGGGTGCATACAGATTGATGATTATTATTTCCTTTTGGTCTATTTCCCCTTTTATTAGTATGGAATGTCCTTCTTTATCTCGTTTGATCAATGTAGGCTTGAAGTCTACTTTGTCAGAGATAAGTATTGCTACTCCTGCTTGTTTTCGGGGGCCATTGGCTTGGTAAATCTTCTTCCAGCCTTTCATCCTAAGCATATGCTTATTTCTGTCGGTGAGATGAGTCTCCTGTAAGCAACAAATTGTTGGATCTTCTTTTTTAATCCATTTTGTCAAACGGTGTCTTTTGATGGGTGAATTAAGTCCATTAACATTAAGCGTTAGTACTGATAGGTATGTGGTGATTCCTGCCATTTAGTTATCTTAGTTGTTTGAAGGTTTGATTGTGTGTACCTAACTTGATGTTACTCTCTACTGTCTTGCTTTTTCTTATCCTGTGGTTTGGTGCTGCCTGCCTTTTCATGGTTAAGTTGGGTGTCACTTTCTGTGTGCAGGATCCCTTGCAGAATCTTTTGTAATGGTGGCTTTGTGGTCACATATTGTTTTAGTTTCTGCTTATCATGGAAGACTTTTATTGCTCCATCTATTTTGAATGATAGCTTTGCTGGGTAGAGTATCCTGGGGTTGAAGTTATTTTCATTCAGTGCCCGGAAGATCTCACCCCACGCTCTTCTTGCTTTTAATGTTTCTGTTGAGAAGTCTGCTGTGATTTTGATGGGTTTACCTTTGTATGTTACTTGTTTTTTCTCTCTTGCAGCCTTCAATATTCTTTCCTTAGTTTCTGAACTTGTTGTTTTAATGATGATATGTCGTGGAGTAGTTCTATTTTGATCTGGTCTGTTTGGTGTCCTGGAGGCCTCTTGCATTTGTATGGGAATATCTTTCTCTAGATTTGGGAAATTTTCCGTTATTATTTTGTTGAATATATTACGCATTCCCTTGGCTTGCACCTCTTCTCCTTCTTCGATGCCCATGATTCTCAAGTTTGGTCTTTTGATGGAGTCAGTGAGTTCTTGCATTTTCTTTTCACAGGTCTTGAGTTGTTTAATTAATAGTTCTTCAGTTTTTCCTTTAATTACCATTTCATCTTCAAGTTCTGAGATTCTGTCTTCTGTTTGTTCTATTCTGCTGGATTGGCCTTCCGTTTTGTTTTGCAGTTCTGTTTCGTTCTTTTTTCTGAGGTTTTCCATATCCTGGCTGTTTTCTTCTTTATTGTTGTCTATTTTTGTCCTGAGTTCATTTATCCATTTATTCATTGTGTTCTCTCTTTCACTTTGGTGTTTATACAGTGCTTCTATGGTTTCCTTTATTTCTTCTTTTGCTTTTTCAAATTCTCTATTTTTATTGTCTTGGAATTTCTTGAGTGTCTCCTGTACATTTTGGTTGACCCTATCCAGTATCATCTCTATAAAATTCTCATTGAGTACTTGTAGTATGTCTTCTTTTAAATTATTCTTGTAGGCTTCATTGGGTCCTTTGGCATAGTTTATCTTCATTTTGTTGGAGTCTGGCTCTGAGTTTCTGTTCTCTTCATTCCCCTCTGGTTCCTGTACTAATTTTTTGCTGTGGGGAAACTGGTTTCCTTGTTTTTTCTGTCTTCCTGTCATTGTCCTTGGTGTTGTTACTGTCCCTGTACTGTGTGTAATTAAGTATTTTCTAGCTTGTAATAATAACAATGGTAATATTGAGAATGGAAGAGTGAGCTGAGATGGAAAGCAAGAAGTCAAAGAGAAGGGGAAAACAAATATACAGACAAGAGGGAGAAAGCAGAACAAGGTATCAGACAAGAGAGTTTCAAAGGTATAAACAGGGAGTGTTAGTGTACTAATCGACAGTAAGCTGAACAGACAATAGAGTGACAGAGAGAGGATTGAAAATCAAAGATAAAAAATAAAAAATAAGTATATGAAAGTAATATCTATTTATAAAAATGAATTAAAATAAAATGGAAAATAGAAAATTAAAAAAAACAAAAACAAAAACAAAAAACAAAAAACCAAAAAACTTCCAAGTTTATATGCAATGCAATTTCAGTCTTAATAATTTGGATGTCCGTCTCAATCTCCAGTCCTGGAGTTGGTGCCTCAGATGTTGTTCTGTAGTTGTCTCATCAAAGGGGATGCATAAAGTAGAACAAAACTACACTCACACACACACAGAAGATAAAAAAAAAAAAAAGTCCCACCAAGTGTCCCCAGTTCAAATGCAATACAGTTTCAGTAAGTTTTTCGGCTTGCAGGTGTAATTCGGTTGTTCTCTCATCAAAGGTAGGGAGAAAAAGAAAAAAAAAGCGTCTGGAGGCAGTTCTGAGAGTGGTATCTGCAACTGTGGCTTGCCTGCCTGCTGCTCTCAGCCTGTAGCTGGCGGCGTTATTTATGCAGATCTCTGGGGTGAGCTAGCACTCACCTGGTCCCACAGGCTTTGTTTGCTCAGAGTTCTCCTGTGGGGGGGGGGCCTCTGCTACAGGCTTTTCCCTTTCCAAGCACTGGGAAAGGTGACACTGCCCCGCGTTGTCAGGCCTGCGTGTTTATTTACAGTTCACGTGGGAAGTGGGTCTTCCCTCCTCTCACAAGTGTCCCCGCTCCTGGTTGCTGGGCGCGCCCCACTCCCGCCAGAGCCTCTCCGGCCCGCCCGGCTCGTTTATTTACAGTCCCGGGAAGGATTCCCTTCCCCCAATCTTCAGCGCTCAGGGCGCCCCACCCTCTTTCCGCGTGTCTTAACTGTTCTTATTGCTTAGTACTCAGTTTCTCTTTTTTCCCCGGGTGGAGGTCAGTCTGTCCAGGGGGCTATGCTGCTCTGGCCCAGGCTTGTCTGTGGGGCTACCGCGGTACCGCGAAGCTCACCTGGTCCGCGTCTTCCCACGCCGTATGGGCGCCGGCCACTGGCGGCCCCGGGGGTCCTCCTCGGTTCTCCGTTTAACGTGAAGTGGAGATTCTCTGCGCCGGCTGGAGGTGTGGAGGGGTCAAAGTTATGCCTTTTCTCGGTGATTATGCCTGCAAAGTGTGTCTCCAGCGTCTCTCCAAGATTTCACTATAGGAGGGTCGCTTTCTGCTTCCTACCTCTAGCCGCCATCTTGGAATTCCTTGGCCCCGCTGGTATATTTTAATGTGATATTTTGCAGACTGTTCAGAAGGTCCATACCCCTTCAGACTATATTGACTCAGAGACTGGGAGAGTTAATTTAGGCCTAAGGTAAGACCATAAATGTACAGCCTTATCCATCTTGCAAAAATTTTAAATGGCTTTTGGGATACCTTATTTATAGAGCTAGAGAAGCACCCATTTTCTGGGCCAGTGGCTCTATACTATGTACCTGAGGCTGTGCTCTGGCAGGGATGCCACAAACTAAACAACAGTGACAACTGTAGTTACTGCTGGCTTAAGTCTGTAGTAGTCCACTGTCATTGTCTAGGATTGATACAATTATTTTTGGAAGGGGTAAGATGGGTACATTAAATAGGAATATGCTAGGATGAATATGAAAATCACTTCTGTGTTCTCTGAATACAGAGGATGGCACTAATTTCTACTGCTCCTTGATGTTGTTTTTAACTTACTACCTTGGCTGGCATGAGTCAGGGAGGCAGAGCCAAGAGGCTTCCACTTGGTTTTGATATTTAATAGCTCTTACTCACAGGCCAAGGGACTAAAGTGAAAGTCATGTCAACCATTAAGTTTGTTGTTTTTCACCACCAACAACAGGTGTTGGTGAGGATGTGGGGAAAAAGGAACCCTTGTACACTGCTGGTGAGAATGCAAGCTGGTGCAACCATTCTGGAAAAAAATTTGGAGACTTCTTAAAAATCTAAACATAGACCTGCTGCTGTATGATCCAGCAATCCCACTCCCGGGGATATACCCAAAGGAATGCAACACAGGTTACTCCAGAGGCACCTGCATACCCATGTTTATTGCAGCACTATTCACAATAGCCAAGTTATGGAAAGAACCAAGATGCCCCACTATTGATGAATGGATCAAGAAAATGTGGTACTTGTACACAATGGAATTTTACTCAGCCATGAAGAAGAATGAAATCTTATCATTTTTGCAGGTAAATGGATGGAACTGGAGAACATCATTCTGAGCGAGGTCAGCCAGGCTCAGAAGACCAAAAATCATATGTTCTCCCTCATATGCGGACTTTAGATCTAGGGCAAATGGACTTGGATCACATGACAAGGGGAGAGCACATATGGGAGATATAGGAATAGGTAAAAAACCCAAAACCTGAAAGCATTTGATGTCCCCATTCCAGAGGAGCTAATACAGAAACCTTAAAGTGACAGAGGTTATCATGAGAAGGGGATCAGTAACCAGTGTAAAGATCCGTTAGAGATGAATCAACACGGTCATAACACGTGTACACAAAAGCAATGTTAGGAATATTTCTATATAGCTATCCTTAACTCAACTAGCAAACGCTTTGTCTTCCTTATTATGCTTGTGTCTTTTCTTCAACAAAATTGGTGATAAAGACAGAACATGACCTGCCTGGAACTGAGGGGGGAAGGAGGGAGAGGGTGGGGGAGGGGGGCAAGGGGGAGAAATGACCCAAACAATGTATGCACATGTGAATAAATGAATAATTAAAAAAGTTTGTTGTTTTTAATAGTATATTTGGAGATCAGGAAAATGATCACCAGGAAGGGCTGTAGATGCATTATATCCAGCATGACTGGAGCCAGGTCAGGACACTATTTGTTGCCTGGATCTTATATGTCCACACTCCAGTAGATGGCCACATGGCATTTCAGATCTCTGCACATTGACATGAGCTTGGGCTCTGTTTCCAACTGCCTTACAAGATCTGAGTATTCTTCTCCCTCCTATGAATTGTTATCCACCCAAGTGACCATGAATCCTTTTGGGATGGAGTAATCATTGTTTTGCACATTAGTGATATTTCAGGGTCTTTCTTCATGGAAAACTCATACAGTTAGTGGATTCTGAATATGACAATTGTGTCTGGTCAAGAAATTGTGACTCTTTATGGGGCGTCATCCCTTAGCCTCCTACCTATCCCATCCTTTTTTCTGCCTTATCTGAATTGTAGAAAATAATGGGTTTCGTTATATTTTTACACATGTATATAATGTACTTTGATAATATTCACCCCCCATTATCCTCTTTCACTTCCCTCCCACCTGTTCCCTTCTTCTTTCTGAATAGTCCCCCTGTTATTTTCATGTCTTTTAAAAATTTAAATCTAGATTCCTCATATGAGAGAAAACATGTGATATTTGTCTTTCTGAGTCTGGCATATTTCACTTAACATGATGATCTCCAGTTCCATCCATTTTCTTGTAAATGACATGATTACATTCTTCTTTATTACTGAATAATACTCTGTTTCATATGTATATATATATATATATATATATACCATTCATCCATTGATATGTACATAGGGTTCTTCTATAACTTGGTTATCACATGAATAGTGTTGTGATAAACATGGGTGCACAAATATCTCTAATGGAAATTGACTTTGATTGCTTAGGGTATCTACCAAGAAATGGTATATCTAGATCATATTTTTAGTTTTTTAATAAACTTCTATACTGATATCCATAGAGGATGGACTAATTTACAATCTTACCAACAGTATGTAAGAATTTCTTTTTCCCCACATTCTTGCCAGAATTAAAAAAATATTTTTGGTGGTAGTGGGGTTTGAACTCAGGGCCTTGTACTTGCTAGGCAGATGCCCTACTGCTTGAGCTATGCTCCCAGCCTTTTTTTTTTTTTTTTGCTTTAGTTATTATTTGAATAGGGTCTTGCAATTATGCCTGGGCAGTCTGGACCATGATCCTCCTATTTACACTTCCCATGTAGGTGGTTTGACAGGCACATACCCTATTATTGGTTGAGATGAGGTCTTGTGAACTTTTTGCCCAGACTGGCCTTGAACCATGATCACCCAATTTCCAACCCCAGTGTAGCTAGGATTAAAGGTTTGAGCCAATGTATCCAACCTCATACAGCTTTTCTTAATTGAATTATAGAACATACACCATAATTTAAACGACCTTCTCAATTTTCTCAAAGTTAGTACATAACTAGTACCATTATAGATGCATACAGAGAAGTTAATTAATCACATACAGTGGATGTCTTTAAGGCTAATTCTCTTGCAGAGTGGATACATGGGTAGAGATATTCTTCTTGAGTTACTGAGCTTCCATTTATCAAGGTATTAGTGGATTCAGTCATTCTTTCACCTACTCATTACTTCATTTAACAAATAGTTATGCTCAGCTGTAGACATTCCTGAATCATAGGTGTGATGTTTTAGAATAGAAAGCGACTTGAATTGTCTTTGTCAGATGATTCCACAAGTGATAGAATTGAGAAATCCATCCAGGTTGAATAATTCACTTAAAGTTGTGGTGCTTATTTAAGACAATGTCAGGGTTAGAACCAACGTCCAGAGGGGAACAATGGGCTCAGGGAAGATAACAAGATGGTCTTTTATTGTGAGTTTAGGAATATGTGATTAGCCCTTATTTGCATTTTATTAGTGTACTCCATATTTATATGTTTCTGCCCACAGCCCAAAGGTATAGGATATTCTTTCTCTCTCACTATATTTTTCTAGAAAGCTGTGTGCCACCAGGAGATTGGAACTAGAAGTTCTTATAGTCCTGGCTTTGATTTAGTTTGAGTCAAGGAAGCAATTTACGTCCTAGGAGCTCCTCTTCCAGCTGTAATTCAAAGTACAGGAATGTGAATACTTTCCAATCTCTGGGAAGGGAAAGCACTGGCTTGCCATTAAAGTGAGCAATCTGTGAAACTGCCTTCTCTCTCCAAGCATGAAAGCGAACCCTTTTCCAACCCTAATTGTAAGCAGAGAAGCCACTGTCACGAGAACTTGCATTAGGACTCTCCTCAGGCTTGAAGTTTGATTAGAAACCACATCACTTTCTCTCTGGCCCAGTCCCTGTGCAAGCTTCATTTTATCACTCTTCTGGGACTGAGTTACACACCTTTTGCTGGCAGTATGGTTCTGGGGAAAAAAATCTGATTTTTTTTTTTTTACTGACACACAGACTAAATTCATTCCATTTAATTCATATCTCTGTGCTGCCAGTTCCCAACCTCACAATCCAGTCAAGAGCATAAGTCATAAGTATCAAGGTGGCTTTCCCTGGCATTTGGCTAGTGGCCTCATGCCAGAGATTAACTTGGGTCCCAAGGAAACTGTTCTCAGTACACAGTACTGGGAGTTAGAAGAGCATTATTTCCATAGAAACCACACAGGCTTCAAAGTTGCTACCTGTGAATTTAAGCCCAAATCATTTACACCATCAACTTCTCCATAATTTCTTAAGTACTTGTTTCTATATTAAGTAAAACAATCAAGGTTGCAGGTCAATCCTACTAGTACTTGTTTATAAGCAGGGAGATTTATTGGCTCATAACCTGCAAATGGCAGGGTTATGGTGGAACTGGCCTTAGAGGTAACGGTTATCAGGGATTGCACAGATTTCAGCATTTAGTCTGGCCTGTACATATTTATTAGAAGTAAAACTTCCCTACTTCCCTTATCCCAGTGCATCCTTATGTATACTCTGGCTTTTCCCTCACCTCCCTTTGTGGAGAAGAAAGGCACTTATTGGTGAGCGTAAATTATGGAAGAGAAAATGGGGTATTGTTTCCTAATTTCTTCTCCTCCTTGTCCTCTTCCTCTCCTTCTTTTCTCCACTTCCTTCTCCTCTCCTTCTTCTCCCAACAGGATGGATCTTTTCTGTCTCTCTCATGCATTTAGAAGCAGGTTTGTGGCTCTCCAATGCTCCCCAAGACTGGGCTGAAAAATCTGCCTGTCTTGGGTTCCCTATCACTTATTTCCTGTGCTTCTCCACAGTCAGAATCTATATTGTCTAGTAGCACCCGTTATTAGTAATACAGGTGGTATTTTGGCTTCCATAGGTATGATCTTGTCTATCTCGCAAATGATTTTTGGCCTGGGTGGGGAAAGAAGAGTTATTTATCACACCCACCTCACTCCCATCACCAATCCATCTTTCAGAAGGTGTTTATTGTATGACAATGCATCAGGTTCAGGGAGAAAAGATGGCTTTTGCCCTCGAAGGGCTCACACTCTAGCATTGACTGTGGATGTATCTCTAAGCCTTTGCACTCTTGTTACATGTCTGTTGAATGAAGGAAAGAATGAAAACCCTGCATTATAATGTGGCAAGTGTTCAGTGGATGCTGAGCTGTGTCGTCTTGATCTCCCTCAATGACTCAAGTGACACTCCCACCAGCTGGGGGTGTTGGCTGCTGGTGGCTCTCAACCGAGTCTCTACAGAAAATGCCATTGAGGGAAGAATTGCTTCACTTAAGAAATGTCCTTTCCCCAGGGCAGCTGGTGACTGGACAATGCAAGACACAAAGGCTTGGGTCCATGTCTCAATGTGGAGCAATTCTGAATGACAGTTTCCTCTACAGAGTTCCTCATAGGATCATGCTAAAACTTTTGTGTGACTGTTGCACACTTCATCTTCTGTCTGCCCAATCCTATTTCCTTCACTCCTTTGGAGATTGTTCCTTAGAGAATTCTCAATGAACTTTCCAATGTAAATTTCCATCTGAATCTCTGATCAAGAAACCTGATCAATACATAGGTGCAAAGTATTGTGGGATGACAGGGGAGTTATCAAACCAGCCCTGGGTATTTGGGGAAGTAGAAATGGTATTGGGACTGGAGAAGAGTATGGGAAGATTCAGCAAGGGATGGCAAGGGCTTTCTAGAGAAGGAAGGGAGGCATGTGACTGGAGGTGGTGTGGGAGTTTGGCTCCTGAGATTGGGGACTTGTGCTCCCTACTAAGCACAGATTCCTCTATTTGATGTGGCCCTCAGAGTTCTCTGCCCTCTCCAAGGACCAGCACAACTAGAGAGATGAGGGAACAGATGCATTGGTCTAGGTTGCAGAAGTGGCAGGACTTACCCACAGAAAGGAGGAAAAGCAAGTGTGTAGTCAGTGTTTTGAGGCCTCTGGTAGGGGCAGAGTGGAATGTCAGCAGGAATTCCTGGATGAAGATCAGAAGGTGGCGGAATGTCATACATGAGTCTTTGGAGGACCGGTTATATCTGACTGATGTTGGAAGGGCTGGCCTTAACTCCTGGAGTTCCTTGACGTCATGCCTGGGCATGCACAGGGTGCAGGAAGTGGAGAGAGGAGCAGCATGCCTGCTGTGGCCAATGGGCTAGCCAAAATGAGCATCTGCTCTTTTTCTGGTAGGTGCCAGGGAAGAGAGATGAAGCCAGTGAGGAGCAAGATACCCAGAGGACAAGAGAGGCAGGGAGGAGCAGGTCTGAAGAAATGACCAGGCTGATGCAAAAGCCTGTAAATTAATTTTCTTAGTTTTTGTTATAAAACTTCAATTTCCTACCCCCAAAAGCTGCATAAAAAGAAAAGCAAGTAGCTTTAGTTTTCTAGGTAACTGAAGGTTCTGATCATGCTTATTGTTTCTACTAATATAAAATTTGTAAAATCGGAAGTTAACCCAAATAACTGGCATAACTGGTATGGTATATTCCAGGAGCTGTGCTAGGCAAGCTAACTTTATCTGCTAGTGGTTATACTCAAAGGAGAAGCAGCTCCTAAAATAATTCTCTTTAATGAGAGAAGTACAAGCAGAAATACTAGGTACTATATGAATATACCTGTGTTTTACTTTAATCTATTTTAGGAAATTTGGGAAGCAAAATCTAAACTGTCTATAAGTAATCTCAGGAAGTGCCAAAGGTGTAGGATCCAGCTCTCTGGTCAATTAGGCTTTCCCAGAGAACCTCCTCTTCCTTTCTAGTAATAGAGGGAATGTTTTGAACTCTCACCTGGAACTCCTGTTTTCTAACTTAGACTTCAAGTATGGAAGAAATGGAATGAGTTTATTACTGTCTTCAAGATCCCACCTACGTATGGCAAAGGAATTTTGCAGGTATTTGGAATAAACGTTCAGGCCCACATCATATGTGTGCCAATTTTGAGGTTAGAGCATTCCCAGAGAAGTGGAGGCAAATGAAATCAACATTACATCCTTTGAAGCTCAGCCAAATTCCCCAAGCTCCCCTTTTCTGAATTTGGTTGGAGGTGCTCCTCCTCCATGGCCACATTACCATGTACCTATCTGTCTCATTCAGTACTCACTACCCAGAATTGAAATCCTACATTTATCTGATTGTTTGGGTGTCATTTTAGGTCCAGCAAGAAGCAGACATTGAGAAGGAATTAGAAGACCAAGAGATTTATTGGGGACTGCCTCTAAAGTATAAGGGGTGGAGTAGCCAAGGAGAACCTCTAGATACCATGCTGGTCTGGCTTCTGTGAAAAGAGAGAGAAAGAAAGACTGGGTGGAAAAAGCCAAAGACTGTAGCAGAAGTGTTTTGGCCAGGCAGATGAAGAGCTGATGAGCCAAAGGTGCCCATTAGAAAATCCCCACCTTAGGCAGGAATGGGCTGGCTGGCTACAAAGACTGGCCTTGCTGAGCCGTTGGCTGGGAGCAGCCTAAACAAAGTGTGACCTTGGCATTCATGGAGGTCACAGCTGGGTCCTCCATTTATGTTTCCTGCAGCAGGTTCTGTCAAAGATCCAAGAGATGTGTTTCCATGGCCACCATAATCCTCCATTAAGACAGGGGTTTTTCAGGATATGGACTGATAGGACATATCTCTGCATTCTGAGAGCTTGCCCAGTGAGCAGGTCTGGCACACAGAAGTGCTTGATAAATATTTTTGAAGCATTATCAGGAATTTCCTTGCAGAGATTTGAGTTGGATGAGTAGTTTGAATTAATTTGATAGGAAATGGAAAATTATTGAAGGTTTTAAGAGAGAAGATTAAGAACCACATGTAAAGAAGACGCTGACAGCAAAAGATCTTGAGGTGGTATCTTTAGGATTTGGAAACTTGGCTGTGGACTTTGGTTGGGAGGTGAAGAGTTAAAGATGACAATGACATCTCCAACATCCCTGCATGCATGGAAGGAAGAGGAGGTGGCATTTCAGGGCCAAGTGCTTTCTGGTGTTAGATTTGCTGAGCTGGAAGTACTCTTAAAACATCCAGGTAGAAGTGTACAACTGACAGTGAAAACTGCCTGTCAGGTGCTTGCTGGAGAGGGTCAAGTTAGAGCTACATATTGAGAAAAAGAGGCAATGAGACCAAGGTGAAAATAGACAATGGAGTTCAAAGATTAATTGAAATGGACCTGCTGCATGTTTTGCAGACAGTTGGTAAGCCATTTATGCCTTCTTTTGTAAGTTTGAATAAAGCAGAGTGCTACTGTTCACTTCTATTCTTTTGATTCTTTGGTGAGAGGGATTTCTCTTCTCTGTTTTTTTCTCTACAATCGTGAGCTTTCTAAGACTGTCTTTTCACTTTTGATGCTCAAAGAACAAGCACAGTGACGTGCACAAAGTTTGTGAACCCCTGAAGGGTACAGATCTTGCTTATTCATATCTGTTTTGTCTAGAGTCTAAAATGATACTTAGGCAATAGGAGGTACCTAGTTAATATACATTGAATTGAATTACTTAATTTGTATAATGTTTTATAGTTTAGTCCTCAAAGATACTCTGTAACTCTTTTTTTTTTTTTTTTTTTTGTGGGATGCATTTTATTTGGGAAGTCATTTTTTCTAAAGATTGATAAAGCTCTCTGTAACTCTTAATTCTCACAACAATGCTGGGAACTTTTATCACTCCCATTTATAAATGAGACAGCCAAACTTCAGAGAGGTTAAGTCACTCACTTAAATTCTAGAGTTAGTGAGAGACTGTATTAGTCAGGAAAGTGTAGATATGCTTAGTAGCAAGCAAGACTAAAAAACTCAGTGGCTAAACAACATGAAAATTTACTAATTATGTGTGCGAAGTTTATTGTGGGTCTGGGAAACCCTCTGGAGAAGTGATGGTCCAGAGTTCTGGGCTTTTCCAATCTTATATCAAGAAGTGTTTTCATAATTGCTTCAGAAGAGCATGGTGAATCATGCACTGGTTTTAAAATGCTTCCACCAGGTAGAGAGTCATATCTCTTCCATTCACGTTTCTTTGGCTAAAGTAGGCCCATGACCTCATCTAATTTCTAAGGAGGTGGGTAGGGCCGTGCTTGGAAGGCTGACTGAAACCGTTGGCGAGTAGTTCTAGCATCTATCACAAAAGCAGACCTAGGTCTTGAACTTTGGTTTTTGATTCCAAATGCAGAGCACGTCTTACTCTTTGCCTCATGTTTTATTTTTTATTACTAAATATATTCAGAAAACCATCCACATTCTACTTCATTCTCCATCCCTTCATTCTACTTCCTCTTGCCACAGGCCTAACCTCTGCTTCTTAACACTGGGTAGTAGAATATAAAGACTCGAAGAGACCCAAGATATCAGAGAGACCTATTTTCTTCTTAGGGATAGACACAGGGTTTACACACAGAACAATATTTAGGTAGTGGACCCAGAAATGCTGGATCTTGCTAATTCAATTACTTCTCTTCATCTTGAGTTTTCAAAAATGAGAACTATCCCAATGGTGTGTCATTGCTGTTAGCTGGGACAGTACCTCCTATTCTCCAGTGGTGTTTTCCAGCAAAAGCCAGATCTGCTAGAGACATACACTAGTTTTCAGGCCTCATTAAAAAAAAAAAAAAACTTGCAATAGTAGGAATCTTTCTGTATAGCTATCCTTAACTCAACTAGCAAAAACACTTTGTCTTTCTTATTATGCGTATGTCCTTTCTTCAACAAAATCAGTGACAAGGGCAGAACGGGACCTGCCTGAAACTGAGGAGAGGAGGGGGGAAGCGTGGGGGAGGGGGGGCAGGGTGGAGAAATGACCCAAACATTGTATGCACATGTAAATAAACATAAAAAAAATTGAAAAAAAACTTATATACAAGTTCAAATTCAGATGCAGGGATTATACTCCATTATGTCCACTCTTATGAAGACAGAATCCAATATGACCAGGACTACCAGGCAGTACAGACAGAGGGGCACTGGTATGAAGTGGGATAGACAGAAAGACACACACGGAACTCCTTAACCACTATATGTGGTCCAGTACAAGTCTGAGCACATGGCCCATCACACTGAACTTCTGGGGATGAGGATTTGCCCTGAGAACTGAGATTATCTTCTCTACTTACCTGTGTTTTACTTACAAGAACATGGAGGCCCTTAGATGTTTGGAGTTCATAACTGGTTACAGGTTGAGCTGCTTACCTTCTAGTCTAGTCTGCCCTTTGATGTATAGCTTGAAAAATTTCTGAAGCAGAATAAAGTCTCCAGGGTCTATCATTAGAATGACAACAAACTCTAACATAGATCACTTTTGTTATGTGCCAGACCTAAATGCTGAGGTTATTTTATTTAACCTCACAAATTTATGGAATAGGTGCTTTAAACATCCTGTTTTGACTGAGGAAGAATGTGTGGTTCACCACAGGAGATGGGTTTGTTCATCTTGTCGTATCCCTACAGCACAGTATACATTAGGTGCTTGATATGTATTTGTTGAATGAAAAGCTCAAGATTATTGTGGAACCCAGGTAGGCTGACTTGTAGGCTCTCTCTCTGAAACATTGCATTATAATGCGACTGCTTGTCTATGTTTGACACTTACGAATTATGACCTATATAGTGTTTCATTGCTCATTTGTTGCCTTCTTTTCCCTCCAACCCAGCACAACTGTATGAACTTCTTCTTCTTCTTTTATTCATTTATTCACATGTGCATACATTGGGTCATTTCTTCACCCTGCCCCCTCCCCCTGCTCTCCTCCTCCCTCCCCCACTCAGTTCCAGGCAGGTCCTGTTCTGCCCTTATCACTAATTTTGTTGAAGAAAAGACATAAGCATAATAAGGAAGACAAAGTGTTTTTGCTAGTTGAGTTAAGGATAGCTATAAAGAGAGATTCCTAATATTGCTTTCGTGTACCCATGTGTTACGACCCATGTTGATTCAACTCTAACTGATCTTTACACTGGTTCGTGATCCCCTGCTCATGAAAACCTCTGCAGCTTTAAGGTTTCTGTATTAGTTCCTCTGGAGTGAGGACATCAAACTCTTTCATGTTTTGGGTTTTCTACCTATTACTTCTTGAGAGACAGAGATGATGCTTGGTTTCTCTCTCCTGCATTGAGTTTGCTCTCCAAAACCAGTGAACAGCAGGTGTGAGTTGCATGTCAATTGCTTGCTGGGCCACAGAGTTGTTCTCAGACCTCAGGAAGATGGGGGAAAGACTGCTGCAAGTTTGGGCAGCTGATTTTAACTTCCCTGGGGGTGCTTCCATCTCTCCACACACCTCCTTCAGGAGACCGAGCCAGTGTACTTTCTGTGCTCCACTAGGGGGATCCAAATGCAAACAAAACACCCCTCCCAGCTCCAAAGGCACTGGGATCCCTACAGCAGCGCACAGGAGCAGTGAGTTGGCTGGGGCTAATCTCTCATCCAGCACCTTTGGGCCCCTGCTCACTCTGCTTTTTTCTTGCCTGATGGCAGCTTTTATAATCAGGGCTTTGGAGTGAATTTCATCCGTGCGGGGCCAGCACTGCTCAGTTCTTGGGATCCCTGTGGCTTCTGCCAATGCTGACATATGGATTTGTCTTAGGAGCAGAAAAGATGGATTTTGAAAGGCTGCCAGTCCAGTGATGAGGCAGCTCAGTTTCACATGGGAAGCCCTGACACCAAGATCTAGTAAATGAAGAGTCCTTTATCTTTCTCTGCTCCCTTCTCCTTTTGAAAACCAGGCGGCTGCAACCATTTTGATATTTCAGTGGGAGGTCATTCAAGTTTTAATCTTCCTGTTCTACACTAATGGAAATGGAGACTTGGTTCTTGCAAGGGCAACCAGACTTGTAGAGACAAGAATGATTTGTTTTGACAATGAACCTGACAGGGATGGCTGTGTTTGTGCAATGTCGAGCAGTTTTATTTTACTAGTGTGTTTTAACACTGTGCCCTGGATCCCATTTCTCTTTTTGGACAGCTTGAAGCATGCTCCAAGCATTTGGGATAATTTTCAGTGATGTGTTTTCTGTAATAAAATTGGATGCAAGTTATTTCTTCTTTTCTGTGATCTCTAATGAAATTGTTTGATTTAGTTTTTGTTTCAGAGCTTTGTTTCTTTCATGATCTGATCTTTTCCTTGAGGAAGAATGACATTGATGGTCTCAGAGAAATGTGTTTACTGTACTGGGGTTTGAAGAAGTTTTAGAGATACTAGTACACTGGTCTAGACTAATAAAGACTCAAATTCCATGGACTTAAATTCTCTTTGCATTAAAAATGGGCACAGAATTCTGACTGACATTGAATCCAGTTTGGAACAAATCATTCCATAGAAATTTCGCTCTGGAGGAGTCCCTAGAGATATTCTCGTTTTACACCAGATGTGAAACTGGGGCTAGGCACAGTGGCATACTCCTATAATCCCAGCTACTCGGAAGGTAGAGTTGGAAGGATCTTGGTTTGAGGCCAGCCTCGGCAAAAAGTTATCAAGCTTGCTGTGGTGGTACGAGCCTGTAATCCCAGCTATGTGAGGGCAGCAGGTAAGAGGATCCCAGTCTGTGGCTGGCCCTGGGCAAAAATTTGAGACCCTACCTGAAAAACAGCGAAAGTAGCAAAAAAGGGCTGGAGGCATAGCTTAAGTAGTAGAGCATCTGCCTAGCAAGCATCAGGGTCCTGAGTTCAAAACTTGGACCTTAAAAAAAACAGAAAAAAAATGAGTAAACTGTGGTTCAGGGGAGCTATGCCTTGCTTGCCACAAAGCTGGTTAGTTGCAAAGCTGGGTAGTTGGCATCTGGTCATCACTTTTCATTTTCTCACAGATTTTTGTCTGAACTGAAGGGGAATGTACTCCTTTTCTTCCCATGCCTTTTTGTTTTATATTAGTTTGTCAAGGAAGCATCTGGAATAAAGGAAGTGAATCAGGGAGAGAAAAGACACAAAGACTTTGACCACTGTGTGATTGAGGTGACTCGGTAGCCTGTGACCTGTGGAGGATGTGGAGGCACATGGTGAGTGGCTCTGTCTGCAGCACACCAAAGGTCAAAGGATTCTGGAGGTTGAGTCCAAGAACAGAGGGCACACTAAACAGAAAAGTCTTGCTTCAACAGTCACTTACAAGATCATTGTGTAGAAGACACTGTAGAATTTCTAGAAAATAGCACCGGGCATTTGCACACATTCTTTACATTCTCTGAGCACTTTCCCACACATTAGCTCTTGATTTGATGCTTCCTTTTTGGGCCAGGGATCTTGGTGACTCTAGCTCACGCAAGTGTTGAGAGGATGTTTTTGGAAGAGGCAGGTGGGGCACTCACACAACGCTAGGAACCAGAGCTGCTCTGGAGGCAGGATGGGCAACCAGAAGGAAAGGGCAGGCTCTTCAGGGTTCTGTCTTTGCTCTGCATGGTGCTGACTGTTTTTAGGTTGTGTGTCACTCTGCTGAAGATCCACATTCCAAGGTGAGGGTGTCTCATTGGCCCATTCTAGAGCATACACCTTCTTTAATAAGGGGACTATCAAGGCACCCTGTTCTGAAGACCCATCAAAGTTGTGTCTAAGTAAAAATCTGGGAGCTGTTGCATGAAGAAAGGGGAATAAACAACACGCCCCATACAAGCCCTGTGAGGGGGGCATGTGATGAAGTCATTACCGCCATGGTATAAATGGGAGGCCTGAGACTCAGAGATGTGAAGTGACTTTCCCAAGGCCACACATCTACACATATGGTTCTAGATCCTGCTCTTTCCACAAAAAAGGAGCAGGCTAAGTCTGCATTCAACTCAATCCATTCTTCTTTCAAATTGTTTGCATCACCTCTCTTTATACCCTTCTCCACACGAGCCCCATTACCTGGATTTTTGACCATGAGACTCAAGATTTTACTTCACTCCAAGATCCTTAAAGTTCCAAATGTCAATGTAATAAACTGAGGAATATCTCACTCCATTCACGAATGGAAAGAGTCACAGTCAGTTGGCATTCTGGATACCAGGTGAGTCCTCTCCCTCTTCTGATTCCATGGAGTCACTAATGGGGTCAGGGATCTGGACTTTGTAGAGCAACGAATTGAGGAAGCCATCTGTGCAGGGTTCTGTGAGATGAGCTCTGTGTACAGGTGGGCCTGGCCATGAAGTTGCCACCTTAGCATTGTTTAGAAAAGAATGCACCTTTAGGGATAATGGTTTAAAAAATACAAGCTCTCAGTTGTTTATGAAAAAGACGCCCACATTCCATTGCTTAGTTCTGTGCCACTTATGATGCTCGAGTGATCGATGTCCACGGAAGACTGAGTCTCTGGGTCCATGGGAAAGCACGCCATGCTCTCTAGTGATGTCTGCTAAGGGCAGAGAGTGGAAGGCGTGGCTGAGTGCTATGGATTTGATGTCTCTGATTTAAGCTCTGCCTGCTCTTCTCTCAATTTACCATTCTTGCTTCATCTCCTCTTCTTCCTCTGTGCTTTCTTTACCTTCTGGAGCTACGGCTTAAAAGGAAAAAAGGAAATTAGCCATCTGTTTCTTTAGATGAAATTGCATGCAGAAGTCCAATGTGTAAGACAGATAAGAACTGAGGTACTTTAGAGATGTAATGGCAGATCCTTTAGAGTGCACTGTGGCCGGGATACTCTGCTTTGGATTTTGTGGGGGCCAATGCTCTAGTCACATCTGTTTCCTGCTCTCCCCTGGACATGCTCCATCCTTCCCTGCTCCTTGCTTTGCCTCTTCCAGTTCCCTTAACCTGAGTTGATGTCCTGTGTGACCCCCAAAATCCTGGGGATCACGTCTTTCCCAAATCCGCCCCACTATCCTTTAACTGGACGCATGGTGTCTGACAACCATAGCATATTCTTCAGTTTCTCTCATGGCTTTTAGAGTGGCTCATTTGTGTGCAGTTTGCTCTGTTTGCGGTAGAAGCCTCTGTATGGGTTTGTGTGATGGGCAATCAGAGGTCTACTAATTTTGGTAAAAATGATAATACTTTTATATAAAGAGGTTTATTTTGTTTTTCAGGTGTTGCACACTCTTTGTGGTTTTCTATATCTTAGATCTATCTTCTTGAAACCTGTCTGGACATCTTTTTGTTTTTGCAAAATTGAGTCATAGTATTATTGGTTTCAGAGTTTCTGCAATGGGTTAATTTAATTTCTACAAAGTACTTATAGCACAAAGTATGTGCTCAGTGAAGATTAGTTATTGCTATTATTGTAATCATTTTGATCTCAGCAACTATTAGGATAGCAGCTCTTCTCTTTCTGGACTTCATGCCTAGGCTACTGCTGAGGGGAGGCCTGCATTTGCTTTTCACTGGGATGCACAAGGAAGTGAACCTTTTGACTCTTGGCTTGGGATGTGGGGTACCTGAAGTGAGAATTGGTCATGGCCTTGTTCACAATCTGAGAACATTCACACTGTCACACCTGTTTGGAGAAGCTTGAATTCCACAGCAAAGCTCACATTTCCCAACCCCAGCCTGGGAAGAGCTTGACTTGAATAGTATTCCAAAGGCTTCTTCTTCATAACTGAGTGACTTCATTCAGGAACTGGCTTCTCTGGGGAGTGAGTGATACAAACTCTGCCAAAAGGCAAGAGAAAGCTGTGTCAGCTGTAGCCTGGGTTCTCCTGGGGTGCCTGTCCCCAGCATGTGCCTTAAGCCCAAGCAGCAAAAGATCATCCTTTACTAAGGAGACCAAGAATTGCTCAGGGAATTGCTCTTTTGAGGGGAATGTTGGGATGCGAGGTCCTTGACTGGAATCAAGTGAATTTGCAGCCTGACCTTCTGAAAATGAAGAATCTCTGTGGATAGGAAGGGCTTTGGCTATGTCTTAAAGTATGCTTATGATTTGGGGTGCTTTGTTTCTCCTTTGTCCTATTTGTTGGCTTCTTTAATTGGTGAACAACTTGCACTCCTATATTTACTGTGTTCTCTCTTACCTTCAGGCCTCTACCCAGAAAATTCACCTCTCTTGTTCTTCCATCTTCCATATCAGCTCTTTGGGCTTCAGTTTACATACCATGACCCCAGAGTCTCTCTTGAACTCCCAAAGACTTTGGAGTACTCTCTTTTCCTTCAGCCTCCATCATGAGGCTTCTAAAACTGGGGTTTCTTGCCCTATTTCCTTATCTGCCTTGCTCATTGGAAAGTTACCTGCAGTTCCCCAGGATCTGTGTTGTTTATTCATGGTTGTAACTTGGGGTCCTGGCTGGGGACTTTGTCAAAAAGGTACAAAGTAATGAATGTAAACATGAGTCAATAAATGAGTGGATAAAAGAATCAAGAATAAAGCATGGGTGCTGGTGGCTCACATGTCTAATCCTAGCTACTTGGGAGGCTGAAATCTAGAGAATCATGGTTCGAGGGCAGCCTGGGCAAATAGTTCACAAGACCCCATCTCGAAATAACCAGAGCAAAATGGACTTGAGGTGTGGCTCAAGCAGTAGAGCACCTGCTTTGCAATTGCAAAGCCCTGAGTTCAAACCACTGTCCCACAAAAAAGAACCAAGAATAAATGATTATTTCTGTTTAACTTATTTTTTATGATCTTACTCAACCAAGAGATGGTAAGGAGTGACACAGAACAGATATTGTTCCACAGTGGTACCTTTTTCAATAATGAAATTATTTCCATTTTTGGGATAGACAAACTCTTGTAGGACTTTAATGGTGACAAGGAAAGGCCCTATTTATCTTACTTTCCTCTTCTTTCTTTAGGGGTTATTGGTTCCTTGGGAAGAATTTGAAAACTATTGTCCTTAAAAAGATAGTCTTTTTCTGAAAAGAACTGAGCAAAGAGACCACCATATAGCTGGGGCCTTACTCCTTATTAGCAATAGCCAATAGCATTTATGACATAGAAACCCCGGGGCAGTTGCTCTGCTAAGTGTTCTATTTGTATCAAATTTTCATCTTTATAATAATCTTATATAGTGTGCACATGCATATTTCTTTGTATTTTAGAGAAGGGGAAACAGAAGTGTACAGAGGTTAAATAACTTGCCTGGGGTCCTGAAACTACTGAGTAGCTGGATTGGGAGTCAAACTTTGAATTAGATGCCTCTAGGAGCTGAGGCCTAAGCAGCCACCCCCAGCCAAGCAGCAGAACTGCCCATAAGAACACCTGTGAAGATGGTGCTAATCCCTCACAAGTGTTTAAGCTCCTTCATTCCTCACACATCCATGAGAAGTGAGAAGTCTCATTGCCACATTACAGTATTAGCACCAGCATGGCTCTATGCCCTTCTCAGTGGGTTTTCCAAGCCACCTACTACCAACAAGGGGGTCAAGTAGAAAGTATCCAGTTCAACTTTGCCTTCCTTTTGTGACAAGACAACCTTCCTCTTTTCTTTTTTCAAGAAGTATATTTTACCTGGGGCCAGTGGCGCTAATTAAGCTTGGCTGCCTCAGCAGGATAAAGTAAATTGACCATTCTATGTTTTGGAAGCAAAAGGTGGAAAGCAGCTACTTCCCAGCTGACTGTACATTGAAGGGACAGATCCCTGTTTCATAAAAGTTGTTTATCAAAATTGCTCTAGAGGAACCCAGGAGAGAAATCTGGCATAAGCCCCAGAGCAAAATAAAGATGTTTGAAAATCTTTTCAGAAATCATAATTTAGATACATTTTCCACCAGCCCAATTTCTGCCTATAACTTGTGAAAAATATGACCCTGTCTCATAGGTTCCCACTGCACAGGACAGACCAGAGAATGACAAGTAGATAGGAAGTGTGTGGCCTTTCCCAATGGACCATTCAGGACCTCATTGACCCCCTACTGACTAGGCTTTCTGAAGCTAAGAACCCTGTGGTGAGAGAAACTTCTATAGTGGTTTCCCTCATCTTCCTTCAATGGGTTCTTGTGTGCTATGGAAACAGAAAGTTTCAGCCAGAATAGTCAGAAAGGGAAGGAACAAGGGTGGTGGTATCCTTTTTAAAAATTAAGGTAAGATTGTGACTGTGTGGTATCCATTAGGTTGTTCATAGTATTTAGGTTCTGTTATGGGCCTTTAGTAGGATCACACTTTCTTCACCTCATTAAATGGAGGCATTGTGGTGGGCTGGGGATGTAGCCCAATGGCAGAGCACTTGCTTAGTGTATATAAGGCCTTGAGTTTGGAACACCAAAAAGCAATAACGATGGCAACAAAAGCAGAAACACCAAAACAAACAAACAAAAAAACAAAAGAAAAAATGTTAGGTATTACCTGTGACTTGCTGTGATCCACGAAATGTGAGAGAAGGTGACATTTATGTATCTGTTCTGGTAGGAAATATCAAGAGCCAGGATGGATTGCCTGTTCTCTTTTGCTGTGTCATAATGACAGGCAAAATCTGAGATTGTGTTTGGGTGTGATGGTTAACTTAATATGTCAGCCTGACTTGGTTGTGGTGTCTAGCTTTTTGGTTAAATGCTAATCCAATGTTGCTGCAAAGGTATTTGTTTTTTTTAAAGATGAGTTTGACATTTAATGTTCAGGTCAAGTTATAAGGGACCATGAACCTGCCAGATTCAAGGGCCAGGCTTGGCTCTTATGTGGACTGAATTATGCCCTTCCAAATTCTTATGCTGAACCCCTAACTCCAATGAGACTGCATTTGGATATAAGGCTTTTAGAAGGTAACTAAGGTTAAATAAGGTTATAAGGGGGTGGGGCTCTAAACTCAATAGGATAGGTGGTTTTATAAAAAAGAAGAAAAGAGAGATCTCTTTCTTTCTGTAATATGTGATGACATAGTGAGAAAGTGTCCATCTGGAAGCCAGGGAGAGAGGCCTCACCAGAACCTGATCATGCCAGGACTTTTAGCCTCAGAACTGTACACAAATAAATTTATGTCATTTAACATACCCAGTCTGTGATATTTTGCTATAGCATCTTGAGCAGACTAAGACAAACTCTTAATAACAGAAAACATTAAGCAATGATTTACTGTAAAGGTTGATATTCTTATGTGAAAGAAGACCAGTTGTTTACATGACAGGGAGAACCTGGTGGCCTTATAGAATCATTAACAAGCCAGCCTCATTCTGTCTTTCTGCCCCAAGCCTTTTATCTCAAGCTTACCTCTTGGTCCAAGATGGCTGCTGGAGCTCTTGTTGTTACAGAAGCATTTCAAGTGGCAGGAGAGAGGATGGGAGAAAGGGCAAGATGGATGACCTTCCTGATTCAATCAGTTTCTTTTAAGCAATCCTCCTAGAAAGCCCCACTCTGCTAATCATCTTTGGGCAAAATTAGTCTCATGGTCACAGCTAAGGGGCCTTTTGCATGCCTCTTTGTACAGCTGTTTTTGTCGAAATTACCTTCATTAAAAGAAACCAGCAAACACAGTTGATTGTGCTGGACATATAGTCACTGCTCAATAAATACCAACTGGATTATTGAATTATAATGACTGTTAAGCCTGAAAGGCAAGGGAAAATGTGAGCTCCTATTTTGAAGACTTGGTGGTCAGGGCCAGAACAAACATTCCCTGTAATGTCAATCTGACTTGCAGAAAGGCCAACTGTTCCAGAAACTCAGCAGGGGTCGGAACTCAATCTTTCTTTTGTTGTGGCTTCAAATGACAGTTCTTCACTAATACATTGTGCAAGGTGGCTACTGGTGCCATAGGAGAGAATGTTGTAACTCATGAAATTATTTCTTAGCCAGAAATGTATTAAGCGAAAGTAATAAAGCGATGACACATTCTTTTCACCTATATTCCACAGCATTACTTGCCAGTGATTGCTCAAGGAAACTTGGCCTTGAAATAGCATACCAGTGCATATTGAATTTTGCAAAATTTTTAGGGTCACTCAATAAATGGAAAAGCCAGAGCATATGTGCTAGATCATTAGAAGTTCAGCTTTGTTGATTTATACTTTGAAGTGTCAATCATTACAGTAGAAAAAAATTATTGAGCATATCCTGTGTCTTAAGTTTTTTTTTTTTTTTTTGGGTAGGGCACCTACAAAGAACTAGTAGTTGGTGAAGGAGATAAGATGTAAATGGTAGAATTAAACAAGGTACATATGAAGAAGGCTGAAATAGAGAAGAAAGG
This sequence comes from Castor canadensis, assembly GCF_047511655.1. NCBI lineage: Eukaryota > Metazoa > Chordata > Mammalia > Rodentia > Castoridae > Castor > Castor canadensis. The sequence goes on along the minus strand of NC_133388.1, from coordinate 181,182,361 downwards.
CAGAGAGGCTCAGGTTGGGGCTGAGACGGGACTCTGAACGCTGCATAAAAGAGGTGGGGAGCTGTATGTGGTAAGATGGGGAAGCTTTGGATCCACGAAAACACAAATTGAGAGTAGGAGACATTCACTAGGAAAGGAATAGCATGAAGAAAGGGCTGGAGAGAAAGTGGCCTGGGCACCTTCAGAAGCTACTGAGAAAAACTGTGCTCTGCTGTTGTAAACACTTACACTGGAGAAAATGGCCCTATGAACAAACAGCCCTGGGAAAAAGCCAGAGAGTCTAACCAAATATTAACCTATTGAGGGGTCTGAGAAGGCCCTTTCTCTAAAGGCAAACTGACATTTAATTTTGTTAAGCAAGCAAACAAATTTATATGAGCAGGAAAGATTTTTTTTTTAGGCCTGGAACTGCTCTTTCCTGTAATATTAGTTTAGAAGATATTGATAGGCATGGCATAAAGGTTTTGGGCTGTTTATAAATGCTACCTGGCAATGATAATTGTTCTAAACTTAATAAAATAACAAAATTTAATTTTGCTGGAACATAAGGAACATAAATGTAGTTTTGAGAAATAATGTTGGAAAGGTTGGTTGAGATTCAATTGTGAAGGCCTTGAGTATCATGTGTATTAGTCAGCGTTCTCCAGAGCAATAGAACACACAAGTATATTTCTGTATATGTATACAGAAATGCAATATATTTCTATATGTATGTATGTATGTATGTATGTACGTATCTGTCTGCAATGTGGGATTGGTCCACATGATTCCAGAGATTGAGAAGTCTCTTGATCTACTGTCTGAAAGCTGGATACCCAAGACTGCCAATGTAGCTCAAAGGTCTGAGACGCAGAGAGCCAATGGTGTAGATTATAAACAGCACGTGAAGGCTTGAGAACCAGAAACACCAGGGCAGGAGAGAACAGATGACTCAGTTCAAACAGTCAGTCTAGCAGTGAGTTCATCTCTCCTCTGCCTTTTTTGTTCTATTTGGACTCTCAAAGGAGTGGATGGGGAACACCCACATTGGGAAGGGCCATTTGCTTTACCTGGTCTACCAAATTAGACCCCCAAAGACATATCCTGAAATCATGTCTAATCAGATGTTTGGATATCCCACAACTCCATCAAGTTGACACATAAAATTAACAAACATACTGTGCTAAAGTGTTTGAATTTTATTTGGAGTCAGAAAGCATAATGCTTATTAAGGCCACTCCTGTGAAGTATGACTTGTATAGATTTTTCTACAATAAATTCAGAAGATCAATATCTAGGTTAGATTTCCTGGGACATAAAGATCAATGCAGTTGCCATCGTAGGGTTTAGACACTTCAAGAAAAAGGTTAAACTTTATTCATGAATTCTATGAATGTTTGATTACTTAAGCTGAACCAGTTTAAGTTAGCAGAAGTAATTATAGCCAAAGTTTTGATGATCTTCTGAAATTAAGATGATAATGAAAATGGTGGTTTAAGTAAAGCTATTTGCATGAGAGGAAAGAAAGCTTTCGATTGTGTCAAAATTAGTAGTTTCACAATACTTATATTTGTATACATGCACACACACAAGTACACATATTTCTTGCTTACACAAAGTTTACTGTAGTTCTTCTTGGTTAATAGGCTTTTCTGGGTAGTTCTTCCAAACAATGACTCAGCAATCCATCTGTCTTATGTTCCACCATGTTAATGCGTGGCTTCAGTTTCTCTCTGGGGTCATCAGCTGGCAGACGGGAAGAAGAGAATCATAGAGAAGGCACATTGCTCATGCTCACTGTAGCCTGGAAGGGTGCGCCCCTTTTTCTCACCTTCTGTTGGGTACAACTAATCACATGGGCTTCCGTCAGATGCACAGTGTTGGAACTGTTCAGTGTTCCCAGGAAGAAGAAAGGTGTTCTGAGCATCCAGCCTGTTTCTGCTTATTAACATACTACTTAGATTGACATGTGGCCCAATAGTAGGAAAGGGTTCAAAGCTCTTCCTTCTTTTAATGCCATTTTTAGTGCTAAACAGAATAGAAAGTAAAAAGTAGTGGTCTTCAATTTTTTTTTGTTCTTTATGCACTAAAAATATTGTGAAAAATTATATGCCCCTTACATATTTCTTAAATTGTCACAATTTTTCTTCATAAATTTAAATAATTTTAAAAATGAAATTTCTAGCACATCATAAATATTGAATATTTTAATATAAAATAATAGATCACCTTTAAATGAATTTGGTGACATATAGATTTCATAGTCATTTGACATTGACTATCATTAAATTTAAAATAGTCATATGAGTAGGTTTTTATTTAATAGTCGAAAACTATCACATCTTTTTCATATTAAATATCCTACTTCCTTTCTTCCTGTCACTATAGAGTTTTCTCTTATTGCAACGTATTTGCTTGCTGATCTTTTATTGATCAACCTATGAAACATTTCTGTGAAAGAAAATATGTTTAAAAATTGGAACAAATTTTTTTCCTGTGACTCCAAGGTTCTGAGTTTCAAAACAAGTATCTTTTTGATTGAGCTATTATTATAATTATTAGTTCAAAATTAATCAACATAACATATGGGATATACTGCATATTTTAATAAATGATAATGAGTCATAGAAGTAAAACATTAGAAATAATTTTCTTAATGATAAGTATGAGGTATGGATTACATTGCCTTAATTGTGGAAGCTCTGCGGGTATTCACATTTTGAATTATTCCTTTGGTAACTTGGGTTTGTTACATACTTTATGTGGCTGAGAAATAGGCCTTTTTGTTGCAGAATGAGTAAAGAATGGAGAAAGGGCTGGGAAAAGAATTGCTTTTCTACCTCACAGTGCTTTCTCGCACTGATTAATTTCATAAGCGAATATCCATTTGATAATTGTGGTTCTGGAACTTGTTCCCTCAAAAACTATTTTGTTTGTGTTCACACATGCCTGGGGAGGTCTTCATGTGCATGCGGGCTACTTTGAAGACTGCAGTGTAAAAAGATAAAGGCCCTCAGTGTTACAACACCTCATTTTGCTTATAGCTGGCTATATTCTCCTAAATAACTTACTTGAGGCACTCAGTCGCCTGTTTCAAAGAATTCTGAGGCCTGTCCATGACCCACATTTTGGGCCCCAGGCATCCTTTCGGGATGTGTGTGTGTGTGTGTGTGTGTGTGTGTGTGTGTGATGGTATAACTGAGGCTGCATTTGTCACCAACTCTATCTGCTACATTATTCCAAGCCATTAGATCCCGCAGTAGCCTCATCTTGACATTTCAAACAGATGCATAAAATTAATCTCTGACCTTTGCAATAACTAGAAAGGAGCATAGATAAAGGGAGCAGAGCTTTCAGGCATTTCTTCTCTTTGTCTCTGTCTCTGTCTCTGTCTCTCTCTCTCTCTAGCTCTCTCTCGGTTTGTTTAGATATTTCATTTCCACAGTTTGCATATGACTAATTTTGTGCTTCAATGACTTTCTTATAACCTTAGTATGTAAAGATAGAAAAATCCCCCCAACATTTTCAGGAGACATTTATTACAGACCATTTTATACGTCTGGTCAGAATGGGCTAACTGATTTTTCACAAGAACAGAATTTGGCAGAAAGCCTGGCCTCCCTTAGTTCCCCTCTTGCCAAAAATCACTCTGGAGCCAGCCTGGAGGTCGCTTGATGTCCCATGAGATCAAATTGAGAAATGGTGTGGGTGAGAGAAACAAGGTCCTTATGGGGTCTAGGACCCCTCTCTGCCTGAATTTGTAGGAAATGTAAGGGAAAGGTTAGTGGTTATCTCCCTAGGAAGAGAATGATGACACAGAGCACATGTGAAATAGTATGGGCACAGAGAAACCAGGCCACATTTGTCCTCTTAACCAGCAAGGACAATGTAGGAAGATGGCTGTCCACCTTCTCTGTCATACCTCCCAAGGATCCATGGTTTACCTGACCCATCAGGGCTCCTGTCCACCACATCACCTCCTTTCTTGTCCAGTGGCCACTTGATTACCATCTGAAGATTCAGTCCCATTCTGTCCACCAGGGCAAATGCTGACAAGAGGCAGGAGGTCTGCAAGTCACAAAAGAGGTTAAAGCAGGGGTGTATCAGGATCAGATTTCTTTTCCATTTACTGCTCTGGCTGCAGCTGTGTGAGGGATGTTCGGTTACACTAGAGTGACAATGTTTTTCTGTTAAAGAAACCCAATGAGTTTTACATGTGTGCTGTGTGTGTTATGAAGTGAACCCTGATGGCCCCGGCTTGCTGCGAGGGCTGAGGTTGTCATCTTTTGTTGGAAATGAGCCAACCAGGCTGGGTTTGTGAAAATGACCAGCTTGGTAGACTCTGAGCTCTGGACTCAAACATTCAGGTCTGGTCACTCACACTTCTGTCTACCGTGTGATCTTAGGCAAGTGAGTGAACTTCTCCCAGGCTGTTCCTTATTTGTGAAGTGTGTGGTGGGTACTTCCATCTACCACTCAAGATTATTGTGACAATTATGTTCCTGGACTATATAAATATTATGCTGACTATTTTCCATGTGAACCCAATGCTGAGGATAGAGGGGGAGGTCTATGGTCAGAGGAAGGAGAGAAGATGAAGGCGAGAATAGAGGAGGCTTGGGGACTGGAGGATTTGACCTTCTTAAATAGGTCAGAGATGGGCAGAGGTCATGCAATTTTGGCTAAGAATAGCCCTGGTTCCATCTTTCTTAATTCTAGTTTCAGACATCTCAACTGGTGGCCCAGAGATTGGCAGGGGTCTACAAACTTCTTTATTTGCTCCCCAGGATTAGTTGAATCCAAGTAATAACAGCTGGTCCCCTGAGATAGGCATATTAGTCAGTGATCACTAGAGAAATAGAACACACACACACACACACACACACACACACACACACACACACACACAAAGAGAATGGGAGGGGGATTTTAAGGAATTGATTCACGTGATTATGGAAGTGTAAGTCGAAATCTGCAGGGTTGGTGGTAACTGGTTTGAGATGCAGGGAAGAGATGCATCTGAGTCTAATAACAGACTACTTGGCAGAATTCCTTCATGCTTGGTGGAGGTCAGTGTTTGTTTAATTGATCAGATAAGGCCTACCTGTGTTGTGGGTGGTAATCAGCTTCATTCAAAGTCTACTGATTTAAGTGTTCATCTCATCCAGAAAACACCTTCACAGAAACATCAGAATGTTTGACCAAATATCTGGTCACCATGGGCTAGCCAAAGGGCACATAAAATTAACCATCACAGAGGGGATGCATGAGAGCAGACTATCACCTAACTGTCTTATTCCTGACCCATGTCATTCATGTACTTGTCTTAGTTGTGTGAGGCTGTGATTCACTCTAGCAACCCTCATCATGATTATGCATATGATTTCATCATTGGACACCATGAGATAAAGTTGGCTTTCTGGTCTCCACTCTCCAGTCCATTGTCATGACATAGCTAGAGAATGTTTGTAAGATATGTTGGGGTGTTTGGCTGGGATGGATGTACTCTAATTCATAGCACAAGAGCTTAGGGGTGAGTTGTGTTGGGATTATAACAGCATGGCTCCAGGGCAGGAGAGAAAGCTAGATATAGGAGGTGTTGGGAAACTCACTGGCAGGAGCACTTGCCCCATGGTGTAGTCTGGGGCCCCAACCCAGAATGTCTCAAGGATTTGGTAAGTCTTGTGTGTCTGGGCAGGTGTGTGTTTGGACAGGGAGGTCCAATCTGAAAATGAGGTCTTCCCTCTTCTGGGAGATCCCGGGAGGTTGGTATAATTCTGGGCCTCTGAAATTTGGATTCTTCATAGCAGCTCTGAGCAGTTACATTGGATGATTTCATAGAGAAGGGTAGAGTTCTGCCTGGAAAAGGAGGCAGGACCTGGCCTAGGGAATGACCACTGCATATGACAGGGGCTGAAATTGATTCACATGATTATGGAAGTGTAAACTGTGGCTTAGAGGTCACATGGTCACCCCAAAGTCATCCCAGCATGATAGTATCAGCCTGCAAGAGTCATCTCAGACCTTGTCTGATGCTGCTGCTGTGGTCTACGCTAACAAAAGAGGTGGGAAACTGCAGGACAGAGATATAAATGTCATCATTGACTGTGACAGGCAGGTAACAGGGACGACAAGTCCCTGTGTGTGGAAAGGGGTGGTACAAATGGAAGGGCTTGTGCTGATGAGGCAGTGACGCATTTCTCCATGAGATGGTGCTCACAGTTTGTCTTTGTGTGTGCTTTCTGTTCTGCTTAGCATTTTCTTTTTAAAGCTTACTGTTAAACTATGTTTTAGAATCCATAGAAATATGACTTGTCTTTCCTAATTTAGAAAGCAAATTTCTTGGACTTTCATGATTGCTAGAAGATTATAAGTACTTTTTTTTCCCCCCTTCTGGGATGTGGTAACAGAGAGAGGTATGTTACACTCTTCTGCTCCAGCACCCCTGGATTCCACCTCTCTTTGGTGAATTCACAGTCTAGCTAGAATTAAGTTCCATCTACTCCTCTGATATAAGGTGGACTTGGAGAGGTGCTATGCTAGAGAGAAAAACAAGATGATATTATTGGATGAGGGAGGAAAAGACTAATTCTGTCTGGAACCTTCTTAAGAAAACATGGGAGCACAACAGGTCATGAAAGAAGGTTAATATTGAAGACTGTGAAGTTGGGCTATCACAAACAACCTAGGTGTTTGCGTGACAAAGTTGTCCAGGACAGACCTTTTTCTAAGAGCTGTTTGAGACACAGACCACATCTGAGTGTGGTGAGGAAGATGAGAGGGAGAGACAGGTTTTCAAAATCCAAGGAGTGTCCCCAACTTCTGGAGAGAGGTGGGGCCAGGTAAATACTAAAGCAGCGCCTTAGTAATTGGGGAGAAACACGCTCTTTCAGAGTTATTTCAGGCCAGAGTTAACAAGAGGCAGCAAGAGCGCATATCCTGGGAACCAATAGCATATTTGCATTGTACTTTGTGGTTTAGAAAGCAGGATCACAATGAAGGAATTTTTGATATTTCTGCGCAGCAGATGAGGAGGCAGAGACTCAGAGAGAATTTATGTGAGTTCTTTATTATCGCATTAATAGTAAGTTGCCAAATTCCATGGAAAGAATGGGCCTGGACTAGCTAATATGTTTTCAGCCACTTGTCAGACTTTACAATGAGCATTAATTGAACATCTGTTATGAGCAGGTACTAGGAATTTGATGGTTTCTGACACAGGCTCTTCTCTCCAAGAGCTTACACTAAAATGAGGAGTTGTTAGATGGGGTTCTCAGGGGACATTTGGCAATATTTGAGAGATTTTCGGTTGCAGTGGTTGGGAGGTGAGGTGGGTGGGTGTCGCACCTGTGGATAGGGAGAAGAAATGTTGCTAAATATCCTACAATGCATAGGACAGCTCTTGTAACAAAGCGCTAATTGTGTAAGTGAGTTTGGGTGGCAATAACAGAGTGTCATGGATGAGGCAGCTTAAACAACCATCATTTATGACTCACGGTTCTGGAGGTTGGGAAGTCAGCATGCCAGCACCTGTGGAGTATGGTGAGGGCCACCTCCTGGCTTGTACATAGCAACCTTCTCTTCATATTATTAGATGGTAGAGAGAGGGAGAGGTTTGGTCCCTTCATCTCTTTGTAAGGGCACTAATTCCATTATGGGGCTCCGCCTTCATGGCATCATCTAAACCTAATCATCTCTGCTTGGTGCAGTGGTTCATGCCTGTAATCAGGCAAAAAGTTAGTGAGACCTCACCTCAACATATAAGCTGGGCATGAAGGCTTGTCCCTATAACCTCAGCTATGAGGAGGGATAGGTAGGAGGTTGAGGGCCTGAAGCCAAGCCTGGGCAAAAAGCACAAGACCCTGTCTGAAAGATCACTGAAGCAAAAAAGGGCTGGGAGAGTGGCTCAAGGGGCAGCGTGACTGGCACTGAGTTTAAACCCCAGGACTGTCAAAACAAACCCACACCACTAGTCATCTCTCGAAAGCCCCACCTCCAAATACCACTTCCTTGGGAGCACACACAGGCAGTCACAGCACTTGCTCAAACTACCAATAGTGTGGTGATTGAGAAACTGGTTGAGCTCATCATTCCACCATTTATTCGGTAACATTTTTGAGTACCTACAGTGAGCCAGAGGATATAGTGGTAAGCAAGAGAGAAAGGCCACTGCTGTCCTGTCACTGCTCCTCTTGGTGTGGGGTGGAGGGCAGAGGGAAGACCCAGTTGAACATTACCAAGCTAATGGGTTAGTAACAAGGACAAAGTCAGGAGTGCTATGAAGGAAACTCAGACATGGTATGTAATTGTGTGCAACTTGGTGGTGGCTTTAAATTAGCAAGTCGTGAAAGGCTTCTCTGAAGAGATGATATTTAAAATTAATTTGATACAAAAAGCCATTTGAGGAAAGGCATGTTGGGCCAAGGGGATTGTAAGGACTAAGGCCTACAAGTGGGGATGTGGCAGGCAACCTCTTCAAAGAACAGAAAGGCCAAGATGGTGAAGATGATAGGGAGGGCAGGAGGAACTACATCCTATTAAACCTTCATTGGCCAACATGAGGAGTTTGCACTTTCTTCTAAAACCTTCCATTTGGCTGTTCTCACGGAGAAAATGATTGGAGTTCTGAGGAAAATAAGATTGAATCTTGGGGACAATTGCATCTGGTTTGAGGGAGTGTGACATTGAATGTGGTGGACAGAGAGGGCCCTTTTGAGATTTACTTGGATAGTGAGAATGTGCCAGTTGCTAAAAGACTTGGAGGAACCTATGAGTTCCCTGGGATTATGGTTTCCAATGATCAGTGTGGTTCCCATAATTCATATGTCAAAGTCCTGACTCCCACAACTTCAGAATGTGACTGTATTGAGAGACTGGGTCTCTGAAGAGACAATTAAGTTAAAGTGAAGTCATTATGATTGGTCATTCTCTAATAGTACTGGGGTCCTCATACGAAGTAAAAGTTTGGACACACACCCAAAGAGAGACAATAGGGCTATGTCTGCCCAGAGGACAGACCATGCCAGGACATAGGAGCCAAGGACAGTGTCCTCAGGAGAAATCAAACCTGTTGAGTACGTGATCTTGAACCCTCTGCCTCCAGAACGTGAAAAATAAATTTCTTTTGTTCAAACCACTCAATCTGGTGTTTTGTCATGGCGACCCTAGCAAAGAAATGCACTTGGGGTTCAGGTTTCTTGTCTGTTAAATAAGGGCTGTTGTGTGTCTTTAAGGTCCTTTCCACTTTGAAGAGCCTTTCACTCTAAGAAATACGTAGGCTGCTTGTGGGGCTGCCAGCACCCCACATGGCCTAGTAATATGTCTTGGCCATCAGAGAACAAAGGGCAATTGTGAGGGGAAACAGAGCACCCTGGGGAGAAACTTCTATATGGTTTCCCATCAATTTGAAAGAGGACTCAGCCTGGGAGGATTGCCCAGTTGTTCTTCTCCCACATAGGGGGACTTGAAACTCCTTCCAAATGGGGTCTGTGGGATGACATGGAGTGCATGTTTCCACTGGGGACAGGCAAAACTCTGTGTCAGGGTTTCCAGAGGGTAATGGAACTTCAGGAATTTTCCTCTTGGAAAGAGTTCACTAGCGCCTGAAGGGCCCCATGGGGGACTTTCAGCTCCCTTGGTGCTGGCTGGATGCATCATTCCAGGCCTGGGGTATCCAGGCCTTCTTGTGAAGGGAGCCTCGTGGGCCCAATCTTGTCCTCTGGCCCATGTCTCTGAAACAGAAGGTCTAAGGATGTGACTTTGAGGGTCCTCCAAGTCTCAGGAGCAAGTAGATTGAATTCATGGGTGTACATCTTGTTCAAACAATCCTCTGACCTAGGAAATACCTTCATTGTCCTGTAAACATGAGCATGGGAAGAGTGGTGGTTACTGTTTAAGTTTTACTTTTGTTTCTAACTTTTTTTTTTTTCACAAATTGATCTCTATTAGAACATATTAAAGGGGCAGACTTGGTGTCTTGGTGCCCAGCCATTCATAGCTACCCATCTGCTCAAATACACAAATTCAACAAATATTTACTATATAATTCACATGGCTTACAATTTTGGGGTTAGATGGGGAAGGGGTAGAAGACAGAGTCATTAAAGTACTGTTTGATTGGTGTGGTGTGTGTGCGTGTGTGTGCATGTGTGTGTGCGTGTGTGTGCATGTGTGTGTGTGTGTGTGTGTGTGAAGTGAAAAGGATAAAATGCCTGGGAGGGTGTTGCATTTTGAATGAGTATTAACCAAATGAAAGAATGAATGAATGAGGGAACAAGTGAATAGTCTATCTACCTCAGTGTATCAGTGTAAAACCCTACTAGAATGTAACTAGCTTTTTCCTAGAGAGTGTTGGCTTTGCAGTAAGGGGTTTTTGGTTATTCAATGCTGTGTCTCTGAAACTTAGAGTAACAGCTGAGCATAGGAGTCACTCAACTGATAGTTACTGAATGATTGAGTGAATAGCCTTCAGAAAATGATCTCGTCTCCCGAGATCCCACTTATAATTTGGCAAACATGTGCTAGGTCTTTCGTTAGGTGCTGAGGACTCACAGAAATGGTCAAGCTAACGTCTCTGCCTGCCAGAATCGCTTTACCGAGGGAAACAGGGCATGCAATTAATATACAATTGGATAACTTCGAGGTGCAGGAGAATTCAGACCCTGGAGCAAGTGCTGTCCTGGAGTAGATGTGAGGTGGGCAGGAAAGGGGCTAGAAAATGACACTAGTGAAGGCACACAGGTATGAGAAGCCTGGTGACAGTGGTTTAGCATAAATGGTTCATGAGCATTTTTATGTGTAATTGGGATAAAAGTAGCTAAGGGCAGGGCCATGGAGAGTCTTCAATGCCATGCTCACTAGTGGCGACAAGCCCTTTAGTTAGGGAAGTACAAGATAAGACTTACATTTGAGAAACAGTCCTCTGGCTTCTGGGTAGAGAATGGGTCAAGGGGAACTGAAACAAGGAACAGTAACTCCCACAGATGATGCGATTTCAGTAACCCAGGTAAGAGACGATCAAGCAGAGGTCATGAAGGTACTTAGTGGACAGAAAAGGTAACACATGGTAACAGATAGTTTATGATGCTTAAGAGATGGAAATCTAGGGAAAGTTCCAGAGTTCTGTACCTGGATGAATAGGATGCTGATAATAAAGATACAGGAGGTGGAAAAGACCACTGGCCAGGTCCAGGTAAACATCTGGAACTTAGGGAGAAGTCAGTGTCAATGACATGGTCTTGAAAATGGTAGTGCAAGTACTAGTTGAAGTCTGAGAAAAATGAGCCAAAGCCTAATGACAGAACTTTGGGGAAACAAAAATATCTAAATGGGGAGAAAATAGAGTCCAACTTGAATATCCAGAGGTGATCAGAGAAGTGAGAGGGAAATCAGGAGAGTGATACCTCCTGAAGTCAGATCTTGTCATGTCACCAGTCTGTAGGCTTCTCGGTCCTGCAGAATTAAACTCTAGTCATTAACATGAATTCATGATGCAGATGGCAAGTTGTGGACCCAGGATTCATTCTCCCTGGTCTTCTCCCTTCCTAAGAGAATCCTTACTCACTCAGGTACCTACCCCTACCCATGGACTGAAGGGAGTCTGGCCTTATCTCCAGCCATATAGAAAGACCCTAATTAGTCTTGAATAATCAGCATGCCATCATCCCTGGGGACTGTCATTTCTTGTGACCTAACATGACATGGCTTAAAAGGACCCATCAGCCTGAAAATGAGAATTTCCATTCCATGCTGGAGGTGAACAAGGAGGCAGCCTTGGAATGACGCTCACAATCTGCAGACTGAGAAGTCCAAGATCAAGGCACTAGCAGATTCTCTGTCCTACAGGTAACTTGCTGTGTCCTCAACTGGCAAGAAGAGGTGAGGCAGTTCTCTTCTGCCTTTTATATAAGGACAATAATCTCATTCATGAGGGGGAGCCCTCATGACTTAGTCACTTCCCAGTGGCCTCACCTCTTAAAACTGTCACTTTGGGTACTAGGTTCCAACATGAATTTTGGGAGGGACATTCAAACCATGATTAAATGGTGATAGATTGTCTTATTATTAGTAATTATCAATAGCAACTAATTATGAATACTTATAACTATTATTAATTACTATTGTTAAGTATTATTAATTATTAATACATTTGACCATTCTTTGTTCCTGCTTCACCTTTGCCATACTGAGCCACACCACCAACCTTGCCATTTATCAGATGACGTGCTTGTGTCATTGGCTGTGAGTAGATATTTTGTCTGCCATTTCTGAGCAGAAGATTTATGTGTGCTGTGGCTGGAATCCCCTTGCTCCATCTGTCTACCCTCAAGACAGCTGGCTCCTGATCTTGGCTGCTCCTGCAGCCTGGGCCCTGGAATGGCCCAAGATGATAGGAACCAAGGGAGACTAGCTGAGCCTGGGCAGGCCTAGCTGAACCCAGCAGAGCCCAGCCAAGCAAGCCCAATCAACAATGTCATGAGCAAGACTAAACATGTTGTTATTGGAGGTCACTGAACATGTTAAGTTGTCTTATTACACAGCATAACCTAGTGAGGGCCGGCTACAACAAGTAGCTGTCGACTAAGCCTTACTCAGTGTGTACTTCCAAATAATCAGGTAAAGTTTCTGTATCATTTAAACTATCATGATGTAAGGCTTTTCTGTTACTTACAGGCAAAATTGCCTATCCCACATATCTAGCTATACATGACTAACTTTTCCTGATTGTATCTCCTTAAGCCTCTTGGGCCATTGTTAGCAATGTTTTCTCTCTCTGGAGGTCCTGTGCTTCACATGGAGAGTTTCAGTCATCCTTTACAATCCAGATCAATGCTAACTTCTATGTGAAATCTTCTTTGACTTTCTAGGAAAAGTTAGTTTTTCTTACAGAACTTCAGTTCTTCTCTTATTATAGCAATTTGTCTTGCCAGTACACTGCAGCATTGCTGGTCTCTTGTGCATTTTTGTATTTGTTGTTTCGAGCATAAGTCTGATACCTTGTAGGTGCTCAAGAAGATTTTGCTGAAAAGGGGCAATTTTTAAAATGCATTCCTACAGGGCTTTACCAAGAGGAGGCAAGAATTTGTTCTATGTATCCTTCTTAAGATTTAGTTACTAATAGAGTTAGTCTACACTGGGTAGTTTTATGGAAGCATCAGTTCTTGAGATGTGAATAGGGAAAGGGGAAAATATTGAGAATCCAAGACTGTCTTTAACAGTCTGACCAAAGCATTCCAACAGGTCAGTAGGCTCTGGGATTTGGCTGCAATTTTATTCAGTCAGAGACCCACAGAATTTTATCAACCCCCTGAGTATCATTTTTGCAAAGACTATGTAACTTTTAGGTCATCTCATCTGACATACTTCCCTCCACAAATGGCCTGAAAACACATATGCCAACTCTTGGCCAGATGAAGTCTGAGTCTATCATTTGGCCTTACAGCTTGCATTAATATGTATTGACCCTTGCCAGGTTCTAGATGCTGTGCCAGGCATTTCAAAGAAAAACTCTCATAATACCAGATACCCATTTTACAGATAACAACTGAGGCGAAGAGAGACAAAAGAACAAGCTCAAGGCCATAGTAACTATGGTGCACTTGAGGCTCCACCTCTGATTCTCTGATTCCAAGTCCAATTTTTTGTTTGCTTTCTGGTCTGGAAAATAGAAATCACATCTGCTTTGGCCACTTTCCCAGATTCAAGGACTACATGAGATTATAAAAATAAAGGTCTTATTTAGGTAGTATTAAAATTAGCGATGCTTAGCTAGAGTTTGTTTTCAATGCCTTTCCGGAAGGACTGAGAAACAAAAGATTTCTAAAACCCTAGGGTGTTGGTGGGGAATATATTTTGTGGGGAGTATGGGACTGTCCAATCACCTCTCTCGTTCTGTCACGGAGGAAGGTATGTCACCTGCAAAGGAGTAGGCCATACACTAACCCGTGTCCTCAGTGCTAAAAATCTAATGGGGACAATAGCTACCTTTTAGTAAATACTCACAGGCCTGCTGTCTTTCCCATATAATTTTTAGTCCTGTCACAGATTCTTCTTGGTCTTCTCCTCCTCCTCCTCTTCTTCTTTCTTCCTCTTCCTCTTCCCTCCTCCTCCTCCTCCTCCTCCTCCTCCTCCTCCGCTTCCTTCTTGTACTGCGGATTGAACTCAGGGTCTTAGGCTTGTCAGGCAAGCACTCTCCCATTGGAGCCCCAGTCCTTTCCATTTTTTACTTTAACTTTTATTTTTACTTTTTGGTGGTACTGTGTTTTTGAACTCAGGGTTTGAACCATGCCTCCCGTCCTTTTTGCACTGGAGATAGAGTCTTGCTTTTTGCTTTGGCAGGCCTGGACCATGATCTTCCTATTTGTGCTTCTGGCCATGGCTGAGATGACAGGTGCATGGCGCCACACCCAGCTTTTTTCCATTGAGATGGGGGTCTTGTGAAATATCCCCACCCCCGGCTGGCTTGGAATTGCAATTCTCCTCATTTCAGCCTCCCAAGTAGCTTGAGATAACAGGTTAGTTTGCTTTTTCAGATAGGGTCTTGTGCTTTTGTCCAGGGCCAGCCTCAGAATGTGATCCTTCTTCCTCTGCTTTCTGAGTAGCTGAGAGTACAGGTGTGTGCCACCACACCCAGCTTATTTATTTAGGTATTTATTTTTTGAGATAGGATCTTGCTAACTTTTTTGACCAGGCTGTCCTTGAACCATAGTTCTCCTATTTCTGACTCCTGAGTAGTTGAGATTAAAGGCATTATTTTCATTTTAACAGAAGACCGTGCGTGATGAGGGACAGAGGTAGCTCTTGAATGCTGTGTATGTAATTCCAAAGTGTATGCTCATTCTTTCTGGTCATTGTTCTTCATTCTGGTGGTTTGCAGGTGTGTTTCTGGGTAATTTCTCTCTGCTGATGTATTATCATAATTTAGGATCTTTTTAAAATTCAATGTCCTTCCTCAGGTGAAAACTGTGGCTGGCCAATTGGCCCATATACATTTTAAAATATGGTTTCAGCCCATGTGGATCAGGAGCTAAGTTTAAATCTCTGTGTGTAGACTGTTTGCACCTGAAATCTGAATGTAGGTTGAACAAGAGCATTTGGTGATTTAGAAATTAAGTTGATGTCAATTTACTAATAAAACAAAGCTCAATAAGACAGACATTTAAAACATGAAAACATAGATGTACCTTGCTAGAGCAGCTGAGGACATAGGCTAGGCTGGCCAGCTCTGAACTACAGGCCAAACATGGCTCTTTCTTCTCCTTGTACGGCCCCCGAGAGCTAAGAGCACGTTCACATTTTTAAATGATTGGAGAAAATTATATATATATGTTTCTTGTTGAATATAGATCTGATTTTGCTTTTGGATCAAAAAACCTAAAATATTCATTCTCTGACCACTTAAAGTAAAAATTTGCCAACTGTGGTCATAGGCCTATTTCTCTCAGGCTACTTTCTCTCCAGCAAAGAATCATCCTTGATTTCTGGAGCTTTTTCCATCTTTTCTCTGCCTATTTCCTGTAGGCAATAGGCAGAGAAAATGCTCCCCTCTAGGGCCTGAGCATATGCTGTGCTTAGCACTGGGGATGAAGTAGACAAGGGAAGTTGCTCACGGGGCCCTTGGATGCTGTGAATTGCCTGTTTCAGAGGCAAAGGGTTTTGTTCTGGAGGAGATGAAATTATTTCAGGGGAATTGTTCTTCACTGAACTGAGCGGGTTCATTTGTAGCACATGGCTTCTGACGACCACAGACCCACCAGAATCCTTTTTTTTTTTTTTGCCTGAGCTCCTTTATTTCACAAATACCAAGAAAAGTGTTTCATTTTTTGTTGGGAAAAGAAAGAATTCCTCTCTTCTGTGGGGCAGAGAAATTAATGGGAGAAAGTCTGAGAAAAGCTCTCCTTTCTACATCAGGAATGAAAGGGAGTCTGCTATTTGAACAGGCTTCAAGCAGGAAAGGGAGCTGCCTGGGCACTGGCCTCCACAGCTGGGCTTTGCAGCTTTCTGCTTCATTGAAGCATCCCAGTGCACTTCTCCTGCAGTCTGTTTTCTTCTGAAAGCCCAGGTGTTTGACTTTGGAGGTGGGGTTGACAGCTCAAAGGGACTGTGCACAGAGCACAGATTCCTCAGATCTTCGCTTCCAGTTAGATCCAGCTGGCAAGAGGCTAATCAGAGCCCAGCCACCAGGCTCCTCCTCACTTCCCCTGATAGGGCAGAGGGATTATGCTGTAGTCCTGGGATCACTGGCCCCACACGCTGTCTGCTCCCGAGTCCTTATTAGACATCTAAAGTTGGATTTCTTCAGAGATGTTTGGAAAACCAAGAGCCTTTGTGTCCTGCGCTTTGCTGGCTAATTGGTTGCAAGTTCTCTTCTTACAGGGTCCCACTCATCTCTTGACATCCTTCCTCTTCTCTCTGCTCCCTTCCTGCACCACCGCCCTCCATGACTGTCCCTCCTTTCTCACTGCAGTGAACTACTGGCATTTAGCTTCACCCATGAAGCACTCAGGGCAGCAAAGGGAGGTGGGAGCCAGGTGTCATCTGCTTTTCCTTTACTCCCTAGATGTGGAACACATATGACAGCACATTTGCTCTCAGGAATACAGTTTGAACACATCTGAGAGTAAATGACTGCAATTTGAGTGTCCCAGTCTGCTACAACCTGAGAATTCTAAAATGAAACCACAGTAAAGCAGGAACACTATTGTGTTATGGTGATGACTCCCCCAACACAGGTCTTCTGAGAGCTCTTTCCTACCTTGTGGACATCTCTAGAGGTGGCCCCTGTGTGTGGTCAGAGGTTCAGTCTCATTCACACTGACTGTGCTACCTGCTTTTTTCCTGACCTCTGGTTCAACCTCTGGATTCGTGAAGCAATGTCCCCAGCTTCACTTTCTGAAGCTTGGTTGTAGCATCATCAAGGCCACTGCTGGACCAGCCCCAATTGCCTGGCCTGCTGGCCTGCTCCAGGGCTACAATGGATTGCAGGAGGCTGGCCACGCTCCTCAGGAGAATGGGAGATTTTCTGTCTCACCTGGGGTCACTTCCTGTGACTTCTGTCTCAATGTGGTGCTTTGTGCTGTGGCTTAGCATGATTTGTTATGGAAAAGGCTCTTTTGTTCCTTGAAGCCCCTCTTTCTAAGACTGAGGGCTATAAGAAAAGGCCCCCAGTGGGCCTCACAATCTTCTCTGAGCTGAGTGGGGCATCTAGCAGATCTGACCATGTGTCTGTCTCCTGGTTCTCTTGCTGACCCTTACTCCAACCTAGCCATCCTCCGGGCACACCCAGACCTGTAAGAAAGAACAGCTTAGGCTTAACCTAGGACCCCTGCTACACACTCAACTTGCCTTTTTTGTTGGCTGTACTAGGGTTTGAACTCAGAGCCTTACGCTTCCCAAGGCAGGCACTCTAGCACTTGAGCCACATCCCAAATCCTTTTTTTTAACTTGATTTTTCAGTTAAGGTCTTGTGTTTTTGCTCAGGGCCAGCCTTAGATGGTGATCTTCTTACCTACAGCCTCTTGCATAGCTGGCCCCACAGGTTCATGCCACCATACCTGGCTTATTGATTGAGATGGGGGTGGCAGTCTTGCTAACTTTTTGCCTAACCTGGTCTTGAACTGCCCTCCTCCCAATCTTCACCTCCCAAATAGCTAGGATTATAGTTATTGGCCACTGTGTATGGCCACATTTCTGCATTTTTATTTGCAGTATGAAATGGATTGTTAGACCATCTTCTACAGGTTCTTAAGGATTTATATTGAGTATCTCATTTACTTAAGTTTCACACAGTGCTATATTTTGGGTCTTGAATATCCTCTAAAGGTCATGTATGAAAGGCTTTGTCATCAGCATATGGCACTATTGGGAAGAGATGGGACCTTCAGGAGGTGGGCCCTAGTGGAAGGAAGTTAGATTATTGGGGGTGTGCCCTTTTTTTTTCATTTTTTTTCTTTTATTATTCATATGTGCATACAAGGCTTGGGTCATTTCTCCCCCCTGCCCCCACCCCCTCCCTTACCACCCACTCTGACCCCTCCCTCTCCCCCCCCCAACACCCAGCAGAAACTATTTTGCCCTTATTTCTAATTTTGTTGTAGAGAGAGTATAAGCAATAATAGGAAGGAACAAGGGTTGTGGCTGTTTGAGATAAGGATAGCTATACAGGGAGTTGAATCACATTGATTTCCTGTGCTTTTTTTTTTTTTTTCCCTTTTTCTTTTATTATTCATATGTGCATACAAGGCTTGGTTCATTTCTCCCCACTGCCCCCACCCCCTCCCTTATCAACTACTCCGCCCCCTCCCTCTCCCCCCCCTCAATACCCAGCAGAAAATATTTTGCCCTTATTTCTAATTTTGTTGTAGAGAAAGTATAAGCAATAATAGGAAGGGACAAGGGTTTTTGCTGGTTGAGATAAGGATAGCTATACAGGGCATTGACTCACATTGATTTCCTGTGCGTGGGTGTTACCTTCTAGGTTAATTCTTTTTGATCTCACCTTTTCTCTAGTACCTGGTCCCCTTTTCCTATTGGCCTCAGTTGCTTTAAGGTATCTGCTTTAGTTTCTCTGCGTTAAGGGCAACAAATGCTAGCTAGTCTTTTAGGTGTCTTACCTATCCTCACCCCTTCCTTGTGTGCTCTCGCTTTTATCATGTGCTCAAAGTCCAATCCCATTGTTGTGTTTGCCCTTGATCTAATGTCCACATATGAGGGGGAACATACAACTTTTGGTCTTTTGGGCCAGGCTAACCTCACTCAGAATGATGTTCTCCAATTCCATCCATTTACCAGCGAATGATAACATTTCATTCTTCTTCATGGCTGTGTAAAATTCCATTGTGTATAAATACCACATTTTCTTAATCCATTCGTCAGTAGTGGGGCATCTTGGCTGTTTCCATGACTTGGCTATTGTGAATAGTGCCGCAATAAACATGGGTGTGCAGGTGCCTCTGGAGTAACCTGTGTCACAGTCTTTTGGGTATATCCTCAAGAGTGGTATTGCTGGATCAAATGGTAGATCAATGTTTAGATTTTTAAGTAGCCTCCAAATTTTTTTCCAGAGTGGTTGTACTAGTTTACGTTCCCACCAGCAGTGTAAGAGGGTTCCTTTTTCTCCGCATCCTTGCCAACACCTGTTGTTGGTGGTGTTGCTAATGATGGCTATTCTAACAGGGGTGAGGTGGAATCTTAGCGTGGTTTTAATTTGCATTTCTTTTATGGCTAGGGATGGTGAGCATTTTTTCATGTGTTTTTTGGCCATTTGAATTTCTTCTTTTGAGAAAGTTCTGTTTAGTTCACTTGCCCATTTCTTTATTGGTTCATTAGTTTTGGGAGAATTTAGTTTTTTAAGTTCCCTGTATATTCTGGTTATCAGTCCTTTGTCTGATGTATAGTTGGCAAATATTTTCTCCCACTCTGTGGGTGTCCTCTTCAGTTTAGAGACCATTTCTTTTGATGAACAGAAGCTTTTTAGCTTTATGAGGTCCCATTTATCTATGCTATCTCTTAGTTGCTGTGCTGCTGGGGTTTCGTTGAGAAAGTTCTTACCTATACCTACTAACTCCAGAGTATTTCCTACTCTTTCCTGTATCAACTTTAGAGTTTGTGGTCTGATATTAAGATCCTTGATCCATTTTGAGTTAATATTGGTATAGGGTGATAAACATGAATCTAGTTTCAGTTTTTTGCAGACTGCTAACCAGTTTTCCCAGCAGTTTT
This sequence comes from Castor canadensis, assembly GCF_047511655.1. NCBI lineage: Eukaryota > Metazoa > Chordata > Mammalia > Rodentia > Castoridae > Castor > Castor canadensis. The sequence continues at coordinate 181,162,663 of NC_133388.1, read as the reverse complement.
TGTTGAAGAGGCTGCTATTTCTCCATCATACATTTTTAGCTCCTTTGTCAAAGACAAGTTGGTTATAGTTGTGTGGCTTCATATCTGGGTCCTCTATTCTGTTCCACAGGTCTTCATGTCTGTTTTTGTGCCAGTACCATGCTGTTTTTATTATTATTGCTTTGTAATATAGTTTGATGCCAGGTATTATGATACCTCCAGCATAGCCTTGGCTATTCGTGGCCTCTTGTGTTTCCATATAAATTTCACGGTAGATTTTTCAATCTCTTTAATGAATGTCATTGGAATTTTGATGGGAATTGCATTAAACATGTAGATTACTTTGGGGAGTATCAACATTTTACTATGTTGATTCTGCCAATCCATGAGCATGGGAGATCTCTCCACTTTCTATAGTCTTCCTCAATCTCTTTCTTCAGAACTTTATAGTTTACCTTGTAGAGGTCATTCACATCTTTTGTTAGGTTTACATGTAGGTATTTGATTTTTTTTGAGGCTATTGTAAATGGAATTGTTTTCATACATTCTTTTTCAGTTTGCTCATTGTTGGTGTATAGAAATGCTAATGATTTTCCTATGTTGATTTTATACCCTGCTACCTTGCTATAGCTATTGATGATGTCTAGAAGCTTCTGAGTAGGGTTTTTTGGGTCTTTAAGGTATAGGATCATGTCATCTGCAAATAGGGATATTTTGACAGTTTCTTTACCTATTTGTATTCCTTTTATTCCTTCTTCTTGCCTATTTGCTCCGGCTAGGAATTCCAGTACTATGTTGAATAGGAGTGGAGATAGTGGGCATCCTTGTCTGGTTCCTGATTTTAGAGGGAATGGTTTCAGTTTTTCTCCATTAAGTATAATGCTGGCTGTAGGTTTGTCATATATAGCTTTTATAATGTTGAGGTGCTTTCCTTCTATTCCTAGTTTTCTGAGAGCTTTTATCATGAAATGGTGTTGGATCTTATCAAAGGCTTTTTCTGCATCTATTGAGATGATCAAGTGGTTTTTGTCTTTGCTTCTGTTAATGTGGTTTATTACGTTTATTGATTTTCATATGTTGAACCACCCCTGCATCCCTGGGATGAAGCCTACTTGGTCGTGGTGAATAATCTTTTTGATGTGTTGTTGAATTCGGTTTGCCATTATTTTGTTGAGGATTTTTGCGTCAATGTTCATTAAGGAGATTGGTCTATAGTTCTCCCTTTTGGAGGTGTCTTTGCCTGGTTTTGGGATAAGTGTAATACTGGCTTCATAAAATGTGTTTGGCAGTTTTCCTTCCCTTTCTATTTCATGGAACAGTTTAAGAAGGGTTGGTATCAGTTCTTCTTTAAAGGTCTGATAGAATTCATCAGAGAATCCATCAGGTCCTGGACTTTTCTTTTTGGGGAGACTCTTGATTGCTGCTTCAATTTCATTTTGTGTTATAGGTCTATTCAGGTGATTAATTTCCTCTTGGTTCAGTTTTGGATTATCATATTATCTAGAAATCTGTCCATTTCTTTAAGATTTTCAAATTTATTTGAATATAGGTTCTCAAAGTAGTCTCTGATGATTTCCTGGACTTCCATGGTGTTTGTTGTTATCTCCCCTTTTGGATTCCTGATTCTACTAATTTGGGTTTTTTCTCTCCTCATTTTAGTCAGGTTTGCCAGGGGTTTGTAGATCTTGTTTATTTTTTCAAAGAACCAACTTTTTGTTTCATTAATTCTTTGTATGGTTTTTTTGGTTTCTATTTTGTTGATTTCAGCTATTATTTTTATTATTTCTCTCCTTCTTATTGTTTTGGGATTTGCTTGTTCTTGTTTTTCTAGGAGTTTGAGATGTATCATTAGGTCATTGATTTCTGATCTTTCGGTCTTTTTAATATATGCACTCATGGCTATAAACTTTCCTCTCAGGACTGCCTTTGCTGTGTCCCATAGGTTCCGGTACATTGTGTTTTCATTTTCATTGACTTCCAGGAACTTTTTAATTTCCTCTTTTATTTCATCAATGATCCATTCTTCATTAAGTAATGAGATATTTATTTTCCAGCTGTTTGCATGTTTTTTGTCTTTACTTTTGTTGTTGAGTTCTACTTTTACTGCATTGTGATCAGATAGTATGCATGGTATAATTTCTATTTTCTTATATTTGCTGAGACTTGCTTTATGCCCTAGGATATGATCTATTTTGGAGAAGGTTCCATGGGCTGCTGAGAAGAATGTATATTGTGTAGAGGTTGGATGAAATGTTCTGTAGACATCAACTAGGTCCATTTGAACTATTGCATATTTTAGATCTTGGATTTCTTTATTGATTTTTTGTTTGGATGACCTATCTATTGATGATAATGTGGTATTAAAGTCTCCCACAACCACTGTGTTGGAGTTAATATATGCTTTTAAGTCTTTCAGGGTATGTTTGATGAAATTGGGCGCGTTGACATTGGGTGCATACAGATTGATGATTATTATTTCCTTTTGGTCTATTTCCCCTTTTATTAGTATGGAATGTCCTTCTTTATCTCATTTGATCAATTTAGATTTGAAGTCTACTTTTTCAGAGTTAAGTATTGCCACTCCTGCTTGTTTTTGGGGGCCATTGGCTTGGTAAATCTTCCAGCCTTTCAACCTAAGCCTATGCTTATTTCTGTCAGTGAGATGGGTCTCCTGTAAGCAACAAATTGTTGGATCTTCCTTTTTAATCCATTTCGTCAAGCGGTGCCTTTTGATGGGTGAATTAAGTCTGTTAACATTAAGCGTTAGTACTGATAGTTATGTGGTGATTCCTGTCATTTAGTTGTCTTAGTTGTTTGAAGGTTTGATTGTGTGTACCTAAGTTGAGGTTACTGTCTACTGTCTTGCCTTTTCTTTTCCTGTGGTTTGGTGCTGCCTGTCTTTTCATGGTTAAGTTGGATTTCACTTTCTGTGTGCAGGATCCCTTGCAGAATCTTTTGTAATGGTGGCTTTGTCGTCACATATTGTTTTAGTTTCTGCTTATCATGGAAGACTTTTATTGCTCCATCTATTTTGAATAATAGTTTTGTTGGGTAGAGTATCCTGGGGTTGAAGTTATTTTCATTCAGTGCCCGGAAGATCTCACCCCACGCTCTTCTTGCTTTTAATGTTTCTGTTGAGAAGTCTGCTGTGATTTTGATGGGTTTACCTTTGTATGTTACTTGTTTTTTCTCTTACAGCCTTCAATATTCTTTCCTTAGTTTCTGAACTTGTTGTTTTAATGATGATATGTCATGGGGTACTTATATTTTGATCTGGTCTGTTTGGTGTCCTGGAGGCCTCTTGCATCTGTATGGGAATATCTTTCTCTAGATTTGGGAAATTTTCCATTATTATTTTGTTGAATATATTACGCATTCCCTTCACTTGCACCTCTTCTCCTTCTTCGATGCCCATGATTCTCAAGTTTGGTCTTTTGATGGAGTCAGTGAGTTCTTGCATTTTCTTTTCACAGGTCTTGAGTTGTTTAATTAATAGTTCTTCGGTTTTTCCTTTCAGTACCATTTCATCTTCAAGTTCTGAGATTCTGTCTTCTGTTTGTTCTATTCTGCTGGATTGGCCTTCCGTTTTGTTTTGCAGTTCTGTTTCATTCTTTTTTCTGAGGTTTTCCATATCCTGGCTGGTTTCCTCTTTAATGTTGTCTATTTTTGTCCTGAGTTCATTTATCCATTTATTCATTGTGTTCTGTCTTTCACTTTGGTGTTTATACAATGCTTCTATGGTTTTCTTTATTTCTTCTTTTGCTTTTTCAAATTCTCTATTTTTGTTGTCTTGGAATTTCTTGAGTGTCTCCTGTACATTTTGGTTGACCCTATCCAGTATCATCTCTATAAAATTCTCATTGAGTACCTGTAGTATGTCTTCTTTTAAATTATTCTTGTGGGCTTCATTGGGTTCTTTGGCATAGTTTATCTTCATTTTGTTGGAATCTGGATCTGAGTTTCTGTTTTCTTCATTCCCCTCTGGTTCCTGTACTAATTTTTTGCTGTGGGGAAACTGGTTTCCCTGTTTTTTCTGTCTTCCCATCATTGTCTTTGGTGTTGTTACTGTCCTTGTACTGTGTGCAATTAAGTATTTTCTAACTTGTAATAATAACAATGGTAATATTTAGAATGGAAGGGTGAGCTGAGATGGAAAGCAAGAAGTTAAAGAAAAGGGGAAAACAAATATATAGACAAGAGGAAGAAAGCAGAACAATATTTCAGACAAGAAAGTTTCAAAGGTATAAACATGGAGTGTTAGTGTACTAATTGACAGTAAGCTGAACAGACATTAGAGAGACAGAGAGAGGATTGAAAATCAAAAATAAAAAAAATAGATAAGAATAAAAATAAAAAATAAGTAAATGAAAGAAATATCTATATATAAAAATGAATTAAAATAAAATGTAAAATAGAAAATTAAAAAAAAACACACCAAAAAACCAAAAAACCAAAAAACCTCCAAGTTCAAATGCAATGAAGTTTCAGTCTTAATAATTTGGGTGTCCGTCTCAGTCTCCAGTCCTGGAGATGGATCCACAGATGTTTTTCTGTAGTTGTCTTATCAAAGGGGATGCATAAAGTAGAACAAAACTACACACACACACACACACACACACACACAAACCCCACCAAGTGTCCCAAATTCAAATGCAATACAGTTTCAGTAAGTTTTTCAGCTTGCAGGTGTAATTTGGTTGTTGTCTCATCAAAGGTAGGGAGACAAAGAAAACAAAAGAGTCTGGAGACAGTTCTGAGAATGGTATCTGCAGCTGTGGCTTGCCTGCTCGCTGGAGGCATTATTTATGCAGATCTCTGGGGTGAGCTTAGCACTCACCTGGCCCTGCAGGCTTTGTTTGTTCAGAGTTTTCCTGTGCAGGAGCCTCTGCTACAAGCTTTCCCCTTTCCAAGCACTGGGAAAGGTGACACTGCACCCGTGTTCTCAGGCCTGTGTGTTTATTTACAGTTCATGTGGGAGGTGGGTCTTCCCCCCTCTCCTGTGAAGTTTTCCTCCCACCGCCACTTTCACAAGCTTTCCTGCTCCTGATTACTGGGTGGTGCTGCTGCTCCTGCCAGCTGCCATGTTTGTTTACAGTTCACGTGAGAAGTGGGTCTTCCCTCCTCTCCTGTGGAGTTTTCCTCCCTCCGCCACTCTCACCAGCTTTCCCGCTCCTTGGTTGCTGGGCGCACACACTGCCCCTGCTCCCGCCAGAGCCTCTCCGGCCAGGCCGGCTTGTTTATTTACAGTCTCGGGAAGGATTCCCTTTCCCCAATCTTTGGCGCTCAGTGCGCCCCACCCTCTTTCCTGTGTGTCTTATTTGTTCTTATTGCTTATTACCCTGTTTCTCTTTTTTCCCTGCTTGGAGGTCAGTCTATCCATGGGGCTATGCTGGCCTGGCCCAGGCTTGTCTGTAGGAGTACCACGTACCGTGAAGCTCACCTGGTCCATGTCTTCCCAAGCCATCTGGGCACGGGCAACTGGTGGCCTGGGGGCCCTCCTGGTTTCTCCATTTAGCGTGAAGATTCTCTGCGCCAGCTGGAGGTGGGGGGTTGTCAAAGTTATGCCTTTTCTCAGTGATTATGCCTGCAAAGTGTGTCTCCAGTGTCTCTCCAAGATTTCACTATAGGAGGCTCGCTTTCTGGTTCCTCCCTCTAGCCCCCATCTTGGAATCCTCTCGGGAGTGTGCCCTTGAAGGAGATATTGGGATCCTTGCCTCTTCTTGCTTCATCCTTTTTGTTTCCTGGCTGCCATGAGGTGACCAAGCTTCTTTTGGCACGTGCTCCTACTATAATATATTGTGCTACCATATGTCCAAAGAAAGCTGCCTAAGTGACTATGGACTGAAACATCTTGTATTAGTTACTTTCACATAGCTGTGACCAAAATACCCAAGAGAACAATTTAATAGGAGGGAGGGTTTATTTTGGCTTATGGTTTCAGTAGTCCATGGTCCCTTGGGTCCATGTTCTTGGGCAGAACATCATGGTGGTGGAAGCATGTACTAGAGGAGAGCTGTTCACCTCATAGTAGCTGGAAGTGGAGAGAGACAGGAAGGGGTCAGGGACAAGATTCCCCTAAGTACCTGCCCCTTATGACCTACTTCCTTCAGCTAGTCCCACCTCCCAAAGTTCCCAGAACCTCCCAAAATAGTGCCATCAGTTGGAGAACAAGCCTCTACAAATAAGCCTTTTTGGGGGGCAGTTCCTATCCTAACCATAACACCTCTGAAACTGTGAGCCAAAAATATTCCTTTTCTCCATTTAGGTTGATTATTTCAGGTATTTTGTCATAGTGATTGAAAACTTACTAACACATATAGATTCTCTCTCTTTCTTTCAGTACAGTGGTTTCAACTCAGGGCCTTACATTTGCTAGGTGGGTGCTCTACCACTTGAGCTACACCCTGGGCAGGATTTCCTTAATTTAATATCATTCTGACATCCATTTTAGAGATGAAGAAATGTAAGCTTATGGAATTTAAATAATTTTCCTAGTATATAGCAGAGCTGAGATTTAAATCCTTCTACTTTTTCTCCTCCTCCTCTTTCTTCTTCTTCTTCATCTTGAAAACTTAGACCTCTGGGTCAAAAACACACAGTAACTTAGGAAAGACAAATATAATTTAGGTATTTGTTATATCCCTTATTAAACTATGCTGTAATTGTATCTCAAATTGTAATTTTTCTTGTGTCTGTTGCTTACTCTTTAGACAATAACAAGAGGCTGGATCTTAGTCATTTTTTAAATTCTCAGAGACAGATTGTCTAGTACACAGTAGGTGTTTAGTAAACACTTATTGAATAAAACATTACTAAGGGGTCTTTGTGAGCCAGGTGTGTTCTGAATTTAATCATAAGTGAGAAGCCAGTCTGGGGGGAGGTTTGGAAGTCTGGGTAGAAACTGTTAAAGGAAAGGCAGAAGGCAGCTCAAGGAGAAAGGTGAAGAGCAGGCTGAGGGGCTTCACAGTGAGCTTTGATATTCACTAATCCAGGCTTTGATTTCCATGCAGGAAATTCAATTGCTGTCTTTGTGTGCACACTGATGGGAGGGTTTTTCAAGAGGAGTTTCTAGTGAAATTTGTAAAGTGTGGACAGAAGTTGAGCCTACAGTCCTGCTCTTTTCTGGACAATTTCAGAAGCGATCCATGCAGGAGTCAGGAATCTTCAAAGCATAACATGGCTGTGGCTACTAATGCCAGCCTGCAGAAGCTGGAGGGACATGTGTTGGCCAGCACTGGGGCGAGGGGTGGGGTCGTTCCCTGGATTTCCTTCCAGAGCTTGTTAGAGCAAGTGGTGGCCAGAGCCCAGGGACAGCAGAAGGGAGGTAAATGCGCTCACTTTCTTACTGGAGAAGAAGGAGCAACATTTGGAAATATGGAGGAACTAACAAGAAGTCAATCTGGCTACCTAAGTGGGAAAATTCATCCATTGTTTCTACTGGTCTGTGACAACATAAGATTATACATTGTCATCAATGCAGAAAGTGAAACAATGGTGAGCAGTCATTGTATGGAGACCTGTGCCTGATAATCAACCAACCTGGCAGCCTCTTCCTCCTGGTCTCCTTTTCACCCCATCTCCACATTGTAGACATGCTGTGCCAGTAACTTCAAGGCTCTAAGGTGAGAGAGTTACTGTCTTGTCATTGTTGAGCAAGAGTTTCTCTTCTGGATATTTTTGATTGTTTAAGTTCTTATGTGGATTCATAACACTGGGGCTATTGCCCTTTACATTTGGCCTCTGTTGGGTTAATTTATCAATGTGCACAACCTAAGAAAATCTCAATGGGGAGCTTGATTTAGTCAGTGTTTCTTACTACACTGATGGAATAAAAAGCATAATGGTAGGAAAATGTGAAGGAGATTGTAGTCATGCATGTGTTGTTAACTAGCCATACAACTTTGAATAATAAATACAGCTGGCGTTTCACAACTGTGGGCTCTGCATCCATAGATTCAACCCATCGTGGATTGAAGATATTTGCAAAGCAATTGCATTTGTACTGACCAGGTACAGATTTTTTCCTTATCATCATTCCCTAAACAATACAGTATAACAGCTAGTTACATAACATTTATGTTGTATTATATATTATAAGACATCTGGAGATAGATGAAGTTTATCAGATGATGTGTATAGGTTATATGCAAATATTATGCCATTTTTTAAAAAAATTAGAGACTTGGTATCCATGGGGATCTTGGAACAAACCCCCCACGGATATTGAGGGATGACTGCCTATGGCACTGGAGGTGTATTTCTTCATGTTGAAAATGACAGTGTTGGGGAACATCTGGGTCAGTTTTGGGTCATATAACAAAATACCAAACGAGGTGTCTTAAACAACATTTACTTCTCACAGTTCTGGTGGCTGGGGAGTTCAAAATCAAGGTGGCAGCTGATTTCATTCTTGGTAAGGGTCCACTTCCTGACTTGCAGGTAGTATATCCTCACAGGGCAGAGAGAGGAAGAAAACTCTCTCATATCCCTTCTTACAAGGGTATCAATCCCATCAGGAGCCCCTCATGATGGAACCTAAACCTAATCATTTCTCAAAGACCTCATCTCATAATACCATCACATTGGGAATTAGGGTTTCCTTACATCAATTTTGGAGGGATATGATTCTGTCCATAAACCCATAGCAAGGAAGAATAGTTAACTTCTCTCTCCTCTCTCTCTCAGTACTTGGGATTTGAACTCAGGGCTTCACTTTTGCTATGTTATTTTGGAGGTAGGGGCTCACTTTTTTGCCCAGGTTGGCCTGGACTAATGATCCTCCTATTTTAAGCTTCCTGCCCATCCCTGGGATGTCAGGTGTATACCACCATGCCCAGCTTTTTTTCCATAGAGATGGGGTCTTTCAAACTTTTTGTCTGGGCTGACTTTGAACCTCTGTACCTCAGCCTCATAAGTAAGATTACAAGAGTGAGTCACGGTTAGTCAGCTTTAAAGAAGAGGAAACTGAGGATTAAAGAGGCAAAATAACTCTCCATTCTCTTGAATGGAGAGAATTTATTAATTTACTCTAGAAACTGAGATATGAGCCTGCCTATGAATTGACTTTATTAAAGATAACAGTGATCCAAAGAGGTATTTATTATCTCAGAAAATAAACATGAGAAGACTCAGTCCTGAGAATTTTACATTGTGGGGACATTATTTCATTAAGCAAGTAACTGTGTCTGGGGCCTCTCTGCTGCTGAGATTGGGTTGTGATGAAACACACACATGTGGCCACTTCCAAGAATGGGAGTGGTTAGGACTTCAGAACATTCCAAGGTGGAGGTAAGATGTCATCAGAGAAGAGCGTATGGAAACTGGCATCCTCACCACCCCTGCCCCAGGGCCATAGAAGTTGGTACAATCCTTGTAGAAAGCAATTTGGCATGAAGTATGGGGAACCATCAAAGGACTCCTACCCTCTGACTCATTCCACTTCTGGGATTTTATTCCAAGAAAATAATTCAAAAAAAGAAGAAAGTTATTCATAAGGTATCCCAGGAGTATTGTTTCCTAACAGCAAAAAAATGAAACTGTATAAACCAGAAGTTGGCAAGCTTTTTCTGCAAAGGCTAGATGATAAACATTTTAGACTTTGTCAGCTGGGCAGCATCTGTGTCTAATACTCAGCTCTGTATCAGGTAAGATGCCATAAGTGAGATGTAGGGGATGGGCATGGTTATTGTAAGTGTGAAAGGAAAGCTCCCCTCTGAAGATTTGCTGGGATGCACACAAAGTTATTAACACGGAAAAGAGGAAAATTGATGCACAGGAGAAATCACAGGAGTGTGATTACCTATTTACCCATCATGATTCAGAAACTTATATACCCATTTTTCTATAGAGGAGAATGGGGAACGTCAGGGGAATATGAGATGAGTTTTAGAGTACTTAATGAGCTTGGAGAAGATACAATGACCTGCAGAGCAGACAATGAATTGTAAGTGATTCTCTGGGGGACTGAGACAGCAGACAATGTTGTGTGACAAAAGTCTGTCTGGATGTGCTGACAGAAGCCAGACTTTTTCCTGCAATATTTTTGTTTACCCATTTATCTGTTGATGGACTGTTCACTTAATTTTTTTCTTTGCTAAAAACAAAAAAATATTTTTATCTCACACAATTTCTGAGGTTCAAATACCTGTGAGTACTTTAGCTGGTTCTGGCTCAAGTAACCTATTGGCAAAGAAGTAGGGGGCTACTGTTATTCTTATTTAAAGAAGAGGAAACTGAAGATTAAAGAGGCAAAATAACTCCCCAACATACATAAGTAGATAACTGGTGGATCCAGCTCCTGATTACAGACTATATGTCTTATCCCTACCTGTACTAGTAAAGGCTGATCAAAGGAATGAAACACATAGGATGTGTATAAGCAGAGAGAGAAATTTTATTTTAAGGAATTGGTTCATGCAATTGTGGAGGCATGGTAACCCCCAAATCTCCAAGGGTAGGCTGGTAGGCCAGGTACCCAGTGAAGAATTATAGTTCAAGTACAAAAGCCATCTGCTAGCAGAGCTCCTCCTGTCTCAGAGGAGGTTAGCTTTTGTGCTAGTAAGGCCTGCAATTGATTGGATGAGGAGCAAACATATTATAGAGGATCATCTGTACTATGCAAAGTCCATCAAGTTTATTTATTTAAAGAGTTGAAACATGGCAAAGTCCAGTAATCTAAATGCTAATCTCTTCTCAAAAGCATCTTTGCAGAAACATCCAGAATAATGTTTGATCAAATATCTGAGCACCATGGCCCAGCCATAAAACTAATTATGCCAATGTCCTATACCATACTGACAATTTGGGTACAGATTATAAGGGGACTTGACTGTCACATTAAGTTGTGTGGTGGACTTAAGAAAATTAGCCAGTTTTTTTTTTTTCTGAGATATATGACTTTGAACTTCTGGTATGAGGAGGCGCCAGTGTTCCCAGAGAATGCAATTTCTTTAGGAAACATATCTCAGAATATTGTCCATTGTGCTTAACTTTCAATTTTATTTTGACAAATAACGAATGTTTATTACACAATATGATTTTCCTAGCTATACTTGTGTCAGTCCATGTCAGTCTTTGTCACACAATTCACTAGGTACTCTTCATCTAGCTCAAGCCTAGGAGGTTAATGGGGCCTGGCCACTTGGAAGGTAAATCTGTACCTAATCCCAGGTTGTGGATGTTTCTATGAAATTGCCCACTAAACTGGCTTGGATAGATCTTGAATGATGGCATTAATTACCCAGCAGGACCAGAATGAAGCCCTGGGGAAAGGTCGGGGAAGATCCCCTTCCCCATCTGTAAACAAGATGGTAGGGATGTCAGATAGTCAGACAGTCGCATGCAGTTTTGGGAGAGGGTTTTGGGAAGTAACCAGTCAGGCATCTCTGACCTCAGAAGTGGTGGTGGCTGGAGGAAGGAGAAGTCTCTGTTGTTGTACCATTTGTTGGGCTCAGTGCACTTCTTATGACACAAACCCCAGGAGTGCAGCAAGCAGGCAGGCTGATTAATTATTTCCCTGGGGTCTTCCCAGCAGAGGATTGAAACTGATGCTCAGTGGGTGTGAAAGGGAGGCCAAACCTTTCAACTAGCAGGGAATTTGTTTCCTGGGCTAACTGCAGCCACATGTGAAGGTATTGAAGACATATGTGCCGCTGATAAAAGACCACAGTTAAAGACCAGAAAGGAACCAGCATAGCAGCATCCTGTTTCCTGTCAGACCCCGTGCCCCACACTTTCAGACGCATTGTGTTTCCAGAGGATGTTTAGAAGAATTCAACTTTCACAGATTTCTATTAACCTACTGTCCATACTAGGGAAATCAGTTATTTATCATGGTGGTCCCCAAGCCTGGTAGTCACTCGAGTCACCTGACTGAGAATCTCCAGGAGTGGCCTGCAGAAAGTGGACTTTTTAATGAGCTTCTCTGGCTGCTTCTTGTGCAGCTGGCCTTGATTCTCCTTGAGATGAAAGGCTACAGGCTTAGAGTGACTGAGTTGCTGATAGCAGGGAGAGGGAACTTCATGAATGGTAGATCTGTGTGTAAGGAAGGGGATAGGAAAGTGAACAGGTGGCGGCAGAGATGCATAGGAAATAAGCTTTGTGAGAGCAGAAGGTCATGACGGGAGTGATAAACACACGGAGTGCAGTAAATCTTTGAAATAAACTGATTTTAATCTCTGTTAATGGGAGCACGATGCACTTAGATCCCAAGCTCAGTGATCTCTGCAGCTCCTCTTTTCTCTTTCCATTCCAAGTCATCACCAAATCTTGCTCATGAACTATGTGAATCATCTCAGTGGTGATTTAAAGACAGCAGTTTGTTGATATTCGTCCTGTAGAGAGACAGGTCCCATGTGACTTTCTCTTGTTTGTGGGTGGGCGTTGTGACTTTTTTTTTAAACCAATGTAATTTAGTGGAGCTGACACTTTGCCAGTTTCTGGCCTGTCCTTAAGAAGCTTCCATTTCTTGTCTCTTAGATTTTTTTCCAGGGAGCTTTGAGAACACGTAAAAATTCCAACTACCCCAAGAGGACAGGCATAATGGTTCTGTTTATATTTCCATTCATGACTAGGTTTTTAAAAAATTTTTCTTATACACCCTTGCCAATATCCCAGACACATGAGTGAAGCCATTTGTACTCTATGGACTAGATCATCCACTAGCTGACTCTCAATGAGTGACCACAATTCTGCCACTTGCAATATAAGAATCTCCCAGCTGAGCTCTGCTCAAATTCCTGATCCAAAAAATCATTAGTTGTAGTGAAATCATTAATATTTCAAGCTTCTACGTTTCAGGGATACTTTGTTGTATAGAAATAGCCACTTGGATTTGAAAAATTTCCCATCAGTCTTTTGGAACAAAAGACTCACCTCTCATGCTGTCTCTGCCAGAAGCACCCTTACCTGGAAAACTTCTGCTTCTCCTTCAGATATGGCTCAGATGTTAGGCCCCCATAGTCATCCAGAGCAAATAAATGAAACCCTTCTTGCTCCATGCTACGTTGCCATGGGTTTTGGGCAAGTACCTCTTTTAAAGCAACATAGCTTGGAGATTACTCAAGTATTCATCTTAATAGTCTGGTAATTCCTGTAGGGTAGGCATTGGATCTGGTTCATCCTGACATACTCAGTGCCTAGAACAGTCCCTGGTATACAGTGGATACCCATATGGATTTGTTGAATGAGTAGAGGACTCATTAAACAGAAACACCAAAAGCACTTTGGTCTCTACGTTTTGACAAAAAACTACTGACTTTTCGACTTTTGTGAAACTGGAGTCTTTGGTAGATAAGTTTGGTAGATAGACTGTTGTATTGATAATTTCTGAGGTTTAAAGAGGCAACAAGTCATAATACAAAGAGCATTGACTCAGGAAGAATGATAGTTGCCTGGAGTCTTCTCAGTTCTGCCACTGAGGGACTTGACCAAGTGCTTCATCTCTTTCAGGGCTTGGTTTCTTTTTGAGAAAAGGAGGATTTGGCAGGCAATGTGCCACTTATTTCTCAGCCCTGACTTTCCCTACACTGGCAGTAACCTGGACTATTTCACTTTTATTGTCTAGATGGTGTAGATGGATCCCAAATCTCTACCCCTTATCCCATTTCTGACTCCTGATTCCTTTGTGCCTTGGTGGTGGTCATGGAGAGTCTTCTGTTTTAGAGACTCTTTTTAGGATAGAAGTGTCTGTGTGGATGAGATCGGTCCCAAGGACCAAAGCTGCCCTTATTTGCAATCAAATTAATTTGAGGCATTTTCTATAAAGGTCTTCCTGGGATGCTGTCACCCCTCCCAATGAACACATTCCACAGTGACTTGACAAGAGTTTGAAATGCCCCGGTGAGTTATTCCTTGGGGCTCGAGAGGTCCTTCATTCAAACACAAACATCATTAAGCCATTAGCAGCCATTAAAACCCTTTTGAATGAGCTTATCCTATTAGTTGCCTCATACTGATTTCTTTGGAGTTTTTATGTTTATTATCCTTGTCTAAATCTGCGCAATAATTCATTTTACAGATGTGGGAATTAATGGCTATTAGGGGACAGCCAGCTATCCAGCTTACTTTTTTTTTTTTTCTGACTCCTATTCCTACCATGTTCTAAAATACCACACTTCTCTTACTGGCAGGGGCTTAAGGGAATAATCAGGACTGGTAAGATTTGATGGAAAGGAGTAAAGAAATACAAAACAAAATACAACTCTGGGGGTTGGAGAATTAGACTAGCAGCAAGAGGGGTCAGCATGAAGGTGTTATTTCTCTAGGAGGATTCATAAAGGGACTTTAAGTAGGACTAATGGAGGGGACTAGAGGACCCACTGTGCCAATGTTGTATCTGAGCACAACAACGGAATTTGATTAAGAACATTTGGACATGGTGCCTCCTGGCCGTGTGTCCTTAAAGAAATCACTTAATTCTCTGAGTCAAGTTTTCTCAAGTGTTAAAGAGGAATCACAAACACCTACTGTGGAGAGCTATTGTGAAGATGGGAAAAATAGTTCTCAAAAACTGGTACCTTCTACTGCTACCAGTGTCAATATTAATTTTATTGCATCATAGGTAGCTAAAATTCCTGGCATTCAGTAGCTGCTAGATTGACCCAAGTCTGGATAGAATTGGATTAGTCAATATTACCTTTTATTTTCCTTACAGGGCAGGGGAGTTAGTATGTTTAACTTGTAGAATCATGATTTCTTTTGATTTGGGTCTTACCCTTTCTTGTGTAAATTCTTGGTACTTGGTAATGTTTGCCAATTTATTTCATAGTACACTGATAATGAAGACTGTTAATTATAGAAAGCTTACATATTAGTAAATTATTGCTACCAGTGGCAAACTGAAAAAAAAGTTGTCACATTTCTCCACACAGAAATTCAGGTTGAAGATTTATCTGACCGAGTGTCAGTACATTGATTGCATGACTCTCTACTGCTTTCCTTTACGTCTTTGTACTTGCTTTTCCCTCTTTCTGGAAAGGTCTTCCTTATCTAGTTTGCTAGGCTTTCTTTACTCAGCTTTCAAGTTTCAGTAAAAGTCGCCTCTTCTGGGATACCTTCCCTGGTACTTTGGACTGGGTAGTACTGCTTCTACTTTTCCAAGAACTTCTCTTATCATCACGTTCATCATACCCCACTCCGATTCTCCTTTTTTGCCTGTCCTCCTATGCCCCATTCAAGAAGGTAAGGTCTATGAAGGCAAATGTCATATCTCCCTTGTTCATTAACTCTATCCCTTGCATTGACTCAAGACCTGGTAAATATATTTATTAAGTGAAAGAATGAGGGTGTTGACTTATTTCAAGAAAAATTGGGGTCAGCTTATTAAAAAAAGAAATATAGAGTGAAAGAGAAGAATGAACATTCAAGTGCAAACAAATGTAGGAACACTTGTGTTTAGAGTACTGGCAATGGGAAGATAGGGTCATGGGAACTGTTAATAAGCAGATGCCTCATAGCAGGAGCCAGCTTGGCATTTCTGAGATGCTGGAAGATGGCTAATATGGCTGGGTTGTAGTAGGTAAGGGGGAGAGTGGTGGAAGAGAACACAGAGGAAAGCAGGAGTGAGTTCAGGTAGAGCGTTGTAAGTCATAAAAAGTAGCTTGGTGATGCACGCTGTAATCCTAGCACTTGGAGGGCTGAGGCAGGAATGTTGTGAGTTTGCAACCTGGACTGCATAGTGAGATCCTGTCTCAAGAAACTAAAATGAAAAGAAAAAAAGAAACAAAGAAACAAGTAGAGTTAAAAAAGTAGCTTGGAATCTGGGAATCTGTTATAATTTTGATGAGAAACCATCGGCCTGTGGCGGGATGGGGAGTGGGGGGGATGGGGGAGTGAGGAAGAAACAAGGTGTGCCCTAGGTGAATGGTAAGAACGAAAATTTCATTTCTATTAGTAGGAAGAAAATAGATATATATAAGGTGGGTAATTCTCAAAACAGAAGAATTAGCAGTTTGTTTTTTTACAGACATGACAGGACAAGAAGTGAGAGTGGGAGTGGACAGAGGTCTGTGAAGAACAGGAATTGGATGTTGGTTAGGAGGAGGACAGAGTTTACTATTTTAGTAACAAGCTTTACTGTTCGACTTTTAAACTTCTATGTGCATATCTTATTTTCTTTAAAATCAGACATTCATTTAAAAAAAATAAAGAGAGGGTGACCTGCCACGTACTCCCTCCGTCTACCCAGACCAGGGCGGGTTTACAGTGAAATTAAGGGGGCTGAAGTCTCAGGATGCTCGCCTGCCCAGGCCTTGGGGGAGGGGCTAGCATTATTCTTATGGCCATTTGTTTCTTACAAAATCAGTAAAATTGAGATATTTGAACTAAGGTGGATTAAGATCATTGTTTTTTCCCTTCTACCTCCTCTGTCACAAGCTCCGCTATAGAACATTGCTGAGCAATGCCAAGGCAATGCAGGCTTTCCTGGAGTCCAGCTAAGTGGAAATTGAGCTGCAGTTACAATTGTTCTGTGTTTACTGGGATATATTATGTGGTTTCCAGTCCTTTCCATGTATGGGTTTGTTTTTACTGGCCATTCCATAGTTGAGACAGCTTCCAGGAATGCTTTCCTTATCCATGGGGCTAGATGTGTCCTAACATAAAATGCAGGGACTGAGATGGTCTGCCAACTGAACTTGACCAAGGGTGCCTGGCACAAGAAACATGAGAGAGTATTTAAATTTAGTCACTGTATAAGAAAAAGAAAACCCCTCTGAAATCTTACATTTTCTATATGAAATATACTTAAGTAGTATCCTTAAGTTTCACCTAAATCCTAAAAATTTGTATAACATTACTAGTATTGAGTTATGAAATAATAGGAACTATTGTAAACTATCTGTAAAAGTACAAATTTCAAACACTTATACTAGAAGACAGTATTATCTTTCTATTTCTTCTAGAGATAGCATTTAAAAAAATTTGTGGTCAAAGCATACTTAGCTAAAAAACCCAGAAAAGCAGCTGTTTATTAGTCATTTAATTAATAAAAAGGGATATGCTTTTTGGGGGTGGATTCTGTGATATTTGCAGTACTAACTTTTTAAAATTTGTACTTTGCTGTAATTTATTTCCTCACACTAATTAGATACTTAATTTTGTATCTGGTTTGTATACCACTCTTCTATTCTTTTCCTTAAATGAGTATCCAGTTTCTATCAGCTTCAGATCTACATCTGCACCTGATGGAGAGCTTTTTTTTTTTTCATGCATAAAGCATTGTAGGAATTAGGAAGCTGTTGGGATGATATGTAGATGGTTGGCAAATGATGAAAAAGAAGTTGGGAGATGGGGAGCAATAAGAGTAGGTCTTAAAAACAAAACTCAGAAAGTTTGCTTTTTAGTTGAGATGGAATTTATGTAACATAAAATTAGTCATTTTAAAGTGTACAATTTGAGTTGGCATTTACAACAGTCACACTGTTGTGCAGCCACCATGTCTAACTATTTCTAAGTTATTTTCAATACTCCAAAGGGGTTTTAGTCTCCATATTCCTATACCTAGCCCTTGGGAGCCAACAGTCTGCATTGTATCTGTATGGATTTAGCTATTTTGGTACTTCATATAAATGGAATCATAAAATACATGGATTTTTTTTCCTTTTTAAATTCTTTTTAAAAATTAGGATATATTTGATGTACATGGAGGATTCATTATGACAATTCCAAGTAGGCTTATATTGTGCATTGGTTAGATCATCCCCACCATGTCTCTCCCTCGATGCCCTCCCCTGTTCCACTTAAAGTAACTGCAAGAGGTTTCTTTGTTCTATTTCACAGAAGTATATGAAGTCCATCCACCATATATGCTCACCTTAATCTCCTTCATTCCCCCTCCCCCTCCCACACTGTATGGGGTTTCTCAATGTGTCCTCACTGTGAATCTACTTTACTTTGGCCTGTTCAACCCCTTCCATTGCTATCTCTTACCCTTTTACCTCTCACTCCCCATTTTTCAATAGCCTTCAATATATATCCTTATATCCCCTACCTTCACAGATGTTATGTTTTATGATATTGTTGATGCTCTATTATTCGCTTTTCCTCTCCCTCCTTTCCTGAGTTCCATAGAGTAGTTCCACTGCTACAAACGTGTTCTACATATGAGTTTGTATACAATTATGTTTGTTTTTGTGCATATATTTATGTTTTGGATTTATCTTTCACGGATGAGAGAAAACATGCAGCCTCTGTCTTTCTGAGCCTGGGTTCACTTAACATGATGTCTTCCAATTCTATCCATTTACTTTCCAACCACATGTCATTATTCCTTGTGGCTGAGTAATACTCTATTGTGTATATATACCACAATTTCTTGATCCATTCATCAGTTGTAGAGCATCTGGATTGTTTCTACAGCTTGGCTATTGTGAATAGTGCTGTGATAAACATTGGTGTACAGGTGTCTCTATTGTAACCTGACTTACATTCCTTTGGATAGATGCCCAGGAGCAATGTTTTTGTGACTGGCTCATTTCACTTAGTATAATGTCTTTTAGCATAATGGTTCATCCACATTGTAGCACTGTCAGTATTTAATCTCCTTTAAATGATATGTTGGAGCATGTGATGTGTGTGTGCATGCATCCATGTGTGTGTGTGTGTTTCAGTAGGGCTCTTTTGGAAACCACTTTCCAGTTCAGCTTAGTTGAAGAAACATTTATTGAGTGTCCATCACATACCACTTACTAAGCTAGGCACTGTTCTATTTTTAAAAAAATAGCTGTGATTATTGCATGGGGAAGATCTGAGGCATCTCTCTTATATCAAGTGTCTGTGCCAGACTTCATGAACCTTAACATCTTGAGCTCAGCCTCACAACCCACTCCAGTTCTGTGTGATTTTGCTACAAAAATTATGTCATGCTTTACCAATAGTCCAGGAGAGGAAGATGGACGCATGCGTGTCTGTGTGTGTGTGTGTGTGTGTGTGTGTGTGTTGGGGCCAGGGGAGGTAAGATTTATATCAGGATAAATACCTAGGGTTGAATTGACACAGGAAAGGAAGACAACATAAAAAGAATTACACAACAGTCTTTGGAATTGCTTTGACTCCCTGCCAGGATACCTTCCATTGGAGCAGTAGAGAAGAAGCCTAATTGGGTGGTCACACAGAAGGGCCTCAACATATTGTCCTCTCTTTATGCTAATCTTTATGACATCTGAAAGTGACTTTGGGACTTAAAGCAGTGAATGCACACTAATATGTGTATGCTAAGCAATGAGTTTTATCTTTTGATGGATTGATATCCTCATTTGCTTGAACTTTCTTTCCATTTGACTTTTCTTGAGCATTACCAGGGAGGAGCATCAAAAGGTTGGTGGAATAAAGGGAATTAGAATACAATAAAAACCATGACTTTCCAGACTCTTCTTTGCTAACTAAGTTTGCCCATAGCAAAGAAATAGCTGTCAGTTGGACAGTGAGCATTTTCTATTGAGTTCTTGTTGTGAGCCAGGTCCTATACTGGGTAGTTAGAACTGTTTTCTTCATTTAAGCCTCACAACTGCTCAAGGAGAATGGGATTATTATCATCTCCAATAAAGACAAGGAAAGCGAGACTCAGGAAAGTCATTGAGTTTCAAGACCTCATAAGTAGTAAGTGAGAAAGCTGGAATCCAAACCCAAGGCAACCTCCTTGCAAGTGTGGTGGTGTAGATACTCATCGGGGCAGGGAATAGACTACTCCTGTTGCCTGGAACTAAACCCCTTTTAACAATGAATATACACTTAAAAAATGAAAAATTGAAATGTAAAACAGGTCCTGAAGTAGGTGAGTACTAGTAGAAGAAGAGGATAAATGAACAGGGCAAAGAAAGGTAAATAGGGTAAATGTGCTTTATGTACTTGTATGAAAATAGAGCAATGGAACCTGTTGAAGTTATTTTAAGTGGGGAAAGGAGGGAGAACGATGGAGGGATGAATCTATATCAAGACAAAGCTATATGGAGATGTGACAATGAAGCCCTCTTACAACCAATATATGCTAATAAAATGTTTAAATAAAGAAATCTCGATTTTAGAATTTTTCAGACCCAAAGTCGTTGCATTTTGCGTGTGAGGGAATTTTTCATTTTTTTCTTTTAACTTTTGGAGGTGTTTTCCTGTACAAGAAACAATAAAGGTTGGATTTAAAAGTCTATTAATGCATTCAGACAAGAAACTCCAGCATACAGCGGGAGAGTGAGGATGCTTGCCAGAAGAGTCATTCATCTTGGAAGTAATCGCATATTTTACTTGGCTTTGGCTTTCTGGAATGTCTTTGGAAATGGGCTTTTAAATTTTACATGACTTTCAAACTGGTGGTGTAGACTAGGTCTTCGGGTGAGCTGAGTTGTAGGTATTTATCTCAGTCAGGAAAGGGGAGTTGATGAGACACAAATTGTCCCCTCAGCACCCTGTGTTGGGTTTTCTTTCCACAAGCTCCAGATGGGGGCTTTCCTCTCTTGACTACCCACTCAGAACACGCTGTGGCTAGCAGGGACCTGGCAAGTTCTGGAAGCACTGTGAAGCAGGCCCTGGAGGGAGTGTGAGCTCTTTCTGCTGGGAAAATGTTCCATACTTCTTGTCTCTCAGCTACTTCTTTCCTGTCCTGTGGGAGGCAAGTTCTCCAAAGGCAACATTTAGTGGGTCCCCTTTTCTTCTGTGGCATCATCACAGGGTGGGTCTGTGAAACCACGAGGAGGCATTCTGGCTCCTCTTAAATTGTGTACATACTCTCCACACTGTCTCCCTACTCTTCCCCCAAAACTGGAACCAGGTATGTGGAAACTCACTGCCCAATAGCTTCTTTTTTTTCTGAAATATTTCTTCCCTGTCCTGCATTCTTATCTTTGTTCTTCCCTTCCTCTTCTGTTATATTTTCACTTGTTCTTCCTCTTACCAAAAATGTACTCTGCTAGAAAATTCCCCATGCAAATCAAAACTGATCAAATTCAAATCAAGTATGCCAAACAAATTCTATAATTTGGACCTTGCTTGATGCTTTGACTTTGGCCTTCACACTTCACATTCAGGATAGTTTGAGCCAAACACTGGGCAAGTCAATCTCTCAACCCTTTTACGTCAGGGCCTTTGCACATGCTGTTCTTTCACCTAGGACTATTTTTCCAGCCCTTCTTTACTTTGGTTACCTGCCATTGCTTAGACATGGGTGTTCTTTCCTCAGGGAAAACTTGCTATGATCCTCTAAGATGAAGCTGGGAGCTCAAAGCACTGTGTTATGCCCTTTCAGTGTATTCTGTTTTCTTGTAAGTCTCTCTCATAAGTTATGTGCTCTCCAAGAGTTGAGACTATATCCCTTCACCCAGCAGAGTCCTTATTAAATATTTTTGCATAAATGATGTATAAGTGACTACCATCTTTGTTTCTTAACTTTAAGATGACTGAGATCAATCAAGTAAATTCAGTTTTCTCTACTTTGCATCCATTTCTTCTCTGTGTCTATTTCTTTGGAGAGGTGATTGCTTTAAAGATGATACTTAGAAGACCACTCCAGGGCCCATTGGTACTAGAATGCACTGAACTTCAAAACTCTAGTTTGATACAAGTGACCACCAAGAAAATTAATGCAAAACTTTGTGGTGGTTAGTGATAATACAGTGAAGAAGTTTCCAAGGGCTTAAAGAACACAAACAGATCTCTGGTTTTTTATTGACTACCAAATAGCTAGACACTGGACACCAGTACCATTGAGATAGTGACTACAGGAAAATCAAATGTCAGCATGATTCTGAGTATCAGATCTGTGGGACACTACTTCTTTGTTATATACATATGTGTGTACATATCTGAAATGCTGAGAGTCAAAATCAGGGTTTTATGCATGCTAGGTAAAAATGTCTGCTGTTGAGCTATGTCCTCAGGATCAGGACTCTGCTTCTTGCTGCTTTTTCTATTTTGTGGGTCTCATGGGGTACTTTTGCTTGGGAGAAGCTGGACCTGTGGGAAACCCTAATTGCAAGAAGTTTGGGAAATGAAGTCCTTAGCTTTCTAGCCTAGTGTATAGGAAGGTGTCCTGTAGGTTTGAGAGAAGAAAATACAAGGTCATTGGGTGTTTGAATTGTTCCTACTCCACTCAGTGAAGTGATGAGCAACGGAAGGAGCTAGTCTGAGAAGCAAAGAATGTTCAGGGAGAAGCTCATTTCTACTGTTGGTCTTTAAGGCCATGTATTATGGTGACTAGTGCAGGGGTTTTAGGGCTGGACCAATAGCTTCAAGCCTGGATGCATCACTTATTAGCTTAAGGCCTTGGAAAACTCACTTAACTTCTCTATGCCTCAGTTTCCTCAATACAAGGTAGGGTAATAACAATATTGCTTGCTTCAAAATGTCATGACAAGGGTTAGATGAGGTGATTTATGTCAAAGTGTTTAGCTTACATGCTCTAAATGCTGGATGTAATTGTTAAGGTCCTTGGTATGAGAAGAGCCATTTTGGTCTGGTCTCTCTACATATAAGATATAGGAAGGGAGAAAACAAACACCTGAAACCTATACAACCAAATTGAAGCATCACACTGAAAAATCCACAATTGTGATGACTGAAGAACACACTCCAAGGACAATGGTCTTTTGGTAGAATTTACTCAGTTACTCAATCATCTTTTCCAAATAATTTTGAGGCATCTTAAAATGAAGGATATTTATATTAAAAGGGTAAGAAAACTGAAATCTGACATTAACACAAAGGAAAAGATGGAGAGCATCAGATACAGACTGTAATATCTGTGGATGAATACCAAGGCCGTATCAGGTAATGTCTAAAGACAAATGGAATACTCATACTTTCAATTGAGTTTTTCTTGATTGCAGGTGTAGTAGGGAAGCAAAGATGGTTGTTTGCAGAGAAAATTATTTTGTCCATGGATAAACAAAGCAGGAGAAGTTAGTAAGGCAAGGGAGGGGATAGAGGAGGTGCAGGCCCTATTGGTAAATTGAGTGATGCTAGTGTAAAAGTGAATTTATTTCCTTATTTACTTTTGTTGTGCTGGGTGGGGTACATTGTAGCATTTACAAAGGTTCTTACAATGTATCAAATATATCATACTTGAATTCACCCCCTCCAAAAAGTGAATTTAAATATAATGATTTTAGATATTTTGTAAGATTCTTTAAGAGCAGTGATTGAAACTCCTTATCCTTCTCTCTTCTCTAACCATCCACATCCCTTCTCTCACTAATGTTTATCTTTCTTATCATGAACTTATCAGTAAGTTGGTCTAGCTATCTATTTATCAATCTATGTATCTATCTATCTATAGATGCACATCATTTTAATGTAATCTAGTCTAATCTACTGTAATATAATCAATAGTTTTGGGTAAAACAGAATACATAGGTGGAGTAGGCAGCATATATGTGAAACCTCACCTATGAATCCTTGCCAGGCCATTGGGAGCTATCCCCTTTCTGAAGTCTGCTTTAAATGGGTTGCTTTACATGCAGATATGTAACTCTTCCTGTCTTTTGTCAGCTTCCTCCTGTAATTGTTGATGGAATAATGAACACATTCTTAACCAATTCCCCTCCAAGACCTTCCCTGCAGGCCCTACAAAATCACTCCACCTTGTCACTGCTTTCTGAAGTTCATTTGAAACTTATCTTCTGAAGCCACCTTCCAACAGTCTGTTGGTTGGACATGATGGTTTCTGGGGTGTCAGACATCTTTCTTTTCATGGTCCATTTAAATTTGAGGATTAGCCAGAAATCAAATCATTAAGTGAAAATTTAGGGGAAACCATGGGTTGTAGTATAACATGAGTATTTTTACTTGCCAGAATTATAAGATGATGAATGACATGGTCAAGTTTTATGCTATTCAGAAATGTTTGTTAAAATTGATAAAGCTCTTAATAGACTTCTTGGCTTAGCCATTTGGCAACATATGGCTTCCAAGTTTACCTCTCTGCATCCTGCTGATCGAGGCAAAAAAAACTCTGGAAATGTTGCATACCATTCTGTTCGTGTCCTATTGGTTAGAACTCAGTCACATTAGTACCCCTGGGAATGGGAAATATAGTCCAGCTGGGGTTTCCAGAAACAGAGTATGGTAGGCAGACTCTACAATTGCCAGTGACCTTTGTCTTTGGGTACTTATGCCCCTGTGTAGTATCCTCCCCTTTAGTGTTGGTGGCCCTTATAATGAACAGAATACAGTAAAGGTGATGAGTGCCATTTCCATGATTAGCTCACAAAGGACAGTGGCTTCTGTTTTGCTAGCAGATTCTCACTCAGGCTTGTTCTAATGGAACAGGCTGTCATATTGGAGAGACCCAAGTGACAAAAATCTGAGATTCCCTCTGGTCAACAGCCAGCAAGGAACTGAAGCCCTCAGTCCAACAGCCCAGGAGGAATTACAGCCTGCCATCAATCAATCATTGAATGAGCATGGAAATGGGCCCTGCCCAATTGAATCTCAGAATGACTGTGCCCTGCTAATGTCCTCATGGCAGCCTTGTGAGAGACCTGAAATAGTCAACTCACCTAAAATGTTCCTGGATTTCTGGATCACAGGAACTCTGCAATGATAAGTATGTATTGTTTTAAGCTCCTATGCTTTGGGCTAAATTGGTATGTAGCAATAGGTAATACAGAAAGGAGCCTGAATTGTGAAGAGTTTACCAGTCCCTTCTTATGGGACAGTGGGCTTTCTTATGGTCCTTTTTGGATGGCTCTACACCTTCAGGTACATTTAGACTTGTAAATTAAAATGCCATATACCCAGCACATGGCTTCACCTACCAATCATATTAGTTTCCTGTTACTACTGCAACATATCACCATAGATTTAGTGATTTTAAATAACACATTTATTCTTTTACAGTTTGGAAAGTCAGCAGTCCAAAGTGAGTCTTATGGAGCTAAATCCAAGGTGGTAGCTGAAAATATTTTCTTGCCTTTTTCAACTGCTAGAGGTCACTGCATTCCTTGGCTCATGACTCCTTCCTTCATCCTCAACTCAGAAATCTTCACCTTTCCTTCCCCCTTCAATTAACTAATGGGCCCTGGTGTTCATAATGGGCTCACATGGATAATCTGGGATGATCTCCCTAATTCAAAACCCTTAACTTAATCACATCTACAAATTCCTTTTGTCATATGAGGTAACATAGTCACAGGTCTTGGGGATTTGGACTCAGACATTTCTGTGTCTGTGTACAGCATTTATTTTGTGTACTACTCCAAGGTAGGATTTGCTGTTCCTTCCTGGTTTCCTCTTACTTAATAAGCCACAGAAGTGGTAACTGAAGAGTCATCACTTCTGGGAGACACCATGTAAAGTTGAGGAAATTTGGCTTTTTTGTCCTGGGTTTATTAGGTCTATGCCTTTGCCCTTCCCTTAAAATTTTGTCAGACTCATTCACAGCTTAATCTATCTTTTTGTTTAAGGACCTTCATTTTTGGAGGTATGGAGATGATGAACAATTTTTGCTGTACTAAAAGCCAGATAGAAGGTGAAGGATCTGATGGATATAGCTGCTGAGATTTCCAAGGATTGACCAACTTGTCCAAGGTCAGGAATAGTTGAGTTGAGCCTGAATCATTCTCATTGTCTCTAAAGCTCTTTTTCTTTGATCCACTTGGGAATTCAATGTAAAGGAAGAAAATATGAATTGGCCTTTAAACAGAGACTAAAGGTCTAATCTGATACCAGACTATTCAAAATGAGGCAGGTAGCAATAGGAAGACATTTAAACTGACCATCTAAAATTGTAGAAACTTTTGAACAACAATTTCCTATTTATAAACCATACAGATTTATCTATAAAACTAAGAGGGAGGAAATAAGCCAATTGCAATCAAAATATTTAAAATTTCTAAAGAAAGGCATGCAACATTGCTGTTATGCAAGTGTTTTTCAGATTTAAATTTCTGTTTTGATGAACATAAACATGGTAACTCTTTACAGCAACTCTGATACATGTCCTCCAGCTATGTGAATATCACACATCTTCTGTATATTTCCAACAACCAAGAAGAGACTGACACATTTTATATTTTATACTTTATATTATTTGTGGAAATATACTTTTTTCCAACTACAAAATTCCACTATAAAATTTGGATTTTTTTCAAACTGTTTCATGGTGAATCCTTACCCTTTCAGGGTTGGGGTGTATATTTCTGCATGATGCAATCAAGGTACAGTGAGGAGTTCTGTGTTTGCCTTAAATGTAAATACTTTGAAGGTTGAAATCATTTGCTCTAAAAAACCATAATTTAGTGCTTCTGGAGTAAAAGCAGAATTAATAAATGATACAGCATGCAAAACTGCCTTGGCCTTGTACTACTTAGCAGTGTTTTAGTGAGTTACATTTGAATGAATGGAAAACATATGGATGAAATATCCCTTGTGGCCACTCCTGGACTCAGAGATGGAAGGGGAGCATGCTTAAGCAAATGCACTGTGTTTTTTCTGAGAACCAGGTTTGAGAACATATTTGGATCTATTCCCTGGAGCCAGTGGAAGACTGGCCTTCCCCTGAGAGAGGATGTTGCATATTGGCAAGGTAGGTGGAAGCTCCCTCATGTCTGTGTCTTTTTCCAGAGGCTGGGAGTGGGGGTGGTAAGAACAGAATTGGACAGCAGTGGGATTATCAAGCATGGTAGTCATGAGTGCTGAGATAAGATTAGAGTTGTTTTATTTCTTCCTTTGATACAAAATTGTACTCAAGGGACTCTTCTGGGAAAGCAGATTTCTAATGAAGCAGTGCCTTCTCAGAATCATGAAGCATAGGGAGAATCTGTGAATGTGGGTTCGCATCATGTAGGATCGTTGACCAGTTGGTTCTTCTGTAGATGGGTTGCTGGGTCCTTGAAGCCCATTCTTAATGCTTTAATGATAGAAGCAGGTGCCAAGATTCTTTCTTCTTCAATCAAGGTAGATATTATGATTACCTTTCATTCAGTTATCTCTTCCGAATACCTCATAATCAGCTACTTAAGGCAAGTGCTGCCACTTGGTGCCAATAGTTAAAGAAATTTCAGCTCAGAGGAGAAAAACGATCAATTCAGGGTTGCCCAGCTAGTCAGTTGCTAGGCCCCAGAACAGTTTTTTCTAGGCCTCCATTCCCAACTAGTCATGCAGCTTAGCACTCAAGATTGTGTGAGTAAACTTGCTCTCATCTCTTTTCTCCCTTGAGCCTAGGGAGCAGGGATTGCTCTCCCTTAGACAGCCATGCTGGTTGGTTTCCTTTTTTTTCTCTTTCCTGCTTGGTGAGTCACCCAATAATAATAGTCCCAGTGAATAGGCTAGTGCCTACACATGCTTTATTCCATCAGGACAGATTTCAGGATGGAAATTCCACACAAGCAGGTGAGCCATAGGTGCCTGGCATAGACCCAGATTCCTCTTGGAATGTCAGTAGCATTCTTTTGCTGCTTCTGCTTAGTTCTCACCTGGCTACACTTGCCTTTATAGATCCAGAGAGGTCATTTGGTGGGGAGTGAGGATGTGATACTTCAGTTTCAGGTGGATACAGGCCTGTGGAACTCTGTTACAAACTTATTGCTTATCTAGATAACTTTTGGCCAGAGCCTGTATCCCTGAATCAGTGGGCCCCAATTGGGCCTAGGCCCCTTGGACTTTTAGTTCTGAGATATTTATTCTACTGTCTTGTTTGTTTCCCTTGACTCTGGCTTTTGCTTTGTTCTGGCTTCTTCAAGATCTATCTATGAACCTCTGTTCTCTCTTTTTTCACATTGTGTCACACTCTTGACTGTCACTTAGTTCTAATCACCTTTGCAGTTAGGTGGGCTTGGGTTTCTCAGTTTCTTCATCTACAAATGGGCATAGCATACAGTATAGTTGTGGGGGATAAAATGAGCTAACATTGAAAATGTCTGTCCCTTTGCAATCATTTGAATGGTAAATAGATGTTTCCCCCATTTGCCACTAAAAGAAGTAGAAGTTAAGAAGTTGGGTAACTGTCATAAGATATGATAGAATAGGGGTTTCCAGCCAGGAGGGATTTTTTCCCCTTTCCAGGAGACATTGGGCCATGTCAGGAGACACTTTTTTTTGTCATAAGTAGAGGAAAGATGCTGTTGGTGTTTAGTGGGCAGAGACCAGGACTGCTGCTAGGCACCCTACAATGCACACGACATTCCCCACAACAAAGACTCATTTGGCTCAAAACGTCAGCAGCGCTGAGGTTGAGAATCCCTACCGTAGACGACAATCTGAACACTGAGGACTCAAGACATATAAGCGTACTGCTTTGATCTTTGTAATATTAATACCTGTGTATCAATAACAAAACCAACACTTATACAATTATTAGTGTTCTAGCAAAAATATATTAAACATTCTTATGTGTCAGGAAACTATATTAATGAGTTGATTCATCACTGTAATAATTCTTTTAAGCAGTTACTTTTAGCATCTTTATTTTTAGATAGAATGAAAATAAGTCTTAGAGAGATTAGATGACTGTCCCAAATCACATATACTGGAGAGTATACTGCTGTCTAAGTGAGCCCTTAAATTATTACTGTCTGCCACCTCTCATTCTATTTTAATGGCTCTCAGTTCTTGATGTGAGTAGGAGGAAGTTTGACCTAACCTGATGAGTAAGGAAGCTGCCTAGGACTTCCTAGGAGCCTGTTAGAAGCTGCTGTGTGACTTGGAGAACTGGAATAATTAGACTCTCACTTCCATAGTGCTGAATTCTGACCTCTTTGACTTCCCCCTCCATGGTTGCTAGGGACTCTGTAGGGTGACTGTGAGCTGGGGATCCCCAGTTGCCGTATTAAGCACAGCAAGAGGGTGTTTCTACTGACAACCACTGTCAGGGGTAAGAACAGCAGAAGAAGGGAGGAAGCAACCAGAGATAGAACAAAGCTTGTTACCAGAAAGCTCTCTTTCTTTTCCTGTTGAGGGAGCTAGTCTTCTTCCCCAAGTCCTTGGTGAACACAGTGGGACAAGCACAGTCAACTGTGGGCACTTTGGACTCATTAATTACTAAATGGGGGTGGTGCACAGAGAGTTCCTAAAGTCTTTGAATGCTTTCCTTCCAGAAGTCGTTGATTCTCTAACGAGCCATTTAGGAGGAAAATCTCCTCCAATGTGTTTCTGCATGGGAGGACTTCCTGTGGCTGGAGGAGTCGCATGTGTATCAGTTGCCTCTGTTCATTGTGCAGAGGGCTCGGCCATCTGGACCACCCAGGGCCAGTGTTTTCCTAAAGAGGGCAGGATGAAGGAGAGGGGATTGACACCTCAGCCCCAAGGCGATGACCAGATGGCAAAATGCTTGTTTTCACTGGATGATTCAGAACAACCGAGTCACCCCAGGAAAGCCAATCTGATTTTGTCTTCAGCAATCCAGCCTTTTCCCCTTCCAAGATAACGTTTTCTTTCTCTGTGACAGGCGGCAGCAAAGACTGCTTCTTATGGACTACAGGACAATTGCTTAATTCTGAGATGCTGAAGTGTGGGTCAGTGTCCATTGCTTCTCTGGTGTGGCCAGGGAGTTCTGAGGCCCAGGGTGCCTGTACTTACAGAGGGGCAGCCCTTGGCATGGAGCAAGAAATAGCGTTAGGAGGGAGCTCTGCTTTGCTGCATGCCTGCTGTGGGACTCAACTTCTCAGCATGTAACCAAACTGAATGCTCATTCCTACTTCATTGGGTTAAAGGAAATATCATATATGAAGTAGCCTTCAGTAGACGGCAACTCCTCTTCTGTTAGGATGCTCCATTGGTCTTGGTAACAACTATCCAATAGTTTTGGATGAAACTTCCATAGATATTTCTAGAAATTAAAGAATCATTTATTAGCACAGCAGAATAGGTGTGCATGCACACATGTGTGCAACACCGCCCTTCCTGTACTCTGGTGACTTCAGTTTCTCTTCTGCCTTGCAGCTCATCACCCTTTGCCCACACACTGCTTGCTACAGTAAATTGGATTAAATGGGGAAGGACACAGGACAATGCATTGTCTATGGAGCCGCTCAGTAATAAGTTCTTTTTAATTCCTAATATTCCTCCCTAAAAGTTTTGCTATTATCAGCCTCAGAAGCCCTGCTATTCTAGCTCCATATATAAAAAAAAGATAGGTCATGGACAAGCATAGGGCAATTTTATTGCAAAATGCAGACAGACATTTTGGTTCATCCTTCCCTGCCTTCACTTGCACATGCTAACTCCCAGCAGCAGTTAGTCCTTAGGCCAGCAGAGGGCACCAAAGCACAAGGGACAGGAATCAAAGAACCCACGTTTCTAGTTTCCCTTTGTCCTTGGGATCCAGGTGGGATCCCAGGTCTGCTGACTTGGGGGTAATCCTTTGCTTCAGTCACTAATTTCCTTCTTTCCGGTGCTTAACTTGATGAATAAATCATTTAGTGGGGAAGAATGACAAAGGCAGAGATTTGAATCCAAATTTCTTTATTTGTAAATAAGCGAGTATAATAATAGCTACCATTTATGAAGTTTATTATATGCGTGACAACGTTTTGTGTCTTTACGCTCACACTCTACCAAGTAGTCACTGTTGTGTTCCCAGTTTGATAGATGAAGGAACTGAGATGCAGAGATACATGATATTGTGATAATAATAGGGTTGCTGTCAGGATGAAAGGCAAAGATTATTATTATTTTTGGAAATATGTATTTGATAAATAGGAGCTGTCACTACATGCATCAAATATAGTTGTTTAATAAATAGGAACTATTGCCCCACAACTTGATTTTAGTTTGTTGCACTTAATGGGGAACAGTCACCTTCCTGACCCTTCAACAGAGACATTGCTCTGCCTGTCTAGAGAGGACACCATATCCCAGCAATATTTTAGGAAAAAATGTTGAGTTTTTTCCCCCCTTCATTTTTAGTCTCTCTGCCTTTTCTCTATTTCTATCCAAAGGCAAAAGGCTGGTACCTCATAGAATGAGAGTCATGGGGGATGGGTAGGAGAGGGATGTACCATGCTCATTGTGTTTGCTGTATTTCTTGGACATTGGTTTCTGGCTGGAGGATGAGCTCAGCCAGGGCCAGGGAGCAGAGTTCAGTTACTGGGAAGTTTAATAGATTGTGCCTGTGACTCTGGCCTCCTAAAAACTGTTCTTGTTTTTTCACTCAACAAACATACATAAAAGCATGTCCCCTGTCCTGCTAGATATGTTGGTAGCTGTGAATTCATGTATTAAAAGAGTTTTACCAGCCTTAAATTCATTACAGTTTCATAAGAAATACATATTGAATTAGAAATTAGTGTATAATGAGTGACAAGGGTCTCTGGTAGAACAGTGCTCTGACTCAGTAAGAATGAATCTCTGAAGCCACTTCAGAGGTCAGATAAAGGGAGAAGCCAGAGACACTTGTCTGGAAGAGCCTGAGGCAAAGTCTCAAAGAGTAAGTGTGAGGGAGCTAATTCAGCCAAGGGCTCTTGAAAATGGGGAAAGAAATATTGTTCAAGGTGTTGCCTAGTGTCCATCAAACCCTTCACTTAAATCTTAAAAAGATGACTAAATATTAGTAAAGAAATTTAAGTTCCCATAATTTCACCTCACTGACTTAAACTTTTATTATTTTTATTTTTCAGACTATCATTAGTTGTCATGATACTTTATATAAATTTCTACACAATTGAAAGCCCAAGGCTTCCTTCATTTTGCATTTGAAAGAAAATTTTTTTGACATTAAGTGTACCTCTCTTAATAAGACCAGTCTGTCCTGGCAGAGTCTTGACTGTGTCATACAAATCCATTGCACTTTGGTACATGGCATAACTGTTGCATGCCTCAGTTTCCTTTTCTGTGCAATAAAGCTAATAATAGCAACCATTTATAGTGTAATAAAAGTTGAATAACTTAACATACATAGAGCAGTGTCTTTCAGCTGGTGGTGGTTTTGCTTTGTGGGGCATTTTAGCAATGTTAGGAGACACTTTAGGTTGTCACAACTAGAGGGAAGTTTCTATTGGTGTCTAGTGGTAGAGGCCAAACATCCTACAATGTACAGCACTGGTTCACACAACCAAGAATTACCTGGCCCAAATGGTTTATAGTGTTGAGGTTGAGAAATCTTGCTTAGATTGTGAGAACTGCGCCTGGCACCTAGGAAGCACCTACAGGAAACTATTTCCTAAACCTTCAAAGGCTGTAAATGGACATTTAGGATAGGCATGACTTTAGCCAACCTGTCTACGTTTCTCTCTTGGAACTCCCTACACAAATCAATCACACTCTAACCAGATGAGTCTACTCATCGTCTCCTGACTGTGATATGGCCAGTCCAGAATCTGAATCTCTACCAGTACCTTCTTGTACCTTAGCTATACAACACCTCCTCAAGCCATCCTGTCTGCTCTGTGAAAGCCCCATAGGGATCACTCATGACTTGTGTGTGAGTCAACTTTCCATTATTATGACAAAGTACCTGAGATAATCATGCTATAAGAAGGGAAGATTTATTCTGGCTCACAGTTTCAGTACATGGTCACTTGGGCTTGTTATTTTGGGTCTGTGGCAGCACAGTGAATCATGGTGGAACGTGTGGTGGAAGAAACCTCTTCATTAACCTGATGGAAACTGTGACGCAAAGGGAGAGAGGAAGGGGCCAGGCTTCTGATATCCCCTTCATGGGCACACCCCTTTTTAGGACCCACAGTCTAATGGTTCTACCATCTCCTGAAAGTGATGTAGGCTGGCAACCAAGCCTTTAGCACATGGGCCTTTGGGGGAACACTTACAATCCAAACAATAGCTCCTGGTTACACATAGGCCCTTTGTACAAACCACTCCAGTGACAGTTACAAAATTTTCCTTCTGCATGCCGGTCTTGTTCTTCCTGTGATGTCCTGGCAACCCCAGGAGGAGTTTGTTCTGGGCCAGGCACCATGCGAGGTCCTGAACACACATTTAATAAGGCACAGTGCTAACTGCACACTGTGACTTATTTGTCAGATAGGCCAGGAGCTCATTAACTACCCAATGGAGCTCATGATGTATGATGGAATGAATTTTGGCATCTGGTACACTGGAGGGTTAAATCTAAACTCTGACCTTACAAGACGTTTTACTGGATTATTAGATTCTCACCTCTATCATGCATGTGATAAGAGCTATTTGTAGGACTAGTGAGTTCCATATTTAGTCACTGTTTTAAAAATGTTAGTTCTTTTCTGCCTTTGTTGCTGGTTTGTTTTACAGCTGTCCAGTAGGATTTCCTATACATCATCACCCACCACCTCTACACCAGCCGCTCTCCAGGGTCCAGTGTGGTCTTAGTAGGCAATTATCCCCTGCTCCTCAGAGTTCTGTTTAGGTTGCATGTCCACAGTGTTGAGCCAGTGCTATGGCTCTTAAGTAGAATTCCAGTAAAAGTGAACCCCTCCGTGGACTGATGCCTGGCAGAATTTGTGTTCCCTGCTCCTTTTCTCATATGTATCCAGGGTACATTCTGGTTCTGCTGAGGAGATCCCTTCTGGGTTGTTTCCACGCAGCTGGGGGTAGAAAGAGCACCCCCGATTCTTAATGTACAGCATAGATGACACGTGTTTTGACTTACAGCATGTATCTTCTGCGTGGCTGAGTCAAAAAACATGTAAGTGTTTTTGGTTAAACTGCTCACTAGACTTTGTATTTGCAAGGCATGCAGCTCAGTGCGAGAGGATCAAAAGGCAGGCACAGTACGGCAACAAGCCAGAGGTGATGATGCTCTTTATTTCTGTGGCATGGATGGGTATTGGGTGGCTCCAGGCAAGTCACTTCCCTTCTCTAGGTCTTCCAAGGCAGTTTAGTATAGAGGTTGGAAGCAGGCTAACCTGTATATACCGTGTGACTTTGGGAAAACTACATAATCTCTCTAAGCCTCAGTTCCCTTCTTTGTGAAATGGAGATAGTATCTGCAAAAGCAACCAAACAATGACAGAATTGTTGTGAGGATCCATGGCAGCAAAGCTCAGGCACTGATTAGGTACTCACTCCCCTCAGGCTACTCTGGAGGCTGCCTGCACACTAACATCTTCCTTTATATCTCCTCCTAATGATGTTTTTTGATCTGGGAGAGTGCTCAGTGTATGTGTGTGGCAGGCTGAAAGTCTAGAGGTGCCAAGATGTAATGCCCTATGAGTCACCCCAACAATTGTGGGGTGGGAGTTTGGGCAGCCTCAGTGGAACAATCCAAAATATGCTCCACACAGTCTCACAGATTCCCAGTGGGACTGACTCTTTGTCCACCATGGTAGCTTACTCATCAATGTGCTTTCATTGGCTTGCCTCTATTCCTATCTTATTCTCCCATTCCCTGTGTGTGCTTTCTGGGATCATATCCCAAGTGAACTTTGCATCCAAATCCTTGTCTCAGACTCTGTTTTGGGGGAAGCCAGAGGAAAGGGATGCTCATGACACATGCCTGCTGTTGGTGTTGAAATGAACCTTGAAAATGATAACACATGCTCCACACATAAACAAGAATTCTATTTCCATGGACCTAATGTGTGACTGCTATTATTTAGCCAGTGACACTATGCGCACTGTAACCAGCTGTTTATAGATGGTGTAACTGAAGCCTGGGTCTCTTTTTGAGGTATACATTGGACATTTATGGTCATTGCAGATGGATGCTCCAAGCAAGGTTGGAATACATGATTATTTTGACCTTATTGACAAAATACTCCTATGATTGTATATATAAATTTGGTTTTGTTATGAGGGGACAAAAGAGTTTCTGAGCATAAATTTTGAGAGAGAAAAATGGGGTATTGTTCTCAATTTCTTCTTCTCCTGTTGTGGTGCTGGGGATTGAACCCAGTACCTTGTACATGGTAGGCAAGTACTGTACCACTCAAGCTACATTCCCAACCTATGAATCTTCTTCTTGGTGAATTGATTTCAGTTGCTGCATGTCTCCCACATTGCTCCACTGGATGTAATGCTAGCATTCAAAATTATATATTTTCATATGTAGTATCCACTAAAAGCAATCTGACTTTTTCATCTGGTGCCAAACAATGAAATAACAATCTGTCCTTCAATTAGAGGACATATGGTGGTGTTGGGCTTCTTGAGAGACGATATGCTAATCTCTAGGAAGGTGTCCTCCAAAGGGAATTCCAGTATGAAGTGTTAGCCTTATAGCCTGATATCTGGTCCATTGTGCCACTCTGTGGACGATAGTGACTGACAGGAATGACTAAATGGTGGGTTTTAGGTACTCAGGCTTTAGAGATTATTTCATATGTATTTTTCTAGCAATATGTATTGTTTTTATTCATTAATGACTAACTTTAGCTCTTTTGTTGTTTGCTACTCTATCAAGATATCATATAATACAACCATTATCTCAAGAGTTCTGAGAATCAAGTATATCCTGAGCACAGTTCTTCATCAGTTGTTAATATGATTATAAAAACACATTCAGAAGTCTTGCTGTTCATAGGCATCTTGTTCCTTTGGTTGATATCTGGGGAAGATCAGAATGTGCAAGGCTGGCATTGTTAGAGTCTTTTGTCCCACACTATTAGTCTACTTTGATGATGTTCTCCAAGGAGTTGTAGGCATATTATTTCTTTTGGACAAAGCTACTTGGTTTATAGCTGTTTAAATTCATTTGTATTCATGTTGATCTGTTCTGCTGAGGAGTTCCCAGCTCTTTGGATATTAATTTAGAACCCTCTGGAGTTGAGCAAATGGAGAGTGTCCAGAGAGTAGTTGTGGATGCTGTGCAAGGCTTCCGGCTTTAGCAGGAGCAGGGATCAAGTAACCACTATTATCATTTCAGCCCAAAACTCGGGCCAGGATGGTGGTGTAGTCTCTGAACAGCTATCAACTCTGCAATTTTAGAGTGATCTAGAAATATTCTTATCTGTCTTTGTGAGTTCATTCATTTACTCATTCAACAAATATTTATTAGTCCATGTGCATCTGGCATTGCACAAGATGTTGGGCAAGGAGAGACAGCGCCTTGTCCTTATGGATCTGACAGTATAGTGGGAGAGACAGATGTCAAGTAATTATATTGATAAATGAATATCTGTAAACTGAAGTGAGTTCTCTGAAATAAAGGAGCACATTACTGGAAAGCAGCCTGTCTCAGACTGGGTGGTCAGAGAAAGTAGTCCAAGAAAATGCTTAGGTTTGGTTCTAATGGAGGAATAAGAGGTTAAAAAAAAGACGTGAATATTCCAGAAAGATAAAAGAGTAAAGGCTTCATGCAATGTACTGAAAGAAGACTAGTGGACTCAAAACATGTCTTCCTTCTCCCACAGTGAGTTACCCTTCTTTGAGCAATCACTGGAACTTCTGCCCCCCTGTTCCTGCTCTTGGGTACTTGGTGAGGATCCTGGCCAAATCAGGTGAGGATTTTCTGAGCCAATTCATCCACTCAGTACCTGTTCACATTCCCAGACTGGACAGCATTGATATTCAATGAGAAAAGTTTGTGAAACACTCTTCTACCTGGTAGAGGTCTGCGTCCCTAAGTCTCAGCTGATGAAGAGTTTCCTAAGAGCTGGGGATAGACATGGAGTTGTGCTGCATGGTGTGTGTGGCACACTCAATGTATTGCTAGGTAGTCTATGACAGATGTTCAAGTCAGTCTTCAGTTTGAAGAGGCTGGGAAGAAGCTGAGGAATACTGACAAGAACATATTTCTAAGGCAAAGGATGGAGGACCAGAACCAGCAAGATTCAAAAGCCAGAGAAGATGGATGTATGGGAGAGGAAGAAGAAAATGGTATTTGAAGAGTGAGCTGCATTTGGACCCTGGCAGGGGTTGGGGAAGGTGGGAAGATGTTAAAGTCTAGAATGAAAGCTAGTGTTAAATTATAATCATATTTCCCTTGGGAAAAACAGCATTAGCA
Source organism: Castor canadensis (assembly GCF_047511655.1). NCBI lineage: Eukaryota > Metazoa > Chordata > Mammalia > Rodentia > Castoridae > Castor > Castor canadensis. The sequence goes on along the minus strand of NC_133388.1, from coordinate 181,125,885 downwards.
ATCAATCTCTTCCTTTTAATTCTTGGTTGTAGTCATTAATGCTTATAAGTAGCTATTCTACTGTGTATTCTAGCTGCATAATTTAGCTTATCAGGGTCCCACTAGTGAAGCTGACCGTCTTGCCATATGGTGCCTGTTGGTTTTATCTGTAGCAGCCTCTCCATTATCACATTTCTAAGGTGTCAGTGATGTGTGACTTTGTAGCCTCTATTTTTTTCTTTTTTCCCCTCTGCTCCCCTCCTCTTTCTTATATGAGTTTTTTTCCAACCCAGTGTTTTAAGAATACAAAAAAAATCTTCCCTTTAGAGTGCCTTGCAAGTATAAGTCCTTGAGTTCAAACCCCAGTACCAAAAAAAAAAAAAAACCAAAGAAACCATTTTTCCTAATGCCTAGAACATGATCAGTGATTAGTTATATCAGTTTGCTTTAACCTTGCTTAACTCCAGTCGTGTTCTGTGTTTCAGCTGCTGTTCTCCCCTGCCTTCTCCATGTGAGAAGGTGGAAGGGAACATCATTTCCCCGGTCTAGCTCATTCCCCTCAAACACTCATATTGAGTGTTTGTTCTCCACAGGATTCTCTGTGAGGCTAACTGTCCACATTAAAATGTAGACATGTCATAGATGGGAAGAACCTCAGAGATTCTTCATTTAGAATTATGGACACTGAGGGCCCAGAGAAGTGGAGACACATGGCTGAGATGACACAGTTGGTTAGTGGCAGAGCCCAGCTGAGCATTTCCTTCTTTGGCATTTCATCTTTCTTTTCACATGTAACTTTGTCCTGTCTATTGCTTTTGTTAATTGTGTTTTACTTGATGGATTGAGATGGGTTTGCTCTCCTTATTGCTATCCTGATTGCATACACAAGCCAATTTAATTCCCCTTCGTCCCTTCCCATTTCTTTCTTTTCCTCTCTTTCTTTCCTCCTTTCCCCTTCTTCTCTTCCTTTTTTCCCTTGTACAAGTTTTATTAATGAAAATCTGTAAAACACTGTGCTTGTCACTGTGTGAAGGGGCAGAGAACGAAATACAATCCCTACTCATGAGGAACTTGAGGATCACCAGGCAAAAATAGCAAAAAATAGCAACACTCACAAGAATAACACAAGAACAATACCTGTTAATATTTATGCAACAGTTGGTGGGTCAGTTACAGTGGTAAAGTCATCAGATGCTTGAACTCATTTAAATTTGACCACACATGATTCTATATGGTAGGGAGTAATATTTCCCCATTTTACAGATGAGGAATGGGATGAAGAGAGGAAAAGAAACTGTCTTCCTTTCACACAGAAAGGAAATGGGGGAAATGTGTACATGAAAGGACTAGAGAAGGAGAGACAGAGTCTACATCTTTGTTATATCTCAAAGCCACCCAGCATGGACAGGTAGCCTGTCCATTCACCAAACAGTTATAAACTTGGATTTAAAAAAAAAGGAGAGAAAAATGAAGCTACAGCAGGGTTTGAGGAGAACCTGCACTATACGAGCATTGTGAAGAGATGTCAAAGTGATTCTTTGTAGGACAAGATTTGGAGACTGTAGCTGTGTAGAACTTCTGTTGATGGATTTGGTGAATATGAGTAGAGTTAATCAGCCTAAGACATCTGTCTCTGTAGATTGATGGCATGTTCATGTGAAGTGTGCAGAGGCCTTCCCAAAGCAGGGGCACCCATTCTTGGGATTCAGATTGCAACTCAGTACATAGGGTTCCTCCTGGAGCCTTGGTCTCCTTGGGTAGGTCCTGTGGTTGCTAACACAGCCCACAGCCGTCTGCCACTTTCCAGGATTTCTTGCAGCTTCCTGTGGCCCTTTCCCTGACCATGCCCTATGTGGCTGGGCCATCTGTTACAGATCCCTGGACTCTCCTCTGTGGGTTTCCTTTGGCTCTTCCCAGTCAGGCTGTTCCGAGAAGCTTGCTTTAGAAATGGGAGACATGTGGCATCTTTTTCCAATAGAGCAAGGCTGTCTTTACATAAGCCAAAAAATGTACATCTTGGGGCTTTATAGGATTAAATATGTTTTGGCAAATGCTATAAATACAAAAAGAGGTTGGAATAAAGGCAGCCGAACAGGCTTTTAGGTTTCTATCATGTTCCCTTTCTGCAGAATGAGTGATCATTTCAAGATGCGTCATTTTGTGCAGCTCATCTTTAAGGAAACAAAGATCACTATTGTTCACAAACAATCACAATGAGAAACAACCATTGCAATCAAACCCACAAATGCATACTGGGAGGTGTTTTTTACCTTTTTCTTTCTTGTCTTTGCCCTACATGTTCAGAGGACATAATGACGGCTTTTTCTGGTCTTCATTCATTACATACAAATAGTGTTAACACATTTTGGCATCTGTGCTCTGTTTACAACGAAATGTTTTTGTCCAGCTCTTTAGTGCTGCTGTGTGGTTTCTGCAGGGCTGCTTTCAAGTGATGAAAATGGGAGATATCATGAGGGGTGGGATGGATGTGTGAGGAGTGGAAAGAGGGGATTGTTTTGTTTCCTTGGATGGTGCTGTACCTTGGGCAATTTTTCAAAAAGCCATTCTCTTCAAGTTCACATGCAAGGTTTAAAGTGATAAATAGCTCTTCTCATCATGCAGACTGAGAAAGACATGGTCAATGAGCTCAGTGAAGTGAGTGGTTGGTGACTAGGATGGGTGTATCTGGTGTGGGGCAGTCTGTCATGGTATGTCATGCATGGCCTTAGAGTGTGGTCACTTTACGAAGGGAAATCAGGCAAAGTGCCTAAGACTGGTGGAGATGAAATCCAGAAGAGAGTGATCCAGAGGGAATAAGTCTAAGCTATTTATCCTTTTAAGAAAAACCAATTACTCTCTTTTTTGTGTTTTATACTTTCATCTTTCCTCATTAGCATTTAAATATATTAAGGTCTTTAAAAATTAATTGATGCATCAAATTAAAAAGTTTCACACAGCTAAAGAAACAATTACTAGAGCGACAAGAGCCTACAGAGTGGGAGAAAGTTTTTGCAAACTATTCATCTGACAGGAAATTAATATCCAGAATATATAAAGAATTGAAAGCATTAAACATCAAAAGAACAAAAAAATCCAATGAATAAGTAGGCAAATGAACTGAACAGATACTTTTCAACTGAAGAAATACAAATGGTCAATAAGTACGTGAAAAAAGTTCAATGTATTTATCCATCAGGGAAATGAAAATCCAACTACAGTGAGATTTCCTCTCATCCCAGTAGAATGGCTATCAAGAAAACAAAAAACAAATGTAGCCAAGGGTGCAGGAAAAAAGGAGCTCTTATACACTGTTGGTAGGGATGTAAATTAGTTCAGTCACTGTGGAAATTAGTATAAGGTTCCTCAAAATACTAAAAATAAAACTTCCATATGATCCAGCTATACCACTTCTGTGTATTTACCCAAAAGTCATTATCCTATTATAGAGATACCTGAACATCACATTTATCATGGCACTATTCATAATAGCCAAGTTGTATAACACCTGCACACACACACACACACACACACCCTGGAATTTTATTCAGCCATAAAGGAGAAAGAAATTATGACATTTGCAGGAAAATGGATGAAAGTTGAGATTATTATGTTAAGTGAAATAAGTCAGACTCAGAAAGACAAGTATCACATGTTTCTCTCATAAGAAAGTAAAAGGAAGACGATTAAGGACATGGAATGGGATTAAAGGGAAGCGGGAGAGGAGATAAGAGAGGCAATGGAGGTGAATATGATCAAAGTACATTATATGCACTTGTATGAAAATGTCAGTGAAATCCATTAATTTATGCAGTTAATACAAACTAATAGAAACAAATCATCCTTTAATAATCCATTCCCCTTCTTCTCTTTTTCCCTTTCCAGCCAAATTTGCTGAACTAGTTCTCTGACTTCTTTCTTATATTTTCCCAACTCTTGTAGCCAGTACAATCTTCTTGGGCTGCTAAAATGTCAACCCCAGCTGGTCTTTCCAAGGTCTGTGGCCAGAGATTTTCCTATGGGTCCTAACTGCTCATCTTTTTGGATGTTGCTGTCCACACCTTCCTCCAAAGTGTTCTTTTACCCTGCCATCCATGTTATTGGCCTCCTTCAGATTCCTTTACTTTTGGAAAAGGTACCATCTCCTTGTTGACATATCTTACTTTGCATGTACCTCAAAGCTTGGTATCTTTCCAGGCTCTGTACTTGATCCTCTTCAGTTTTCACATACTCCTACTGGCTGAACCCATCTCCTGTGGCTGTAGTTGCCAGCTGTTTGTTGAAGAGTCATGAAACTCTCAGCCCTATTTCTCTGCTAAGATCCAGCCCCAGATGTCAAGCTTTCTTCCAATATACATGGTTGTTTCATGGAAACTCCAGTTGAAAACATCCCAAATGATAATCCTCCCTCATCCTAATTATTCTACTTTTCCTATACTACCTGTAGCAGCAAATGTCATATTTATTACAGTTTTCCCAAGTAGAAATCCTAATCAATCTTTTGACTCTTGTTTTCCACATACATTTTCTCATTCAGTCTTACTAATTTTACTTCTTGTTTTATCTAAAAATCTGAAACAAGTCCCAATCTTTATAGCTACTATTCTAAGTGAGGCCATTATTATCTTTCTTTTGAATCAGGAAACTTTCTCATAGGTTTCCCACATTGAAACAATAGAGATTTTTCAGAATATCAATCTGATAGTGCTACATATGTGATAAAGCTCAAATTCCCCAATGTGACTTGCAAGACCCTTTATAATGTGGTCCTTTTTGTCATTCCAGTTTTATTCCTCACCACTTCTGTCTTTCACTGTATTACCTAATAGTATCAAACATCTTTAGTTTCTTTACAGAAACTTTAAAGTTTTCTGGATTTACTTCCAAATTTTGAACATGCTCATCCCAGGAAGATTTTTCTTTTCTTTCCTATTCATAGGTGATAAGAATAATTTTTATCCTTTAGTAACTCCTATCCAGTGGAATTCTTCAGATTATACTTAGATGATTCTTCTTAGCTCCAGGAAGGCTGACCTGTCCTCCCCAGGAAGGCCAAGTGCCTCTCTTTTGATCTTGCATGGTACTTTGCTGCAGTCATGGCCCCCAACTTATTCACAGCTCCCTGCATCCTTAACCTTAGGTAGTATCCTCTCATCTTGATTCTGGGCCATATGACTTGTTATGGCCAATGAGACAATATAAAATGTCATAAAAATAGAGTCTTACAAAGTGCTTGCACTTTGGAGTTTGTTCTCTTTTATTCTTTACCATACCCACTACATGAGTAAGTCAGACCAGCTCACTGCATGATGTGAGAAACTTGGCCAGCCACCCCTGTCATCCTAGCTGAGAGGTAGTTAAACATCAGACACATGAGAGGTCATCTAGAGCTGTGCTCATTGTACCTGTACACTTTCATTCCATATTTCTCACAAAATCATACTCATGCCTCAATAGTTAGCCTAAATGTCACTTTTCTGAATAGTTTGCTCAATGCCCCGTCTAAATCAGACCACTCTAGGCTCAAGCTGTCATCAAACCCTTTCCTTTTCCTTCCCTATACTGCAACTTGCATTTATTGCATTTAATTATATGATTGTTCCTTTAACCTCCAGTGAACTCCGGAAGGGCAGGGAACAGATCTGTATCCTAAAATTCCTTGTAGGCCCTCAGGTACTTGTTGAGGGTATAAGAGGATGAATGGATGAGTGCAGAAGTCCAGGGTAGAAGTCCATGAATAGGAAGGGAAGTCAGTTGGAGACAGTGGGCAGCCTTGCATTTCAGACTTGATTTCTGAAATGTTACCAGTAGTACATTTTGTCAGTTGCTTGCCTGCTTGCTAAATTTATAACAAATACCATACCTAAAGTAAAAGATCACCAATTCTAGCTGTCGTGATTTTCAGGACTCAGGACCTCCCAACACACTTTAAGAGTCTGTTCACTAGTGCTTGAACGCAGTGGAATCACAGTGGTTAGCATTTTTTACCTGCATTGCAAAAAGCCAACCCAACATGGAGCTGAGTGAGGTCATGGGAATCGAAAGGCAGTGGCTTGGGTCCCATCTCTGGCATCCACCAACTATGTGACCTTGAGCAATTTCTCAACACTTCTGTACCTCAAATTTCCTCATTTGTGAAATCATTTTCATGAAGGTTAATATAATATAGTAAGTAAAAGGGGAGAAACAGCTTGATAATGCCAGAATCTTGCCCATTATCCTTTCTTTCACTTTTGCTGTTTTTAGCATGTTTCCTCTTCTTTGGTTTTCTTGGTAATAGCAGGCATGTGATAAATATTAGTGCAGTGATTGAGTAGGAAGCAGAAGGATTAATAATTTTCTGCTCACCATCTTTCTTCTCATTAATGGCAAGTTGAGTACATGGCATGTAACTTGGGGGGAACACATCTTGGTCTTTCTTGCTCTTTAATCTGTTTCTCAGCAGGAGTTCAGTCATTTACTTCTGACATCCTTTTCCTGTAACCTATACATTTGCTACGTGCTAGACCTATGGCAGACCTGTAGAGCCCTGTTCTTGTTGAAGTTGACAAAGCAAGGACATTGTGTTCTATCTCTACTGGCAGCAAACTCTTCACTTCCAAAACTGAATCAGGATGATGCTTAAAATAACAATTTTTGTTGGCTACATTTAGGAGTCAGAGAAAAAAAGTCAAATTCAGGAAAATTATCTGGCTCTTAGCCCAAGGTTTGTATGTTGGAACATAAATTGGATACTATGTCTTTTGCTTTTAACTGTTCCCAGTGTCCTGTTTTTATGAAACAGTCACATATTTGTTTAACAACCACATCAGTGGCCCCTGGATCCTGGAGCTGGAGCTATGAACCAATTTCAGGGAGATGATGAGTCTTTGAGGTCTTGTCAGTTCACTATCAAATTACCTCTCACTTGTCTTTAACCTCTCAGCAGGAAGGGAGGTCTTGCACAGTTAGCAAGCTGGATAGTGGAAACAGTATAAAAAACCTGTGAAATGTGGATAAAGTAACTCCTATCTCTTCTCCAGACCTGGAGTGGTTTAGGAGGAAAGCTCATAGTCTCCAAGGGTTCTACAGATCATGGAAGGTAGGCATCTTGAGACCTAAGGAGACAGTATGTCTTTTCCTGTTCTAATGACTGAATGATAACTATTTCACTTATAGAACACTTTGTCTAGAAGATTCTGGTCAGAAATAGATTCTGTGCACAAAAAGATGATTGCTATTTTCATGATCATTTCAACTCCAGGTTTCTTTGTTTTCTTACCATTCATCTCACAAGACAGATTGTATAGTCAATCTTTCCAGTTGATTTGAAAGCTCCATGAGAATAGAGACCACATCTGCCTTTTTCATAGCTATGTGCCTGGCTCTTAGTACATGGCAAAACAGAGGAGTGGTGAAATATTGAATGTGCATCCTAATTTTTTAATGTAAAAGAATAGTAATGACATACAAATAAGTATATCAAAAATATATAAATCAAGTAAACAAACATACACATGAGTAGTAAGTATTATGAAGAGCAGAAATTGTGTTGTAAGTATGGTGGAAATATTAAGTACACATGTATGTAAATGGAAAAATGAGAACTGCTGAAATGATTCCAGTCATGGGGGAAGGGGGATAAAGGAAAGTGATGGAGGAGGGGATGTACTCCCCAGTATAACAATAATAAAAATAAAAAAAAACAATTCTGAATTCATGTATGAAAGATGATAGCAAAGTATTTAATGATAGTTGAAGGTGTGTGTGTATGTTTTTCTGTGTTGACTATTAATATTACTCAGTGCTATGGAAGTAACAAGGTTTAATAATACTTTTTTTTTGGCACTACTGGGGTTTGAACTCAGGGCTTTATGCTCCACTTAAGCCACATCTCCAACCCAATAATACTTTGTATTTTAATAGAAAAGATTTGTATAAACAAATGCTTTAAAACAAGGTGTAATGTAATTGACATGGAATCATCAGGCAGTGGAGTGAGATAAATTCTAGTTCTGCTTCATGTAGTTACATTATCCTGATCAAGTACCATAGCCTCTTTGAGTGTCACATGTAATTGATAGTCACATTATTTTTCAGTCCATGGTCAATTGGGCTATTGCCTCTAGGTCAATGCATGGCGAGGCAGAACATTATGGTGGGGAATATGTGGTATAGCAAATTACCTCACCTCATGGAAGACAGGAAGCAGAGAGAGAAAGAGAGAGACAGACAGACAGAGAGAGAGAGAGCAAGAGACAGGAAGGGTCTGGGGTCAAGATATAACCTTCAAAGGTCGATTTTCCAGTGATCTATCCCTATAACTAATAGTCCATTCAGTTATGAATTCATCAGTGGCCAATCCACTGATGAAGTTGGTGCCCTCATTATTCAATCTTCTCTCAAAAGCTCATTAGTTGGCAACCAAGTCTTTAACAAACAAGCCTTTGAGGGCATTTTAGAATCAAACCATAATACTCTGTGTGTTCTGATTCCCATCTGCCAATTCAGCCCTCTTTGTGTCATTCTCCCTTTGGGTTTCTCAGGCACTGTGTTAATCAGCTTTCCATTATAATGACAAATACTGATCAACTTATAAGGATAAAAGTTTATTTTGGATAGCACGTTTAGAGATTTCAGTCCATGATCAATTAACCCCTTGGCTTTGGGCCTGTAGTAAGGTGGTATGCCATGACAGGGAATATATGGGAGAGGCAAAGGCTTTTACCTCAAGGCCAGGATGCAAAAGAGGGAGAAGACAAGAAAGAGACTGGAATCCTAAACTTCCCTTTGAGGGCATGCTTCCAATGACATAAAATACTCCTGCTAGGCCCACCTATTAAAGTTTCCACCACTTCTCAATAGTACCAAGCTGGGGATCAAGCCTTTAACTCATGGCTTCTTGGGGATTATCCCATAGTCAAACTGTAACAGGCCCTATGGTTTTCTGTGATCTATCCTACCATGGAATTTTGTACATACTTATTCCCAGAAATCTCTTTTTATTGCCTACCCTATATCTCTTATTCACCTTATCATACCCTTCTCATCTTTTAAATATTCACTGGAACATCATTTTTTTCTGGGAATTCTTCTCTTTTATATCTAGTCTCTCTCTTTACTGCATTTACAGTTTTATCTGTGCAGTTATTTGATTAGTTTCTGTCTCTCCCACTAGAATATTGAGCTCCACAGGAGCAAAGATGATATTGAGTTTTGTTCATTTGTATCCTCAGTACTTAGTTCAATACTTGGTACATTGTAAGTACATACTAAAATATTCAATAATTGAAATTGCCAAATGGGATGGAAGAAAGATTTTTAAATTTGGCCAGGAAAAATTTCTAGGCTACCTAGATAAATGAGAAAACAAAAATCTGTATGAAGATGCAAAGCATATTCCTTAGGAGTGTGCCTAAGAAATAACGTTCATGATAAATTATAGGTGAGAAGATTCATCACAAGTGAAGCCAATATATTTATGCAGTACTGAGGAATGAACTCAGGTCCTTGTGTTTGTGTACTACTTGAGCTATGCCCCCGTACTTGTGCTTTTAGTTTTTTTTTTTCTTCTTTCAGATGGGGTCTTGTGCTTTTGTCCCTGCTAGCCTGGAGCTATGGTCCTCCTGTTTTCATGTCCTGAATGGCTGGAATTACAGGCATGTACCACCATGTCCAGCTCTTTAATCTTTTTCTTTTTAAACAGCAAGGTATCTGTGGATCGTTGCTGTTGCAAGTGTGATATGTAGACCCACTGCATTAACATCACTTGCAAGCTGGTTGGCAATGAAAATTCTTAGATCCCCCATCTAGGACCTTGTGTATTAGAGTCTAAATTTTAACAAGATCTCTGGGCAATTTGTGTGGGCATTAAAGTCTTAGATGCACTGATGTCAACTAAGATAACCCCTTTATAGGCAGAGCACACTTGCAGGAGTTTATTGAGAGCACACCTGAGGCAATCTGTCTAAAGCTCTGATCAGTCTGACATGAAGATAGCTACTATCTTCGGTGTGCCTAAACTAGTCTATGCTTGATGTCTCCAAACCAGCTGATTTAGCCCTTAAAAGAAAGGTTTCTGAATGTATTCAGACATTCTTGCTTGTCTGCATTCATGCAGCAGGTAAGTGAAACTTAAGGACAGATGTTTATGCTGATCATGTTTCCTAACTTCTGGAAAATATAACTGATAAAAAAGACATTTTCCAAATCCTATATCTTACAAATAATCCAGTGAATGAATGAGCAAAAGAATTGAATGGTTCTCAAAAGAAGAAGTACAAACAGCTAATAAATAGAGGAAGAAAAGTTCAACATCTTTATCCATAAAGGAAAAGCAAATAAAAATGACATTGAAATTCCATCTTACCTCAGTCAGAATGGCAATCATCAAGAAAACAAACAACAATTGCTAACAAGGATGTGGGGAGAAAGGAACCCTTGTATGCACTGTTTGTGGGAATGTAAATTAGCACAACCACTATGGAAATTAGTAAGGATGCTCCTCAAAAAACTAAAATAGGACTATCATTTGATCCTACTATACCTCTCTTGGGTATATATTCGGAGGAATGTAAGTCAACATACAATAGAGACACTTGTACACCTATATTTATGGCAGTACTCTTCATACTAACTAAGCTATGGAAACAGCCTAGATGCCCAACAAATGATGAACAGATAAAGAAAATGTGATGTATATACTCAACAGAATATTTATTATTCAACAACATAGATGAGTGAAATTATGTTGTTTACAAAGAAATTGATGGAATTGGAGATAATATTGATTAAGATAAGCCAAGCTCAGAAAGACAGCTATCATATGTTTTTGTTCTTATGGGTGAAATCTAGACCATAAACCCCAAAAATATGACCAATAAAAGAGGGGACAGTTTGGTGGTGGTGGTGGTGGTGGTGAATTAACAGGAGGGGGAAAGGAAAGGTAATGGGGGTAAAAATTATAGAAGTACATTGAATATATATATATATATATATATATATATATATATATGAAAATAGCATAATGAAACTGTTAAAATGGAGGAGAGGGCTGGGTACTGGGTAGCTCATGCCTGTAATGCTAGCTACTCAGGAGGCAGAGATCAGGAAGATTGTGTTTTGAAACCAGCCTCAGGCAAATAGTTCGAGATACCCTATCTCAAAAAAGCTCATCACAAAAAAAGGCTGATGAAGTGGCTCAAGTGGTAGAGCAGGGGTCCCATGAGAGCTTCCTTATTCCCTTCAAAGGGCAGCTTCTCTGATGACCTAAGGACCTCCCACTAGGCCCCATCTCTTAAATGGGGCCTCATCACTTTCACACTGAGGATCAAGCTTTCAATACATGAAACCATTTATACAAACCATAATCAAATCACATCCAAATGGTAGCAGAACTCATGCAATGTACTTAATGTTTTTGGGCCTAGCTTATGATCATGGAATGGGTTGACTGTGCCACACAGGCTATTTTGAGTATGTTCAGTTGTTATATGAAGAGTATCTGCATGGTGCTAGCACATAGTAGGTGCATGGTAATTGTCAGATTTATTTGACAATTCAGAATGAATGGAGAGAGTGGGGCTGCTTTTGAACTTGGATCCTAAGAGTTCTGGCAGAATGGGGTGAGATGTTAGTATATACTCCACCCCCCAGGATCCTCGTTAGTCCTCTGGTTATTAAGCATGAACCATAGTCTCACAACTTCCAGATGCTACATGTGCCTATTCCTAAAGTGACTGGTATCATTAAGACTTGTAGGTGGTAGAGACCATGGTGTGTGTAAACTCAAATTCCCTGGTAATTTGGTTTACCTTAAAGACTGGCATTCCCAACAGCTGGGAGGTTCTAATGAGAGAGACTGTTATGTCCAAGCTGGCATGTTGTCAGGCACAAATAAATCTCTACACTCCCCTTCTCATCTTCTGTTAGATGAAGGGCAGGTGTTTGAACTGAAGCCATGCTTGAAATGGACTTTTGGGTCAGCCATGTGGCCTGAATCCATCTATTAATGGAAGTAAAATAAACAAAGCAATGGAATGCTTCCTTCCTTTCATGATGCACTCATTTGATTAAAATCTTGGATTCATTTACTCATACAATTTTTTTATTTAATTAGGTATAGAAGATAGGGGATATTATATCTTTGGCACAGCTAGTGTATTTACAAAAGCTATATATGAAACCCATCTTGTTTCCACATTATCTCATTTCATACAAACAACAGTGATATCCTTTCCATCACCTAATTTGTGGTTGATTATGAGGATAGGACTAGGGTTCCACAGCATACACCAAAGAGGATCTTCAAAAATTTCCAGAAGGGTTTGGATGATATCAAAGTAGTTTCTTTTTCCTTAGAAATATACTAGTACCCAGGGAGAAGAACTGGAAGTCCTTATCTGAGTCCTCATGACTCATATATGTCTGTATCTACATGCACACACATATAGTATATAATAAAGTGTCTCTAATGTGAACAACAATAGTAACACATATATACCTGCCAGGCATTATTCTAAAGCTCTACATATATTCATTCCTTTCTCCTAACCCAATGAAGTAGAAAATAGTATTATCTATCTTTTCCAGATGAGGAAACTGAGGCATAAGAGTAGTTAAATGACTTGCTCCAGTTTATTCAGATGATAAGTAGTGGGTAGAGCTAGGATTCAAATGCAAGCAGTTTCAATATAGAGTTGCTGCTATTAACTTGGGGTCAACTCTACTCCATAGTGTATTTTTGTATAGTCTGAGAGTTAAGAATGGCTTTTACATTTTTAAAAAGCTTAAAAACAATGAAAACAATATGGGACAGATACATTAAATGGCCTGCAAAGCTAAAGTATTTGCTATGTGGCTCTTTGCAGAAAAGCTTGCTGACCTGTGGTGCTGTTCACAGTTGCACTGTGCTGCCTCTGGGTGAATGTCATATCCATTACAGACTCTGGTTCAGACCTAATAGCTGCAGGTATCATTCCATTTTTAGTGCATATGAAATACTCCTTTTCTTCGCAAAATCCCAGGAGAAGTCCTCTGCTCAGTTGCATTCTTTATATAGAGTGATATGTGATCTGGTTGGTGCAGGGCGTGCTGGCTCACTCCTGTTGCCAGCACCCCTTCTATTCTCAAGCATGCCCGGGCTGGGTGCACTGACAACACGATGGTGGTTGGCTTGGTGTTTGCACTTGCCATTGAAGAGACTTCAGGCTCAAAATCTCTATCTATTTCATGACTAGAAAATATTTCCCTCTGTTTTAATCAGCTCAGATTGGTGTAACAAATGCTATACACTGGATGGTTTCAACCACATTCATTGATTTTTCGCAGATTATTTTTCTAGTTCTATCTTTACAGTGAGTCAGATACTAGGTCAGAGCTCCAAGTTCTGGTTTAGGCTGTGTCACACATTGTGTAACCATGGACAACTTCCTCTCTGGTTCTGGAAAGAATTTTACTCTATGAGGTCCCATCCTGCTCTAACTTTATATCACCTGCTGTTCTGAGATTCCTGTCCCATCCTCCTCTTGACTTTAGTGGCTAGTAACATTCTATATGTGAAATCACTAAAAATCCACATGGGAAAAAGAAAACTTAGTTCAACAAAAGGAGAGCTCCTATTCATGTTGTACATAGATTTTCCTTTTGAAGAGATCCTATCAAAATTATAAACTCAAAAGAAAGGCACAACTTATTTCACCTTCCTTTGTGTATTGCCAACAACTTCTTACTATTAGTTGAAATTCTGTCATGTTCCAAAATGATGTTCTCCTCTCTTCCCCATGAGTTGACTTGGAAGAAAAAAGGTTTAGAAGAGGCAGGAAATCATAATTCCACTTATCAGGCACATGGTGGTTATTAGTTAGCAATGAATTCCTTATTGGTGATGCAAAGGAAAGGAGTAGCTCTCCATGTGAAGAACAGTCCCCCTTCTACTAATTCCAGGTCTTTAAATCCTTTCATTGCTCAAGTTCAGAGGACTCCCATTCTTCAGAAAGTAAACATATGTAAAGCAGACTCATATTAAAATTATAAGTTTTGGAATCTGGAAAGAACATTGGAAATCAAATGGTTCAACAACGTTGAACAGATGAAGAAATTAAGACCCCAAGTCATGCAGCTAAGAAGCGGGAGAGCTGCGATGTGATGAAGGCTCAAACTCACTGGCAAGGTGATGGTATCCTTTAGGAATATTGCTTCTGCCTGGTTGTTTTTGAGATTTATTCAAATTAGTCACCTCTGTTGACTTCTGTTGTTTCATCTGTAAAATGGGGACCTTGTCGGATTGTTTTAAGAAGCAAATAAGATATGTTGGTGTGTTTAAAATTTAAAGCTTTGAATAATTCCTGCACTCTGATTCAGTAGTTCCAGGGCAGGAGGAGTGGGCAGGGCAAGGCAGGGCAGGATGCATGACTCTGAACTTTTAATAATCTCCCAGGTGATGCCACTTCTTTAAGTGAACATTTGTGGCCTTGAAGTGATTGAACAGTAAAGGCCATGAATTATGGTTGCTGCAATGGGATTGGGGCTGGGGAATGGAGAACAGTATCAATGGTGCCACACAGAGGTGTCACAGGCTATGCAGAGGGGAACACTCTTCAGTCTCCAGGAAGAAAAGACTTTTCCTGCTGATGAGGGGTATATGACACATGCCTGGCTACACAATGGCAAGCAAAGACTGATCCTAACAGTGAGAAAAAAGCCAGAGGACAAGAAAAAATGGAAACCCTAATCTCCAATGTGCTGATTAAGTTTAGATAAGGGAGGTCAAGAGGATAGGACCCCCTGGATGGGACTAATACTCTTACAAAAAGACACATGATAAAGGAGAGAGTGTGTCTCTCTCCCTCTTGCCCTCCACTCTCTTTCCTTCTCACCACCATGTAAGGACATAGTAAGAAGGCAGCAATCTGCCAATCAGAACATGGAACCTTACCAGCCACTAAATTTTCAGGCATCTTGATTTTGGACATTACAGCCACAGTGTTCCCCACTGTGCCATAAAGATTGGCACAGTTGCCACGCAAATAGTCACAATGGGATACAGGTAATTTTTTTAAGGTAGAATTTTCTTTTATAGCTTTAAGATAAATGGTTTTTTAAATTAACCAATAATGCTACAATCTTTGAAATTGATGTATTTCAGATAAAATCTTGAACAAATTAAATGGTAATACAGTTAGCATACAGAAGTAACACTTACTGAAGTTGTAAAGGAATATTTGTTTTTTCTCTATGTTCCATGATAAACCTCTTTTATTTTCTTTCATATTTTACAAGATGACCATTTTTCTAAATTTCTGTGGTGACTACCCCATTCATTGTCATAAGCAAAAAATAGTCACATCAAAGTACAAGTGTCACTAGAATGATGCCGCCTTGAACTGATACTCTTCACCTCAGGGCAGACAGGTAGTGGTCTGTTACAATTCTGACTCAAGGGAGCTCAAGATCTTGTGCCCTCATTCATTTACCTTTGAAAACTCACTAATTTTAGATCCAAAGACAGAAATTTGCCCAGATAAGCTAGCAATCACTAAACCCCATGTATTCAATTTTCTCTTATATGTTATAGCCTGGAAAGGAACATTTGAAGTTTAGGAAACACCACACAATTTGCTAAGGAATTCAACAACTCTTGGTATTTGACTAGGCTGTGTCTTATGAATAAGGAGGAAGTGATACTTTTAATATTTTAATTCAATTTGGCCTAGCAGGTATTCATCTCTCTTTTTTTATTCATTTATTCACATGTGCATACATTGCTTGGGCCATTTCTTCCCCCTACTTCCCACCCTCTCCCACTCCCCCCTTGCTTCCAGGCAGAACCTGTTCTGCCCTTATCTCTAATTTTGTTGAAGAGAAAACATAAGCAATAATAAGAAAGACAAAGCGTTTTTGCTAGTCGAGATAAGGATAGCTATACAGAGAGATTCCTAGCATTGCTTCCATGTACTCATGTGTTACAACCCGAGTTGATTCATCTCTAACTGATCTTTACACTGGTTCCTGATCCCCTTCTCATATTGACCTCTGTCACTTTAAGGTTTTTGTATTAGTTCCTCTGCAGTGGGACATCAAATACTTTCATGTTTTGGGTTTTTCACTTATGCTGATACCTCCCGTATGTGCTCTCCCCTTATCATGTGAACCAAGTCCAACAACATTGCTGTATTTGCCCTAGATCTAAAGTTCATATATGAGGAAGAACACACGATTTTTGGTCTTCTGAGCCTGGCTAACCTCGCTCAGAATGATGTTCTCTAGTTTCATCCATTTACTTGAGAATGATAAGATTTCATTCTTCTTCATGGCTGCATAAAATTCCATTGTGTATAAATATGACATTTTTTTGTTTCCATAACTTAGCTATTGTGAATAGTGCTGCAATAAACATGGGTGTGCAGGTGCCTTTGTAGTAACCTGAGTCACATTCTTTTGGATATATCCCCAGGAGTGGGATTGCTGGATCATATGGCAGATATATATTTAGATTTTTAAGAAGCCTCCAAATTTTATTCCAGAGTGGTTGCACTAGCTTGCATTCCCACCAGCAGTGTATAAGGGTTCTTTTTTCTCTACTACCTTGCCAACACCTGCTGTTAGTGGTGTTTTTGATGATGGATATTCTAACGGGTAAGGTGGAATCTTAGTGTGGTTTTGATTTGCATTTCCCTTATAGCTAGGGATGGTGAGCATTTTTTCATGTGTTTTTTGGCCACTTAATTACTTCTTTTGAGAAAGTTCTGTTTAGTTCAGGTGCCCATTTTTTTATTGGTTCATTGATTTTGGGAGAGTTTAGTTTTTTTTTTTATTCATATGTGCATACAATGTTTGGGTCATTTCATTTCTCCCCCCTTCCCCCGCCCCCTCCCTCTCCTCCCCACTCCCTCGATACCTGGCAGAAACTATTTTGCCCTTATCTCTAATTTTGTTGAAGAGAGAGTATAAGCAATAATAGGAAGGAACAAGGGTTTTTGCTGGTTGAGATAAGGACAGCTATACAGGGAGTTGACTCACATTGATTTCCTGTGCGTGTGTGTTACCTTCTAGGTTAATTCTTCTTGATCTAACCTTTTCTCTGGTTCCTGGCCCCCTTTTCCTATTGGCCTCAGTTGCTTTAAAGTATCTGCTTTAGTTTCTCTGTGTTAAGGGCAACAAATGCTAGCTAATTTTTTAGGTGTCTTACCTATCCTCATACCTCCCTTGTGTGCTTTCACTTTATCATGGGATCTAAGTCCAATCCGCTTGTTGGGTTTGCCCTTGATCTAATGTCCGCATATGAGGGAGAACATGTGATTTTTGGTCTTTTGGGCCAGGCTAACCTCACTCAGAATGATGTTCTCCAATTCCATCCATTTACCAGCAAATGATAGCATTTCTTTCTTCTTCATGGCTGCATAAAATTCCATTGTGTATAGATACCACATTTTCTTAATCCATTCGTTGGTGGTGGGGCATCTTGGCTGTTTCCATAACTTGGCTATTGTGAATAGTGCTGCAATAAACATGGGTGTGCAGGTGCCTCTGGAGTAACCTGTGTCACAGTCTTTTGGGTATATCCCCAAGAGTGGTATTGCTGGATCAAATGGTAGATCAATGTCTAGCTTTTTAAGTAGCCTCCAAATTTTTTTCCAGAGTGGTTGTACTAGTTTACGTTCCCACCAGCAGTATAAGAGGGTTCCTTTTCCCCTGCATCCTCGCCAACACCTGTTGTTGGTGGTGTTGCTGATGATAGCTATTCTAACAGGGGTGAGGTGGAATCTTAGTGTGGTTTTAATTTGCATTTCCTTTATTGCTAGAGATGAGCATTTTTTCATGTGCTTTTTGGCCATTTGAATTTCTTCTTTTGAGAAAGTTCTGTTTAGTTCACTTACCCATTTCTTTACTGGTTCATTAATTTTGGGAGAATTTAGTTTTTTAAGTTCCCTATATATTCTGGTTATCAGTCCTTTGTCTGATGTATAGTTGGCAAATATTTTCTCCCACTCTGTGGTGTTCTCTTCAGTTTAGAGACCATTTCTTTTTTTGAGCAGAAGCTTTTTAGTTTTATAAAGTCCCATTTATCTATGCTATCTCTTAGTTGCTGAGCTGCTGGGGTTCCATTCAGAAAGTTCTTAGCTATACCTATTAATTCCAGAGTATTTTCTACTCTTTCCTGTATCAACTTAATATCAGTTTGTGGTCTGATATTAAGATCCTTGATCCATTTTCAGTTAATATTGGTATAGGGTGATATACATGGATCTAGTTTCAGTTTTGTGCAGACTGCTAACCAGTTTTCCCAGCAGTTTTTGTTGAAGAGGCTGCTATTTCTCCATCGTATATTTTTAGCTACTTTGTCAAAGACAAGTTGGTTATAGTTGTGTGGCTTCATATCTGGGTCCTCTATTCTGTTCCACTGGTCTTCATGTCTGTTTTTGTGCCAGTACCATGCTGTTTTTATTGTTATTGCTTTGTAATATAGTTTGAAGTCAGGTATTGTGATACCTCCAGCATTGTTCTTTGATGAGTATTGCCTTGGCTATTCATGGCCTCTGTGTTTCCATATAAATTTCATGGTAGATTTTTCAATCTCTTTAATGAATGTCATTGGAACTTTGATGGGAATTGCATTAAACATGTAGATTACTTTTGGGAGTATAGACATTTTTACTATGTTGATTCTACCAATCCATGAGCATGGGAGATCTCTCCACTTTCTATAGTCTTCCTCAATCTCTTTCTTCAGAAGTGTATAGTTTTCCTTGTAGAGGTCATTCACATCCTTTGTTAGGTTTATGCCTAGGTATTTGATTTTTTTTTGAGGCTATTGTAAATGGAATTGTTTTCATATATTCTTTTTCAGTTTGTTCATTATTAGTGTATAGAAATGCTAATGATTTTTGTATGTTGATTTTATATCCTGCTACCTTGCTGTAGCTATTGATGATGTCTAGGAGCTTTTGAGTAGAGTTTTTTGGGTCTTTAAGGTATAGGACCATGTCATCTGCAAATAGGGATGTTTTGACAGTTTCTTTACCTATTTGTATTCCTTTTATTCCTTCTTCTTGCCTAATTGCTCTGGCTAGGAATTCCAGTATTACGTTGAATAGGAGTGGAGATAGTGGGCATCCTTGTGTCTGATTTTAGAGGGAATGGTTTCAGTTTTTCTCCATTAAGTATAATGCTGCTGTAAGTTTGCCATATATAGCTTTTATAATGTTGAGGAACTTTCCTTCTATTCCTAGTTTTCTTAGAGCTTTTATCATGAAGTGGTGTGTTCGATCTTATCAAAGGCTTTTTCTGCATCTATTGAGATGATCATTGGCTTTTGTCTTTGCTTCTGTTAATGTGGTTTATTACGTTTATTGATTTTCATATGTTGAACCACCTCTGCATTCCTGGGATGAAGCCTACTTGGTCATGTTGAATAATCTTTTTGATGTGTTGTTGAATTCGGTTTGCCATTATTTTGTTGAGGATTTTTGCATCAATGTTCATGAAGAAGATTGGCCTATAGTTCTCCTTTTTGGAGGTGTCTTGCCTGGTTATGGGTTAAATGTAATACTGGCTTCATAAAATGTGTTAGGCAGTTTTCCTTCCCTTTCTATTTCATGGAACAGTTTAAGGAGGGTTGGTATCAGTTCTTCTTTAAAGGTCTGATAGAATTCAGCAGAGAATCCATGAGGTCCTGGACTTTTCTTTTTGGGGAGACTCTTGATTTCTGCTTCAATTTCATTTTGTGTTATAGATCTAGTCAGGTGATTAATATCCTCTTGATTCAGTTTTTGATGATCATATGTATCTAGAAATCTGTCCATTTCTTTAAGATTTTTTAAATTTATTTGAATATATGTTCTCGATGTAGTCTTGATAATTTCCTGGACTTCCATGGTGTTTGTTGTTATCTCCCCTTTTGGATTCTTGATTCTACTAATTTGAGTTTTTTCTCTCCTCATTTTAGTCAGGTTTGCCAGGGGTCTGTCGATCTTGTTTATTTTTTCAAAGTACCAACTTTTTGTTCTATTAATTCTTTGTATGGTTTTTTGGTTTCTATTTCGTTGATTTCAGCTCTTATTTTTATTATTTCTCTCCTCCTATTTCTTTTGGGATTTGCTTGTTCTTGTTTTTCTAGGAGTTTGAAATGTGTCATTAGGTCATTGATTTGGTATCTTTCAATCTTTTTAATTTATGCACTCATGGCTATAAACTTTCCTCTCTGGACTGCCTTTGCTGTGTCCCTTAAGTTCCAGTAGGTTGTGTTTTCATTTTCATTGAATTCCAGGAACTTTTTAATGTCCTCTTTTATTTCATCAATTACCCATTGCTCATTAAGCAATGAGTTATCAGTTTCCAGCTGTTTGCATGTTTTTTGTCTTTACTTTTGTTGTTGAGTTCTAGTTTTATTGCATTGTGATCAGATAGAATGCACGGTATAATTTCTATTTTCTTATATTTGCTGAGGCTTGCTGTGTGTCCTAGGATATGATCGATTTTGGAGCAGGTT
The DNA here is from genome assembly GCF_047511655.1 of Castor canadensis. Classification (NCBI taxonomy): domain Eukaryota; kingdom Metazoa; phylum Chordata; class Mammalia; order Rodentia; family Castoridae; genus Castor; species Castor canadensis. Next base: position 181,105,442 of record NC_133388.1, on the reverse strand, counting down.
CCATGGGCTGCTGAGAAGAATGTATATTGTGTAGAAGTTGGAGGAAATGTTCTGTAGACATCAACTAGGTCCATTTGATCTATTGTATATTTTAGATCTAGGACTTCTTTATTGATTTTTTGTTTGGATGACCTATCTATTGATGATAATGGGGTGTTGAAGTCTCCCACAACCACTGTGTTGGAGTTAATAAATGCTTTTAAGTCCTTTGGGGTATGTTCGATGAAATTGGGTGCATTGACATTGGATGCATACAGATTGATGATTATTATTTCCTTTTGGTCTATTTCCCCTTTTATTAGTATGGAATGTCCTTCTTTATCTCGATTGATCAATGTAGGTTTGAAGTCTACTTTGTCAGAAATAAGTATTGCTACTCCTGTCTGTTTTTGGGGGCCATTGGTTTGGTAAATCTTCTTCCAGCCTTTCATCCTAAGCCTATGCTTATTTCTGTCAGTGAGATGGGTCTCCTGTAAGCAACAAATTGTTGGATCTTCCCTTTTAATTCCATTTCGTCAAGCAGTGCCTTTTGATGGGTGAATTAAGTCTGTTAACATTAAATGTTAGTACTGATAGGTATGTGGTGATTCCTGTCATTTAGTTGTCTTAGTTGTTTGAAGGTTTGATTGTGTGTACCTAAGTTGAAGTTACTCTCTACTGTCTTGCTTTTTCTTTTCTGTGTGTAGAATCCGTTGCAGAATCCTTTGTAGTGGTGGCTTTGTGGTCACATATTGTTTTAGTTTCTGCTTATCATGGAAGACTTTTATTGCTCCATCTATTTTGAATAATAGTTTTGCTGGGTAGAGTATTCTGGGGTTGAAGTTATTTTCATTCAGTGCCCGGAAGATCTCACCCCAATCTCTTCGTGCTGTTTCTGTTTCTGTTGAGAAGTCTGCTGTGATTTTGATGGATTTACCTTTGTATGTTATTTGTTTTTTCTCTCTTACAGCCTTCAATATTCTTTCTCTAGTTTCTGTACTTGTTGTTTTAGCGATGATATGCTGTGGGGTAGTTCTATTTTGATCTGGTCTGTTTGGTGTCCTGGAGGCCTCTTGCATCTGTATGGGAATAGATTTCTCTAGATTGGGGAAATTTTCTGTTATTATTTTGTTGAATATATTATGCATTCCCTTTGGTTGCACTTCTTCTCCTTCTTCAATGCCAATGATTCTCAGGTTTGGTCTTTTGATGGAGTCGGTGAGTTCTTGCATTTTCTTTTCACAGGTCTTGAGTTGTTTAATTAATAGTTCTTTGGTTTTTCTTTTAATTACCATTTCATCTTCAAGTCTGAGATTCTGTCTTCTGTTTGTTCTCTTCTGCTTGATTGGCCTTCCATTTTGTTTTGCAATTCTGTTTCATTCTTTTTTCTGAGGTTTTCCATATCTTGAGTTCCTTCCTCTTTCATGTTGTCTATTTTTGTCCTGATTTCATTTATCTCTGTATTAATCATGTTCTTTTTTTCACTTTGGTGTTTATACAGTGCTTCCATGGTTTCTTTTAGTTTTTCTTGTGCTTTTTCAAATTCTCTATTTTTGTTGTCATGGAATTTCTTGAGTGTCTCCTGTACATTTTGGTTGACCCTATCCAGTATCATCTCTATAAAATTCTCATTGAGTACCTGTAGTATGTCTTCTTTTAAATTATTTTTGTGGGCTTCATTGGGTCCTTTGGCATAGTTTATCTTCATTTTTTTGGAGTCTGGATCTGAGTACCTGTTTTCTTCATTCCCCTCTGGTTCCTGTACTAATTTTTTGCTGTGGGGAAACTGGTTTCCCTGTTTTTTCTGTCTTCCTGTCATTGTCCTTGGTGTTGTTACTGTCCCTGTACTGTGTGCAATTAAGTATTTTCTAGCTTATAATAATAACAATGGTAATATTTAGAATGGAAGGGTGAGCTGAGATGGAAAGCAAGAAGTTAAAGAAAAACAAATACACAGACTGGAGGGAAAAAACAGAACAAGGTGTCAGACAAGAAGATTTCAAAGGTATTAACAGGGAGCTTTAGTGTACTAATCGACAGTAAGCTGAGCAGACATTAGAGAGACAGAGAGAGGATTGAAAATCAAAAATAAAAAAATAAAGGTAAGAATAAAAATAAAAAATAAGTAAATGAAAGAAAAATCTATTTATAAAAATGTATTAAAATAAATGAAAAAATAGAAAACTTCAAAAAACCAAAAAACCAAAAAATTTCCAAGTTCAAATGCAGTGAAGTCACAGTCTCCAATCCTGGAGATGGTGCCTCAGATGTTGTTCTGTAGTTGTCTCATCAAAGGGGATGCATAAAGAAGAACAAAACTACACACACATGCACAAAAATAACCCTGCCAAGTGTCCCAAGTTCAAATGCAATACAGTTTCAGTAAGTTTTTCAGCTTGCAGGTGTAATTCAGTTGTTCTCTCATCAAAGGTAGGGAGAGAAAGAAAAAAAAAAGAGTCTGGAGACAGTTCTGAGAATGGTTTCTGCAACTGTGGCTTGCCTGCCTGCTGTTGTCAGCCTGCTGTTGCTGGAGGCATTATTTATGCAGATCTCTGGAGTGAGCTTAGCACTCTCCTGGCCCTGCAGGCTTTGTTTCCTCAAAGTTCTCCTGTGCGTGAGCCTCTGCTACAAGCTTTCCCCTTTCCAAGCACTGGGAAAGGTGACTCTGCCCCCGCATTTTTGTTGTCTTGGAATTTCTTGAGTGTCTCCTGTACATTTTGGTTGACCCTATCCAGTATCATCTCTATAAAATTCTCATTGAGTAACTGTAGTATTTCTTCTTTTAGATTGTTCTTGTGGGCTTCATTGGGTTCTTTGGCATAGTTTATCTTCAGTTTGTTGGAGTCTGGATCTGAGTATCTGTTTTCTTCATTTCCCTCTGGTTCTTGTAGTAATTTTTTGCTGTGGGGAAACTGGTTTCCCTGTGTTTTCTGTCTCCCTGTCATTGCCCTGGTGTGTTATTGTCCCTGTACTGTGTACAACTAAGTATTTTCTAGCTTGTAATAATAACACTAGTGATATTTAGAATGGAAGGGTGAGAGGAGATGGAAAGCAAAGAAGTTAAAGAAAAAGGGAAAAACAAATAATCAAACAAGTAGAAAAACCAAAATAAACAAAAAAGTTTCAAAGATATGAACAGGGAGAGATAGTGTAGTAATCAACAGTAAGCTGAAAAGACATTAGAGACACATAGAGAGGATTGAAAAAAAATAAAATATAAGAAATAAAAAAAAGTCTCCAAGTTCAAATGCAATAAAGTTTCAGTCCAATCCTGGAGATGGTGTCTGAGAAGTAGTTCTGTTGTTGTCTCATGAAAGGGGAAAAAAACTAAAAAAAAAAAACAACACAAAACATAAAAACCCCACAAAGTATCCCAAGTTCAAATGCAATACAGTTTCAGTGAGTTTTTCAGCATGCAGGTGTAGTTCAGTTGTTGTCTCATCAAAGGAAGAGAGAAAAAAAAGAGTCTGGAGACAGTTCTGTGACTGGCTATCTGAGGCTACAGCTCACCTGCCCGCTGCTGTCAGCCTGCTGTTGCTGGAGGTGTTTTTTTATGCAGATCTCTGGGGTGAGCTTAGCACTCACCTGGCCCCACAGGCTTTGTTTACTTAAAGTTCTCCTGTGCAGGAGCCTCTGCTACAAGCTTTCCCCTTTCCAAGCACACTGGGAAAGGTGACACTGCACCTGCTTTCTCAGGCCTGCGTGTTTATTTACAGTTCACGTGGGAAGTGGGTCTTCCCCCCTCTCCTGTGCAGTTTTCCTCCCACCGCCTCTTTTGCAAGCTTTCCTGCTCCTGGTTGCTGGGTGTGTGCTGCTGCTCCTGCCTTCTCCAGCCCGGCTTGTTTATTTACAGTTCCGTGAGGGATTCCCCTCCCCCCTCTTTGGCGCTCAGGGCACCCCACCCTCTTTCCTGTGTGTCTTTTTTGTTGTTATTGCTTATTATTCAGTTTTTTTTTCTTTTTTCCCTGGGTGGGGGTCGGTGTGCAGGAGGCTATGCGGATCTGGCCCAGGGTTTCTATGGGAGTACCACGTGCCACTTAGCTCACCTTGTGGTCCACGTCTTCCCAAGCTGTCTGGGTGCTGGCATCTGGTGGCAGTGCGGGAGCCCTCTTGGTTTCTCTGTTTAATGTGCAGTGGGGATGCTATTCATGGGCTGGAGGTGTGGCGGAGTCAAAGTTTTGCCTCTTCTCGGTGGTTTTTCCTGTAAGGTGTATCTCCAGCTTCTCTCCAAGATTTTACTTTAGGAGGCACACTTTCTGCTTCCTTCCTCTAGCCGCCATCTTGGAATCTCGAGTTTAGTTTTTAAGTACTCTGTATATTCTGGTTATCAGTCCTTTGTCTGATGTGTAGCTGGCAAATATTTTTTCCCACACTGTGGGTGGTCTCTTCAGTTTAGAGATCATTTCTTTTGTTGTGTAGAAGCTTTTTAATTTTATGAAGTCCCATTTGTCCATCCTTTCTCTTTGTTGCTGAGCTGCTGGGGTTCTATTGATGAAGTCCTTACCTGTACCTATTACTTCCAGAGTACTTGGAAGTTGGGTCTTTCCTGCAACAACTTCAGAGTTTCAGGTCTGATACTAGTACAAGGTGGTAAACATGGATCTATTTTCTGTTTTTTTCAGACAGATAGCCACTTTTCACAACAACATTTGTTGAAGAGGCTGTCTCTTCTCCATTGTATATTTTTAGTGCCTTAATAAAACTAAGGTCAGCATAGTTGTGTGGATCATCTCCAGATCTTCTATTCTGTTCCACTGGTCTTCATGTCTGTTTTTATGCCAGTACCATGCTGTTTTTATTGTTATTGCTTTGTAATATAGTTTGAAGTTGGGTATTGTGATACCTCCAGCACTGCTCTTTTTGCTGAGTATTGCCTTGGCTATTTGCAGTCTGTTGTGTTTCCAAATAAATTTTAGGGTAGATTTTTTAATCTCTGTGATGAATGTCATTGGGATTTTGATGGGAATTGCATTAAACATGTAGATTGCTTTTGGTAGTATAGCCATTTTTACTATGCTGATTCTACCAATCCATGAGCACAGGAGATTTCACCACCTTCTGTAGTCTTCCTTGATCTCTTTCTTCAGGGGTTTGTAGTTTTCCTTGTAGAGGTTATTCACATCCTTTGTTAAGTTTACTCCTAGGTATTTGATTTTTTTTGAGGCTATTATAAATGGAATTGTTTCCATAGATTCTTTCTCAGTTTGTTTGTTATTGATGTATAGAAAAGCTACTTATTTGTGTAAGTTGATTTTGTATCCTGTAACTTTGCTGTAGCTGTTTATGGTGTTCAGGAGTTTTTGGGTAGAGTTTTTTTGGTCTTTAAGGTATAGGATCATATAGTCTGCAAATAGGGATATTTTGACAGTTTCTTTACCTATTTGTATTCCTTTTATTTCTTCTTCTGGCCTAATTGCTCTGGCTAGGAATTCCAGTACTTTGTTGAATAGGAGTGGGGATAGTGGGCAACCTTGTCTTGTTCCTCATTTTAGAGGAAATGGTTTCAGTTTTTCACCATTAAGTATGATGTTATCTGTAGGTTTGTCATATATAGCCTTTACAATGTTGAGGTATTTTCCTTCTATTCCTAGTTTTTTTAGTGTTTTTATCATGAAGTGGTGTTGGATCTTGTCAAAGAATTTTTCTGCATGTATTGAAATTATCAAGTGGTTTTTGTCTTGCTTCTATTAATGTGCTATATTATATTTATATATATGTGTATGTTGACCCACCCCTGCATCCCTGGTTGAAGCCATGTTGGTTGTGGTGAATGAGCTTTCTGATGTGTTGTTGGATTTGGTTTGCCATAATTTTATTGAGGATTTTTGCATCAATGTCCATTAAGGAGATTGGCCAGTAGTTTTCCTTTTTGGAGGTGTCTTTGTTTGGTTTGGAATGAGTGCAATTCTGGCTTCATAAAATGAGTTAGGCAGTGTTCCTTCTGTTTCTATTTCATGGAAATGTTTAAGGAGGGTTGGTATTAGTTCTTTTTTAAAGGTCTGATAGAATTCAGCAGAGAATCCATCAGGTTCTAACTTTTCTTTTTTTGGGAGACTATTGCTGCTTCAATTTCATTTAGTGTTATAGGTCTATTCAGGTGATTAATATCCTCTTGGTTCAATTTTGGATGGTCATAGGTATCTAGAAATCTGTCCATTTCTTCAAGATTTTCAAGTTTCTTAGAATATAGGTTATCAAAGTAGTCTCTGATGATTTCCTGGATTTCTTTGGTGTTTGTTGTTATCTCCCCTTTTCCATTTCTGATTTTGCTGATTTGGAAATTTTCTCTCCTCATTTTTGTCAGGTTTGCCAGGGGTCTGTCAATCTTTTTCATTTTTTCAAAGAACCAGCTTTTTGTTTCATTGATTTTTTTTATTTCTATTTCATTGATTTTGGCTCCTATTTTTATTATTTCTCTTTTTCTGCTTGATTTTGAATTTGCTTGTTCTTGTTTTTCTAGGAGTTTGAGGTATAGCATTAGGTCATGGACTTGAGATCTTTCTGGCCTTTTAATATATGCACTCATGGCTATAAACTTTCCTCTTAGGACTGCCTTTGCTGTGTCCCATAGGTTCCAATAGGTCGTGTTTTCATTTTCATTAACTTCCAGGAACCTTTGAATTTCCTCTTTTATTTCATCAATGACTCATTGATCATTGAGCAATTTTGAATTGTTCACATGTTTTTTACTGTTGTTTTTGTTGTTGAGTTCTAGTTTTAATGCATTGTGATCAGATAGAATACATGGGATTGTTTCTGTTTTCTTATATTTGCTGAGACTTGCTTTGTGCCCTAGGATATGATCGATTTTGGAGAAGGTTCCATGGGCTGCTGAGAAGAATGTATATTGTGCAGAAATTGGATGAAATATTTTGTAGATGTCAGGTCCATTTGATCTATGGTATGATTTAGTTCTAGAATTTCTTCATTGATTTTTTTGCTTGGATGACCTATCTATTGGTGATTGGGGGGTATCAAAGTCTCCAACTACCACTGTGTTGGAGTCTATATATGTTTTTAGGTCCTTCAGAGTATGTTTGATGAAATTGGGTGCAATGACATTGCGTACATGTAGGTTGATAATTGTTATTTCCTTTTGGTGTATTTCCCCTTTTATTAGTATCGAGTGTCCTTCTTTATCTCATTTGATGAATGTAAGTTTGAAGTCTATTTTGTACATGATAACTATTGCTACTCCTGCCTATTTTCAGGGGCTATTGGCTTGGTAAATCTTCTTTCAGCTTTTCACCCTAAACCAGTGCTCGTTTCTGTTAATGAGATGGGTCTCCTGTAAGCAACAGATTGTTCTATCTTCCTTTTTAATCCAGTTTGCCAAATGGTGTCTTTTGATGGGAGAATTCGTCTGTTAATATTCATTATTAGTATTGATATCATTGTGGTAAATCCTGTCATTTAGTTGTTTTTGTTGTTTAAGGGTTTGATTGTGTGTAGCTGAATCAATGTTACTCTCTACTTTCTTGCCTTTTCTTCTCCTGTGGTTTGGTGCTGCCTGTCCTCTCATGGTTTTGTTTGCTTTCATTTTCTGTGTGCAGAATTCCTTAAAGAATCTTTTGTAGTGGTGGTAGTCATATATTGTTTTAGTTTCTGATTATCATGGAAGACTTTTTTGCTCCAACTATTTAGAATGATAGTTTTGCTGGGTAGAGTATCCTAAGGTTGAAGTTATTTTCATTCAGTGCCTGGAGTACCTCACTCCATGCTCTTTGTGCTCTTAGGTATCTGTTGAGAAATCTGGTGTGATTTTGATGGGTTTACCTTTGTATGTTATTTGTTTTTTCTCTCTTACAGACTTCAATACTCTTTCTCTATTCTTTGTGCTTGCTGTTTTAATGATAATATGTCATGGGGTAGTTCTATTTTGGTCAAGTCTGTTTGGTGTCCTGGAGGCTTCCTGTACCTGAATGGGCATAGTTTTCTCTAGATTTGGGAAATTTTCTGTTATTATTTTGTTGAATATATTTGAATTCATTTTGCTTGCACCTCTTCTCCTTTTTCAATGCCTATGATTCTCAGGTTTGGTCTTTTGATGGAGTTGGTGAGTTCTTGTATATTCCTTTCACAGGTCTTGAGTTGCTTGACTTAGTGCTCTTCAGTTTTTCCTTTAATTTCCATTTCATCTTCAAGTTCTGAGATTCTGTCTTCTGCTTGTTCTATTCTGCTGGAGTGGCCCTCCTTTGTGTTTTGTATTTCTGTTTTGTTTTTTTTTCTGAGGTTTTCCATATCATGGGTCATGTCCTCTTTAATGTTGTCAATTTTTGTCCTTAATTTATTTATATCTCTATTTATGGTGTTCTCTGTTTCACTTTGGTATTATTTAGGGTTCCTATGAGTTCACTTGTTTTTGTGTTTTCTCATATTCTTTATTTTTATTGTCTTGGAATTTCTTGAGTGCCTCCTGTACATTTTGGTTGACCTTGTCTAGTAGCATCTCCATGAAATTCTCTGTGAGTTCTTACAAGATTTCTTCTTTCAATGTGTTCTGTTTTGTTGGAGTCTGGAACTTGGTATTTGATTTTTTCATTTCCCTCTGAATCCTCTACTAATTTATTTTTGGGGGGAGAATGGTTTCCATCCCTTTTCCATCTTCCCATCATTTCACTTGTTGCTGTTTCTGTCCCTGGTCTGTGTGCAATTTAGTATTAGCTAACTTACAATAGTAAAACTAATTAAACCAAGAAAGAAAGAGAAAAAAGAAAAAGAAAGAAAAAATAGAGAACAAAAGAAATCAACAGGGAGAGATGGTGGACAAACAAACAGTGAAGAAGACAAACACTTAGAGAGAAAGAAAGAAAAATTACAGGGTCAGGTACAGTAAAATTTCAGTCTTAGTAGTTCTGGTGTTACTCCTCAGCCTCTAGTCCTGGTGTTGGTATTTAAGCAGTAGCTCTGTCGTAGTCTCACCAGGTGGTTGGGTCAGGAGACGAGTTGTGTGGACTGGTATCTGCCCTATTTCAGGCAGTGGCTCATCACCCACCTACTGTCAGTTCGTCTGCCTTTCTAGTCTTTGTTTACTGAAAGTTTGTGCAGAGTTCAGCTCCTTGCCTCTACTCCCTTCTCTGGTGCACTCAGTGTACTCTGTCCCTTCTGCTGCCTGTCCTTTACAGTTCCTTGTTTATTATCTATTTTTTTTTGTGGGGTGGGGGTCAGTCTGTCCAGGGGCTATGCTGGTTTATCCCAGGGGTGCCTGTGGAGTATCATGTGCCACTTATTTGCTCACTTGTTTGTCTGTGTCTCCCATGCAGGTTTGGAGCTGGCATCTGGCAGCACGGGAGCCCTCCTGGTTTCTCAGTGTAACGTGGTGTGGAGAAGCTTTGTACGTGCTGGTGGTTCAGGGTGTTGGAGTTTTGCTTATTGTTGGTGTTTTTTTTTTTCTGCCAAGTGTTGCTCCAGCATCTCAGCAAGATTTTTGATTTACGGAGCTCACACTTTTTGCTTCCTCCCTCTAGTCACCATCTTGGATCCTCTTCATCTCTTTTTTGTTTCATTCTTTGTGTGCTAAGAATCAGTTTGACATATGATTACACATTAGGTAGTTTAGGGTATGTTATGCTGCTGTAATAAATGGCCTCAAAATTTCAGTGACTTACTGAATTTGTACAATCAGAGAGTAGAATGGTGGTTACTGGGAACCATGGAAGGTGTGGGGACTGAGGAGATGTTGGTGAAAGGATGCCAAGTTTCACTTAGGAGGAATCATTTATTGTACAACTTGGGGACTAAAGTTGGCAACAATGTATACTTGAAAATTGATAAAATTTTAAGTGATCTCACTACCAAAAAGATAAGTATGTGAGACAATGTATGTGCTAGCTTGATTTAGCTGTTCAGCAATAAAAACATATCAAAACACCATGTTGTAAACTATGAATATATTCAATTTTTGTCAGTGAAGCAAACCTTGCTGGGCATGGTGGTGTATGCCTATAATCCCAGTACTTGGAAGGCAGAGGTAGAAAGATTTTGTGTTTAAGGCCATCTTGAGCTACATAGTAAACAATGATAACAAACAAATGAAATAAAACAAATAATCCCAAACCAAATCAAAACAAAAGGACCTCAGTGACTTATGATTGCTATTTTATTGGCTCATTGATGGAAATACATCATTGATATGACTAGCTTTTCACTCAGAGACCCAGGCAGATGACCAGTCCCTAGAAGAAACATTGCTGGTGTCTTGACTGGAGGGAGAGAGGGAGGTAGAACCAGAACAGGTAGAACTCTGTTCAAGAGTGGCAGGTGTCACAATACTTTCTTTCAAATTTCATTAGCCAAAGCAAATCACATGTTCATAAATGATGCCATTGCAAGTAGACTGTCTAATCCTCTGGTGGGAATTGGCCTTGGGGTGCAGGGGCAGTGAGTATATTCACTATCATAGACTGTGCTGGTGGTTAATCAAAAACCATTCAGTGTGGAGCAGACACCAGCAAATTAGTCACTTCTAATTGCCTTGGATATTGGCATCCTTCAGAGGGGTAGTAGAGAAATAGTTCATATTACTGTTTCTTTATGTGTAAGTCTCCAAAGAATCAGTAACTCATCCACAGGCAACTGGGTATTTCTCTGCTGGCTTCTGGGATCACTAAGTACTTCTGAGGTTTGTCCACATATGGAAGGTGATTGAACTCCGAGAGTTGTTAACGTTCACAAAACCTGGAAGGAGAAGAACAAGGCTGGGGCACAGCTAGTATGTACTCTTACACTGCAAGTGCCAGCTGCTTTAACCTGTGTTCATTATCTAAGTTTTGCATTTGTACTTTTGCTCTTTGAAGTGTATTTTTAACTTTATTCAATGCCTTACAGATACATCAGGGTGACTAGGCAAGGATATATTATCTAAATAAACCTAGCTTGCTATAATAGTCAACCAAAACATCATAGTATAGTTTAACTTAAACATATTGACCCTAATAAAACATTAAGTTACATATTTAAAAGGAATGGATATCTAAGGGATGTTCTCAATGAATGTGAAGACACCTTCAACTGCTAATTTTCCCTTATGCTTTTCATGTTCTTCATCTCAGACTAAACTAGTGTTTACTTGACTTTAAGTCTGATGTAGGTTAAGCCTACATCGAAATTCTTGGATTCTAGGTGCCTTTAGGAACAAATTCAGACACACTTTGGTCTGCCTCTTTGGGCACTTGGGTGAGGGCAGCTTTTCTTCCATCTTTTTAATATTTTAAAAGCATATGTAAAATATTTTGTAATGAAAATGACATGTTAGCATTTCCAGGTACCCACATCTGAATCTTCACTTTCTTGAGCTCTCATGGCAAAGGAGAGAAAAAGCAAAGAAACCTTTAGACAGGGATGTGTACCTGTACAGTCCAATGGGGACTTCAGTGCCTGTGTTTTCAGTTAGTGGCATTTCTGGTAAATAGCAGTTGAGTTATTTTGAGGGCACAACATCCATCCTGAAATTTCCCTTGAATTTATGTGACGTGTATCTCCTTAGTTATAGCTGGAGTGGGCTTTCAGCTATTTGGCCTTGTTAGTGTCCAATTCTTTTAAAGAAATTCTACTCTTCCGTCTGAAAATGTATTATAAATTCATATATGAATTGGAAGGACTTCTTCACAGGACATTGGAAGTGATTTCTACATAGTCCCCTGGGATCCCAGGTGGCTGTACAAAGAGGTTCTTCTCACTGTCCCTGCAGGATGTGTCTAAAGCCCAGCTGGGGAACTGGTTGTGGAAATCCTCTGAAAAGAATTTAGGTCAGTGAAGCAAGCTTATATTCTAAGTCTGCACAAAGCAAACACCCTGTTCCACTTCCTGCATATTGGTGGCTCTCTGGAGGACAAAATCCCTTCCTCTTATGCTTCCTCCATTAGTGTGGGAACTGGTTGGAGAATCTAAGGTGAAAACATGAGATTTCTTTTAAAATAAATTACACAGGCCTCTGGAATATAAAGGGGGGGGGGAACAGGCACTCTTCATGTTGTTGATTAAATTTCATTTCACTCTTGGCTTTGGGCTCCTAAAACAACTTAAAAAAATCACATTTGCTTACCAAAGTTGAGTTGAAAATATTTATTTTGTTGTGAGAACTTAAACAATGTAGAATTATTTTTAGAAATAAATGGTGAATGTATTCTTCCTCCCTGTTCCTAACCTTCATTCTTTATCCTATTACTCAGGACACACACACACACACACACACACACACACACACACACACACGCGCATTCACACCTCACCCCACACAATGCCCACACCATGCCATGCCACACCACACTGCACCACTCCACGTCATACCACAACCACAATCTTTTTCTCCTTTGAAGTTGTTATCTCAGTTCAGGTGGCTGGTGTGAACTTGGAAGTTGGAGATTCCTGGGTGTGCTCTATAAAAATATTGCTGCCCAATGTTCCTTGGAGAGGGTTTGAAAGTACTCCAGCTATTTGTCAAACCAGAAACCAGGTCTCTATTCCCTCAAGAGAATTCTCATCCTAAAAAGGGACCCTTGATTAGAGAACTTCTGATCCTTTGTAAGATACGTTTCTACTCCACCAGATGGGTCTTGTGTGACTGTATCGACTCTGTTTTGCCAGTCTTCCCATCTCTAAGTACCCTCTCCATCAGTATTTTAGAATTAAAATTCTCCCACTTCTTTAAAGCCCAATGTATCAGTCGCTTATTGCTATGTAAGAAATCACCCCTCAAATTTAGCTGCTTAAAATAAACACTTCTTATCTCAGTTTCTATAGGTCAGGAATTCAAGAGTGGCTGATCTTTGTGGTCTTAATTCAAAGACTCTCTTGAGGTTGTAGTCAGGATGTAGAGAGTGTTTCAGTCATTTGAAGTCTTGATAGGGGCTGGAGAGTTCCCCTCCAAGATGGCTTCTTTACATGCTATTTATGGGAGGCCTCAGGTCCTTCCTATGTGAGTGTCCTCATGACATGGTAGCTGGCTTTCCTCAGAGTGAGTGATTTATATAGAAATATTAATGTCTTATATGACCTAGTCTTGGAAGTCATACTCCATCATTTCTTCAGTGTCCTATTGATTACACAAGTCATCTGTGCTTAATATGGGAGGCATAAAAAGAGCATTGGCAACCAGGAGAGAGATATCACTGCTGACCATCTTGGTTGGAGGCAGGCTGCTGAAACCTTTTCAGTTCCTATTTCTTCCATTTAAGTTGGTATTAGGTTTCCTCCTAATATTTTCTTCTCTTGACTTTCTTAGTACTTTTTTTGGGCTGCTAACATGGGCCTATGAAATTCTGCCTGTGTTGTTTGATTTGGTATTTTAGGATCAAATGCATCCTATTGTAAGGTGGCTTATGATTGGGCTGGAGAGAATGAGGGGGTGGTGGGCACTGAGTCCCTCAGTACTCTGGAGTGTGCCCATAGTCCCCTGGGTAAGATTTTCTCTGGTCTGCACCTGTCTGAAGGGAGGAGTGCTTTTTAGGAAGTCACACAAATGTGGGTGAAAGGCTTGGAGAAAACTCTAGCATGTCTCTAGCTGTCTGTATTTATAAGAGGAATGTAACAGTGAATGAAGTTTATCCTAGAAGGTTTAAGAATTCTATGGACTTAGGGGCATTTTGATATTCCCTTCAGGTTTTAGATTTCAGAGTGGTTCATCTTCTATGCACACTTTAAAATCTCAATACAAAAGTAGTACTCTCTCACCTCTGCCTCTGTGTGGATAGTGAGGCTGGCTTTGGGAGCTTAATTTGATGTCCCTCTGGCCATGCTCTGAAGAGGTTCTCTGGGATTGAAGTTGGAAAGCTTCAGAGGGGGAGCATCTGCCCCAGATGGGTGGAACATACTAGGAATCATTCTCTCCCTGGGCACAGGGCATGGTGTAACCAACAACCAGGGGACAACCAGGAAACTCCTAGATAGTCACCCTGTAAAATGACCTCAGACTCCATCTCCCTCTTCTCCCTCTGAGGTTCAAGAGAGGTTACTGGAGAGGGTACAAGTGGGGCCAGGCTGGGAAGGGGGCCATGGCATGGGGCTCCAGCTGCTTCTACTTAATTAGTACACCCATTGCTCTGCTTACAGAGCCCTAATTTATTAATGACCAAGACAAGCACTGGCCAAATGTCAAACCACCTCAGTATTTATTTGGCTTCAAGCTGGGCCTCTGTAGAACATCTGTGTCTGTGGGGGACTGAAATTCTTAACCACCTGTAATTTTGGTGGTTTTAACTCAGCTGACACTATGATTCTTAAAACCCAGAGTGTGTAGCTTCTAGTGGTAAGCATGTCTTGGACAGGCAGAGGACCTTTAAGTGATCTTGATGGCCAAGAGTGAGGACAAGGGAGGAGATGTTATGCTTAAGGGGAGGAGGCTGTTACCTGCATGGCCTAGTAATACACCTCCCTCATAAGGGTCAACATCAAATGCAGTATTGGAAGAAGCTCCCTGAAGACATAATTCTCATCAAGGCTCAAAAATCAGCCCTACTATACTAAATCTAATGCTACTTTCAACCTCTGAGATATGCTAATGACTGAATGCTATGCCCGCTCCAAATACATGTATTGAAATTTAACCTTAAAGGTAATGGCATGAGGTGAGATTGTTAGGAGGTGATTAGGTCATAAGGATTAACATTCTTATAACAGGCTTATATCCTTATAATCTTTGCTCTTCTTTTTTTTTCATTTTTTTTCTTTTATTATTCATATGTGCATACAAGGCTTGGGTCATTTCTCCCCCCTGCCCTCACTCCCTCCCTTACCACCCACTCCATCCCCTCCCTCTCCCCCAACCCCCTCAATACCCAGCAGAAACTATTTTGCCCTTATTTCTAATTTTGTTGAAGAGAGAGTATAAGCAATAATAGAAAGGAACAAGGGTTTTTGCTAGTTGAGATAAGGATAGCTATACAGGGAGTTGACTCACATTAATTTCCTGTGCATATGTGTTCCCTTCTAGGTTAATTCTTTTTGATCTAACCTTTTCTCTAGTTCCTGGTCCCTTTTCCTATTGGCCTCAGTTGCTTTTAAGGTATCTGCTTTAGTTTCTCTGTGTTAAGGGCAACAAATGCTAGCTAATTTTTTAGGTGTCTTACCTATCCTCACCCCTCCCTTGTGTGCTCTTGCTTTTATCATGTGCTCAAAGTCCAATCCCGTTGTTGTGTTTGCCCTTGATCCATGCCCTTCTACCATGACCTTTGCCCTTCTACCATGGGAGCACACACTAGAGGGCACCATCTAGGAATGAGAATAAGGACTCTCACCAGACACAGTCTCGTGGTGTATTGGTCTTGGATTTTCCAGCCTCCAGAAGTTTGAGAAATAAATGTATGTTGTTTGTAATTAAAAAAAATTGTGACTTCTTCATCAATTTCTGCAGGTCAGACCTATTAGCAGGTAATTCAATGGATTATAATTTGTTCAAGAAGCATCACGCTAGAAGGAAGCCACAAAGGGTCTGGAAGGCCCAGGTTTATATTATAGACCTGCTATTTTTATAGTCTGTGCCTTTGGGAAAGTTTCTTATCTTCTCCAAGCTTAATTTCCTCACCTATGGAAATGAGATAATAATTTTACCTACACATGTACAACCTGTTCATGAGGGATATTATCATATATTATGGTTTCTTATAAATTCCAGGTTTTAGTAGCAGGGTTATATTGACGTCTTGTGAGTTGGGGGACATTCTTTCACTTGAATTATCTGGAAGACTTTGCTTCAGATTAGTATTTTTCCTTCCTTTCCTAAATATTTGATAGAGTTTAGAATCTCTTTGCAGATTCATTCAGAAATCATTACCATTTTCTTGTGCATATCTAAGGTGCCATATAAAACTCCCTGTAAACAAGCAGACCAACAAACATTAGAACCTAAAGTCTTCTTTGTGAGAAGCTTTTGATAACAAATTTTATGTTTTTACCATTAAGAGCCAAGTGATGATGAAACAAATTTTATGTTTTTACCATTAAGAGCCAAGTGATGATGAAATTGTTCTAGGAAGTGGGGGGGGAGGGGTAAGGGTGAATGATGGAGGGGATGAATCTAATTAAGATACATTGTAATCACATATGTGAATGTCAAAATGAGCCCCCCTACCCCCATACAACTAATGCTAATTACAAAAAAAAGGAACCAAGTAATGGATTGAGTTTCACTCAGAGAAAGTAAGGTCTAGGCAGGCAGGCAGACTCCTGCTGTGTCTGCCTGGGTGAGACTGTCCACAGACTCTGCAGTGCCACTTTACGTGCTGACACAGAATCCTGTATCAATTCCTGCATGTGTAAGAAGATGCCTATGAAAACTGAGAGTTGGGGAAATCAAGGCAGTTCATAAAAATCACATAGATAAAAGATTGTAGCGTAAAACCAGGATTCAATCAAGATTCAAATCACATGGTGTTTCATCATCTCCCAGCCAGAATGTCACAGTTCCCTCAGTCCATTCTATCATGTCCTCTGATGATGGCAAACTCCTCCTCTCAGCCCTCTTGGTAGGTGCTAGGAGCCAGATTCATAGAGATTACTCAGTGTAGATTCATTCAGAAATCATTCCTCAGGGAGGAAGGAATTCACTTGAAAAAAGATGGGTGGATCAAAAGAAGAACCTTTCTCCAACTTCAGTCATGGAGCCAGAGCCTGGAACTTCCAGTGAGCACTTCTGCAAGTCATCGACTTCCCCTAATCACAGACGACATTTGATTAAGCAACATCTTCCCAGGGAGCTCTCTTCTGGCCCCAGATGGGTTCTCTGACATTTACGAGGTAACATTTGGAAGACATCAAAGTAAGGGGAATCACTCAGAAGTTAGCAACACCCTGTCCTGGGGCAGCTCAGAAATCAAGAAGTGGGACAAAACGGGAGTAGTTTTCTCCTGCTCTATGTTCTTAATTAGCAGGTCTGGAAAAGGGATAACAAAGTGTGAAGAAGAAGGAATCTTTGTGGAACTTCACAGTGGGAAGGGTAACAGAGAGCTCAGGGATGTTGGTGGCACCAGCAAAGGCAAGAGCAAACATTAGTAGATCTTGCCAGTCAGTGGGTATTTGTGGCACTGTCCTTGGCTGGATGTAAACTTGACTGTGAACTAAATTGCATCTCCCCGAAGGCATACTAGTGGCCTAACCCATTATGTGATGGTGAAAGTATATGGGGCCTCTGTGATAAAATTAGATTCAGATGAGGACACAAGAGTGGTGCCCTCATGATGGGATCAGTGCTTTCATAAGAATAGACCCTAGAAAGCTCCTTTTGCCTCCCTTCCTCCATGGGAATGCACCAAGGAAAGAGTATGTGAGCACACAGCAAGATGGTGGCCGTTTGCAAGTCAGGAAGAGGGTCTTCACCGGAAAGTGAATCTGTCGGCACCTTGATCTGGGACTTTCTGCCTCCAGAACTATAACAAAGTAAGTCTCTGTTCAAAGCACCCAGGCTATGGTGTTTTGTTACGGCAGCTCAAGATGCTTAAGACAGCACTTATGCACTTGCCATAGACTCACAGGGGCTGTGGTCTCGTTCATGTTAAAAACACTGCCAACCACATCCATTCCAACAATATGGTAGTTAGCAGATCATTACCTGGCAAAGGTTTCTAATCAACCAAAATCATGTCTAAAAAGGGAGAGAAAATGGCGGGCTCATTTAGGCCCTGCATTAGTCAGCTTTCTCATTGCTGTGACCAAAATACCTGAAAGAAAAATTTAAAAGGAGGCCATAGTTTCAAAGGTGTCAGTCAGTATGATGGGGATAGCATGGCAAAACAGATTAGTTCACATCATGGTGGTCAGGATGAAGAGAAAGGGGATTAAACCAGTCATTAGGTCAGTGCCCCTATGATCTAATTGTCTTTCTGGAAATGCTCTCATGGACATAACCAGAAGTGTACTTTACAAATCTTCTAGGTGTTTCTCAAGCCAATGAAGTTGACAATCAAAATTAACCATTACAGGCCACAAAGAGAAAATGATCCACCTATGGGATTTTATATCCAGTTTTTGGCACATGGTAAAATAGGACAACAATATTTATAATAGCAGCTATGGGATGTTGAGGGTTTTTGTCATTCCAGACACAGTGCTGAGTGCTTTGTGTGTACTAGAGAGTTTACCCATTCATGGCTGCAATCTTGTCCAAGTCACTGTGCCTTTTCTCCTGGACCAGTCCACTAGCTTGCAAACTGGAAGCCCTTTCCTGCCCTTCCTCCTACAATCTCTTATTTTTACAACTCCCAGAGCAATTATTTCAAAGGGAAATTGAGATCATTCCATGACTCCAAGTCCTCTTATGGTTTCCCATCTATCTTACAGCACAATATAAAATCTTCTCCCATGGCCTAGGACCCCTAACTTTACCTCAGTGATCTTCAGCTACTGTGCTCCTAACTTTCAGGTACTTTTCATGAACCTCAAGCATGTCAGAGAGGCTCCTGCCCTGGGGCTTTGTGCTTGCTGCTTCCACTGGCTGGAATTTATTATTTCTAGCACTTAAAACAGTCCTCAGAATTACTTGTTGAGTGAAAAAAGAAAAGAATAAAGAAATGATGCTTTGCCTATCTTCATTTATTTCCATTTGATTACAAATTTTAAGGACACTTAAATTTCTAAAGCTTGGTTGGAATTCCTCCAGACAAGGATTAAGTACAAGTACTGAGACCTGGAAACACAGAGCAGGGTATGAAAATAAAATAGGAAGCATCTATTTGGCAGGGGGAGGCAGTACTAGGGTGTGATCTTCTGGACTAGGGCTTGAGAGAAAGGAGCTCTACCACTAGAACCACACCTCCAGTCCCACGTCTTACTAGGGGTAACTGAAGCTGAATCTTGCTGAGGACTCAGGAAGTCAATGTAGACCACCACTCAAAGTAACCTCAATTAAGCAGACCTGAAGATTTAGCTTTGGCCAGTGTATGTGTTTGTCATCTTTGGCAGGGATTTGACTTTGGTTGAGGGACGGTTGATTTAGATTCATCCTAGGCCTCTGGGGGCCATACTCAATGGGAAAGTGTGCAGGGGGATTTCAAAGCTTAGGTTCAACTTCTTTGTAGCAGAACATGTTGTTTCTTTTCATACTATTTTTTTTTCTGGAAGCAGGGGCCCTTACTTTGTGAAAGAATGATTGATGTCACTCCCAGGTGGGAATGCTTACTGAAAATAATCCCTACTCATATGTTAAAGGGGAATTGGTTAGAATAAGGAACTGAACTGGAGTTACATTTATATGGGGAAATGGTTGCTTCATGGGACTTGGAAGACAAGTGTCCCATTCTGGCCCAGAGATGGAGGCTAGAGGTGGATGAGGAGAGCAGGATTTCTTGATTGCTGAGGCAAATTGGTTATGCCAAGAATTGATATTATAAAGAAATGAACTGTTTAGACATTCTGGAAGGGTTAGCAATGCTAATGGAAGTACATTCAAACAAAGAAAGGCAATAGAAGAATGAGAAGATCCCAGTAATGGCCACCTGGAAGAATGACTCAGCCCAGTCAGCTCTCCTGAGCACTGAACCTGTGCACTCAGCTGCTTATGGAGACATTCCTACTACAAGTCTAGCCAGAACTGCAAACTCAATTGACTCATTAATGAATATTGACCCTTGACCTTCTCCTTCAGTATTTTCTATCTTTGTGAATGGTACCAGAACACTCTTGCTTAAGCTACTTTTGGTTATAACTATTGGTTTCTCCATCTCTGCATCTAATAGTCACAAGATCTTATTAATCCCAACATCTGAACAATTTCTTAAAATAATTTTGCCTACCTCTTCACATCTTCACTGACACTATCAAGGTCAGGTCACTTCTCCCTTCAATTAGTCTTGCTCTTTTCAAGTTATTCTCCACTTTACAACTTTCTTGGACCCCTTCAAGTCTATCTAATTAAGGCATTCCTCAACTTTACACCCTTTAGTGATTCCATATTGCTCTTTGAATAACATCTAACATTCTTGAAAAGAATCGCCAGGTCCACTGTGATCTGTCTTGTCTCTCCCCACCCTGCCTCATCTCTTAGCATTCTTTCCTGTGCCATCTTTGGTCTCACCCTGCTGACTGTGCTCAGTTCTCTGCACCACACTTTCACAGAACATTCTCTCACTATTCTCTCACTCATGACCTTTTTTCTGCACCATGCTTTCATAGTCTTTAAATAAGTGAACAGCACTTCTCTTGGCCTTCAGAGATTAAATTAGTTGTTCCTCATATTGAGTTACATTGTCCTTCCTCTCTTTCTATTCTTCCTTATTGTTCTTTTTCTACGTATTTATATTTTTCTTCACAGGATGGCAAGCTACTTCAAAGCAGGAACTTTGTCTTATTCACTGTTGTATATATGGCAATATCTATGTGTTCTTAGTAAATACTATTTGAATAAATGAAGGAATGAGCTCAGGGTTAAGACCCAGGAAAAGAACGTGAGTAGAGCCCATCTGATGAGTTCTTAAAAGTATAGATAGCATGGATAAATGGGGCTTCATAAAACTAAAAAGCTTCTGTTCATCAAAAGAAATGGTCTCTAAACTGAAGAGAACACCCACAGAGTGGGAGAAAATATTTGCCAGTTACACATCAGACAAAGGACTGATAACCAGAATATAATAGGGAACTTAAAAAACTAAATTCTCCCAAAACTAATGAACCAATAAAGAAATGGGCAAGTGAACTAAACAGAACTTTCTCAAAAGAAGAAATTCAAATGGCCCCAAAACACATGAGAAAATGCTCACCATCTCTAGCAATAAAGGAAATGCAAATTAAAACCACACTAAGATTCCACCTCACCCCTGTTAGAATAGTCATCATTAGCAACACCACTAACAACAGGTGTTGGCGAGGATGTGGGGAAAAAGGAACCCTCTTACACTGTTGGTGGGAATGTAAACTAGTACAACCACTCTGGAAAAAAATTTGGAGGCTACTTAAAAAGCTAAACATTGATCTACCATTTGACCCAGCAATACCACTCTTGGGGATATACCCAAAAAATGTGACACAGGTTACTCCAGAGGCACCTGCACACCCATGTTTACTGCAGCACTATTCACAATAGCCAAGTTATGAAAACAGCCAAGATGCCCCACTACTGACGAATGGATCAAGAAAATGTGGTATCTATACACAAGGGAATTTTATGCAGCCATGAAGAAGAATGAAATGTTATAATTCGCTGGTAAATGGATGGAATTGGAGAATATTATTCTGAGTGAGGTTAGTCTGGCCCAAAAGACCAAAAATCATATGTTCTCCCTCATATGCGGACATTAGATCAAAGGGCAAACACAAACAAGGGGATTGGACTTTGAGCACATGATAAAAGTGAGAGCACACAAGGGAGGTGTGAAGATAGGTAAGACACCTAAAAAATTGGCAAGCATTTGTTGCCCTCAATGCAGAGAAACTAAAGCAGATACTTTAAAAGTAACTGAGGCCAATAGGAGAAGGGGACCAGGAACTAGAGAAAAGGTGAGATCAAAAAGAATTAACCTAGAAGGTAACACACATGCACAGGAAAGCAATGCAAGTCAACTCCCTGTATAGCTATCCTTATCTCAACTAGCAAAAACCCTTGTTCCTTCCTATTATCGCTCATACTCTCTCTTCAACAAAATGGGCAAAATAGTTTCTGCTGGGTATTAAGGGGGTGGGAGAGAGAGGGAGGGGGTGGAGTGGGTGGTAAGGGAGGGGGTGGGGGCAGGGGGGAGAAGTGACCCAAGCACATTGTATGCACATGTGAATAATAAAGCAATAAAAAAAAACAAAGAAATGCAAACAACAACCAAAAAGAAAAAAGTATGACAAATGGAGTTGGATTTGTGTCCAGAAGTAAAAGTGATCTCTTCATTGAGGGACCAAAGGAATTGAACATAGACTAGGTTTAGCATATTAATTAGTTGATGCTATGATTTGAATGTTTTTATCCCCTAAAATTCATGTGTCAGAAACTTAATTCTCAATGCAAACAGTGTTAGGAGGTGGGGTCTAATGAGAGGTATTTAGGTCATGAAGGTGGAGCCCCAATGAATGGATCAATGCTTCTATACAAAAGGCTTGCTGGGTTGGCTTTGCTCTTTTCTGCTCTTCTGCAATATGAAGGCATAGAAATTCCTGTGGCCTATTTTCTGCCATGTGAGAAAGAAGGCCCTTCTCTTAAGACATCAGATGCTGGAGCCCTGATCTTGGACCTCACAGCCACCAGAACTATGAGAAATAAAATGTTTGTCATTATAAATGCCAACTTTCAGGTATTCTATTAGAACAGGACAAAACAAATTGAGACAGAAGAGTTCTGGAAGAAAACAGAATTCCATTCAGATAGTCTACTTGGAGAGATTTTAATAAGGGAACTACATACAGTGGTGTGGTCAGAGTAGAGAGAATCAGTAAAGGATGTTGAAGTACCCAGAGACTAGCAATAGAGGAAAGCTGCTAGCATTTCCAGGGCTGAAGGAACAGAGGAATAAGACAGTGTTAACAAAGCTTGTGAGGATGTGGAGGAAAGAATGCTTATCTAGACCTGCAGTGTTGTTGCAGGACCAGGACAGGGAACTAACATCTTGATCTCTCTCTCCCTGCTACTCCCCTTTCAGTCAAACCCAGGAGAAAGCCAGAGGATGGGGGATCCTGGGTGCTTATCTCTTAGGACTCAGTAGGACAGAGAAGGGTGGAGAATGAATAAGAAGACACCAATGAAGATTCACTAGCACACCTGGCTGTGACAGGAGACAAAATCAGTATGAAAAGAGAATGTCTCCAAATGTTAAGAGTTAGAAGACTACTTTTAGTTATTAGAGGACTCATGAACATTAGTGTGACTTGGGAAAGTCTCTGAAGTCTTTTAGCCTGCACCATGTGAGCTGGATAATGTCTAACCAGGCACACTTGATCCCACACTTGATCTTTAATATACACTTTATGAAGTCAGGTGCCCTTGAGGAGTTGGGTTTTTTGCTCTGAGAGCAGGTGGTGCTGTTAGAGAAGCAATGTGGGGTAGGATGTGGAGGAGAGAGCTTCCACTTTGTGGATTGTTGCATGTGACGCTAAAAATATGATGTGCTGAGCATGGAGCACCCAACCTGACAGTCTGGCCATGATTATTTGTAAGGATGAGTGAGTACATGTGCATATCCGTGAGTAACTCAGAGAGAGAGAGAGAGAGAGAGAGAGAGAGAGAGAGAGAGAGAGAGAGAGACAGAGAGAGAGAGAGAGAGAGACAGAGAGAGAGAAAATCTGGCGGGGGGGGGCAAATATATTAGGGTGGGCTGCTCTCATCTTTTGTCATAGTGACCTGGCAGAAGTTCTGGAAATACAGTTCCTCAGAGGCTATTTTGCAAGCAATCTAGTAGTTTATTACTCTACTTCAAGACAGAACAAGAAGAAAAGGTCCTAAGTGACAGCAAAGAGAATTTACTTTAGACTTAAGGGATGGTTTTTAATAACTTGTTCATTGAATTCCCTTTTGACCCCCCAGGAGACATCGTTTTTCTCTTCATTCTGTATTATATCACAAATCTAAACAGCAAGACTTCCCCTAAATGACATAAAAAATTGATGTACCAATTTTCCTCAGAATTACAATGGTGATGACTGAATATCATGTTGTCCACAGAATAATGGATGCCCACAGAATAAATGTATTCTCATTATTGATGCTTGTTTGCCTATATCCCTTCTCTTTCTCCTTCCTAAAGGGTGCAGTGAGGTGAAATTCACATACTGTGGGAGAGAGCTCAGGAAGGCTGGAATACCATCTACTCAATCTGCCCACAGGCACTTTTCTGGCTTCTTTCTCCTTTTGTTGCCTTCACTCACCAAGCTCCAGATACAATGCCCTCTTATATTTCCCTGAGAACCTGCCTTGAGAGCCCTACACTGAATCTTCTGTCTGTAGGGGAGCATTATCTTCCAGATATGTGTGCCCATGGCCAGATTCCACAACCTTCTTATGAGATCTCTGACTATTCTGTCTAGCTCGTATCTCCCCCTGAACTGTCATTGAAATATCTCATCACTACCTGTCAGTAGCTTTTTATTTATCTATTGTCTGTTACCTCAGTGACCTGTAAATTTGACAAGACTGAGCACTTTGTCCATCTCATTAGCTATTACATCTAGACTCCAACACCTTTCCAGGGCCAGCAAACAGTGGGTATTCAATAAATCTGTGGACTCAATGATTACATACAAAGAAATACCTTATTCCAGGCCTTCTTTCTTTTCATTGTTTTAGAAAAGGAGCTGTATTTCCACCTTTTTATCATTATTGTACACAGGTATGTTTTGACCTGGAGCCTATGAAATAGAACGCATATAGGACTCTGGTCCATCCTGCTTTTCATGTGAGCAGACCTGTGTTGGGTATACCAACCTTCCCTGCTTCTCAGGGCAGTCACTGCTCCTGTTGGGGCAGGTGCTGTCTCAGTCAGCAGCTATTGCTGGGTAAGTCTTTCTGATTCCAAGGTTCAGTGTTGTGAACTCACTTGCCCACAGATATAAGCCACTGTCTCCAACACAAATATGGGGATTCAGTGTGAGAAATAGGCAAGCTTGCATTATGTGTACATCAAATTTTGTGCTTACACAAATCTAGATAGTACAGGTCAATCACTTACTATAGCTTTTTTCATTTTGGCGGTACTGGGGTTTGAACTCAGGGCTTTGTGCTTGCTGGGCAGGCACTCTACCACTTAAGCCATGCCTCCAGCCCTCCTTGATATGACCTTTTGATGAGACAAAGAGGTGAGGTAAACATGAGATATATGAAGCTGCTGCTAGCATAACACATTAGACTGTTTTATGATAATTTTTTTAAATAAACAGAAAACATTCTAAAATAGTGGTGAAAATATATTAAATACATAAGCCAGCCACATAGTCACTTATTATCATTATCAAGAATTATATACTGTGTATAATTTTATGGTCTATAATTTTGTACAACTGATAATGCATTAGGTTTGTTTATACCAACATCACCACAGACACGAGAAGTGCCTTGTAGACACTATGATGGCTATAGTGCCAGTAGATGATAGGAATTTTTCTTCACTTCAGTCTTGTGGGACTGCCATCATATATGTGGTCCATCCTTGATCAAAATGTCATTACATGGTATATGAATATACTATACTATTGGTAACAATATTTTGGTTTTCAATCTGCTGCCTCTTTGATCCTTCTCCTTGTTTGGGTGAGAATATAAGCACAGGAAAGAGAAGATTCTGTGTTAATAAGATTCTGACTAAAGTGTTAACATAAGGCTTAGGCTGATCCAGGCCTGTATTGGATGATGACTTTGGACTCCTCTTATAACTCTGCACCCTTGAAAACCACTGACTTAAGGCAAATGTGGAATGCTGGTTTCTTTTGTGGTCATGACACACATAGTATTTGGGCTGGGGGAATGACAAGTTGGCACACAGGCCTTGGTTCTAGGTGAGCAGAGCACTGAAAATAAAAAGCATTATAGATGTGTAGGCTGAGGCTTTTCTGTGTCAAGATGGTGCAACCACAGCACACTTTTAACCATGTAAGTACCCTGATGTAGCTCCTTGATGAGAAAACTCAACCAAGTTTTGTGTTAGCAAAGGAGAGTTGATGCTGTCTCTTTAACTTTCTGGCACCTTTTTATTACCTTGGAGATATGGCCCTCTCTTGGATTTCCTTATTGGGTTACAATTCTCTGCATTTTGAGTGTTGACATTCCTATACCCAGACATGATCCTCCGAGTCTGAAGAGCTGAAAGAAGGAAGCTGCAATCCTTATGTATGTTCCTAGGCGACCCCACCACAAAAGTAAACTAAATAAAACTGTGGGTTTTGTTTTAATCACCACCCTTATCAGTTTCATAATACAGGAAATCCCACTGCCCTCCATCCACTTGATTTCTCAATGAGTTTAATTGTACATGTGTGGTGCCATTGACAAATACGGAAATATGTCTTTTGAACACAAATAATGGAAAAGCAAGAATTAATAGTTCTGGTCTCTTCTCAGGTTTCTATCAGGGAAGTAAAACATGTCTAGGTACATGTCCTCTAGATTGAGTAAAGCTGTTGGGATGCCTGGAAGTGTATCTTTGAAGGCAAGAACAGGGTTTTATTGACTTCCTGCAGGTCTCATGCATGCCAGAATTTAAGCATGAAAGACCCTCATTAGAAAGGTGAAAGTTGGGGGCCTAAGCTCAGATGCACTTGGGCTTAAATCTTCTTTTTTCTTTATGCTATTCAGGTTTGAACTCAGAGCCTCATGCGTGCTAGGCAGGTGCTCCACCATTTGAGCCATTCCATCAGCCCAAAGGACTTAAATCTTCACCCTGCTCTTCCCTAGCTCCCTTATATTGGGTAAATTCCAGCTTCTCTGAGACTCAGTTTTCACATTTATAGAATATCAATAATAATAATAATAATATAAGAGGGTTATTTTGGGGGCTAGATAAGATAATGTCCATAAGGCAGCGATCACTGTGCTAGAACATTGTGAATACTCAATAAGCATTGTCAATATGCTGACACTTTGTTATTATTCTGATCATCATTTATGATGCATTACTTGGATCTGGCTGACTCATGGGCATTTTTGCATCATTTTTCCCTTCTCTGCTTGGTGAATTCCTATTCATTTTCCCAAACCTTTTTTGTACTTGTGATTGGGAAAGACTGAGACTCAGACATCTTCGTATCTACAAGGCCTCCCATAAGAAGGGCTAGTTACTATTTTCCTTTATTGAGTGACAACAAACTGAAAGAAGGTTGTAAAGATTCCCTGTGACATAAACTTGGATAGGGCAACAGGAAGTTTCCCCTCTGCTCTGCCTCTGAATGTTCACTGGAATGAACTGACAATAGACAAATTAAGTAGGAGAAAAGACATACAAGTTTATTAACATACAAAAGGAGAAAATCATAGCACAGGAGAAAGTCACACAGCAGTGTGATCACCCCCTAGTCCAATATGATTCAGAAACTTTTTCCTGTAGGGAAAGGAGAGAATGGGGACTGTCAGGAGAACAGAAATTATTTTTAGAGGAACTCAGTATGCTTGGACAATATGCAATGACCTGCAAATGTATTTGCTGACCACCAGTCCTGAGATACTCTGATCCTGGGATGATCAAGTGGAGCTTATTTGAGCTTTATTTTTTGCTGTAGACCCTTCCTTCCTGACCTATGCATTGTGGGCTACTACAAGCAGGTGTGACATTTGAAATCTTGTGCCCCCAAACAAGCACAATTGGACCATAATCTTCTATGTTACAATTCCCCATTGCTTAAGTCTCTTCCATTAAATGGGTTCTTAACGATGTATAGGTCAGGTTTCTAGGAGACAGCAGAGTCTTCAAGACTGTGGGAGAAAAGTGTGGGTAGGAAAAATGACAATTGTTTTGAAACTATAAGCTTTTCATCTTGGATGTATTTTAGATTATGTTCCACATGTCTGCTTGAACTCTCTCTCTACCCATCTTCATTCTCATTGTCACTGGTGCTATATCCTTGTACCTTGAGATGGATTTTCTTCCTTGACTTTCCATAGCACTTAGTTTTATATATGTGGTCAGCACATCAGCAAGGTGACGATATGATTGCCTCACTGGTAGGACTCTACAGTGACTAGTACACTGAAGAACCTCATTCTTTCCACTAGAAAACATTTTTCCTGAACACAGAGGTTATATTTTGTTCATTTTCGTACTTCCCACAATACCTTTGCTTATCCCTATAAGTGCCTCCTAGGTTGTTTTTGAATAAATAAATGGCTTCAATGATGCTTTTCTATATTTTTGTTAATGGCAATATTTTACTCCAATTTTTTTTAGGATGCTAGAGATTGATCCCAAGACCTTGTTTTACAACTGAGTTATAGTCCTGGCCCTTCCCCAAATAGATATTTTCAGAGGTTTAGGGAATTCCATGAAATTATGCCAAACAGTAGCCTTAAATTAAGTTATGGGTGAAAAAAACCTCTTTTTTTCCTCAAGTTATTGTATTTATTGGATTTTCCTGGGTTCATAAGTCCTTTGGAATTTTGCAGTCCTTTCAGATATAAGAACAGAGAAATCAGAGTTAGTCATCAAAATTTCTAAAAATGTAAGAACAGAGAAATGTGTATGTGAAGGTTGAGAGACGGGGAATGACATTGAGACAACCCATCTACAGAAGTCAAGGTAGGAAGTAGGAAGAACCATTGTCCAAGAGTAGAGTATAAGCACAAATGCATGCCTTGAGGAAGCCTTGATTCCCTAAAGGGCACTGGGATCTAGGTCTTCTTGTTTCCTTCTCAAAGAAGGCTTATAGCCAAAGTCCAGTGGAAAATTGTGCAATTTTCATAGATCTTGGGCTTGGTGATTTGGTAACCAGATTCCATGTAAATTGTGGCTAACTCTATTGCTCTGTCTGCTTTGCTTTATGCAATTCTGACTTTTTTGTTTCCCAGAGCCATAGGAACTACTTGTGCACTGAGCCTACAACCAGCCAATTTACTATTTTATCTCTGTCATGTGTAAGGTGTGGGAGGATATAAATTTCTACCTTGATGTTCCTATCAAAGGAAGTGCTCCAAAGTCCCAACTTTCTTTTATAATTTATGTAAAATATGCATATGAATCAACTCTCCCTGAAACTACTAAATATTCTAGCCCAAACAATTCATTTGGTGTCAATGAGGTTTATGATATTTACTGCTTATTATATAAGAACTCCCCTTTATTTGTCCAAAATAAAGTAACTGTTTTAGAGGAAAGAATCAGACACTTACTTGTATTCAGAAGCATTAAATTTGAATCTCAGAGTTGCCACTTACTAAGTGTGTGTTGCTATAATCAAATCCATTTTGGGTTACATATGGGTGTGCATATGTACTAGAGTGAAGTGGAATTAGGGGTTTTGGAATTCTTTGGACTGATCAGAGTGAATATTGGAATCAGATGGCTGGGCTTACAAAATTCCTTCCATTACATATTAGCTATGCAATTTTGAGACATGTACTTGGTTCTTTAAGCCTAAGATAATAATACTACTAAATTCAAGTATTGTTGCGAGAATTAAAAAGACAAAATAAAAGTATGAAAATTCTAAGCACAGTAGCCAGCACATGGTAAAAATTTAACAAGTGTTAGATATTGCTATTTATATTCATATATACTAGCTGTGGAAACTTGGATGAATCACTTAAATCTTAGTTTCAAGTTTGTTATTTGTGAACTGGAGTAAATAAAAGCCAATTTTATAGAGGTATTATTACTTTGTTGACCAGAAATCACTTTTCTGTTCACTACATGAGTTTCTTCCTTAGGGATTCAAGGTGAGTATTTTCCAGGACTGGTATATGAGATTTGCTGAGCCAATATATAGTATTTTTCAACATCTGTAATGGTTTCATACATTTCAACCATATCCCTTTTTAACCTTTGTTGTTGTTTTTCTGGTTTTTAAAATTTTTTTTTAGACTTTCTGCAATTATTTGACAGCCTGCCAAATCTTCTGGTCACTAATTTGATTTTTTCTAGACTGTCTCCGTCTATGTTTTGTTCATATGGAACAATGAACAGAGCTATCCTGGAACATATGCACATGTCAAAAGCAAAGTAAAGACAACAGAGAAATAAAGTGTGTGTTGATGGTGTTCATCTTTATGTGACTATGTCCTGTCTGATCTGGAAACCAAACAAAAGGTAAGTATAATTAAATAAGCACCTCAGATAGTACACAAATGTAAAGAAGATTTTGTAGATCTGGACTAATAACTTTATGCTGACTAAGCATTCTTTACTGATGGGCCACTACCGGTTTATAGACCAATTGCTGTTTACAAGACTGAAATACGTACATTTGGCTGGAAGATACAGCGAAGAAAAACATTCTTTTCTGTGCACTCCACTCCATCACTACCTAAATTATCTGACAGACAGAAGAAAATAATGTTAAAAAACCATTCTTCCTCTGAATTGTTCCATTTGCTAGAGAGTCATTTATCCCTGGAACCGTTGACAAATCACAACTAGAAAAAAAAATTATTCCCGACAATGAGAATGGGAATAAGATTGTTCATTTCCTGGCACATGGGAGGAACTATCTTGATTGCTGTCCAGCGAGGCTACCCTCCAAACTGTTTAGGAAGAAAACAAGGCCAATAAAATAACTTTAATAACATTTGGTGAAATTTGTGACCTAACCAAAAGGTTTCCGGGTCTTTCTTGTTGAAACACCACCTTTTACAAATACAGCTCCAGATGTATTTCTCTTTAAATGACAGCATATCATTCATGTCAGTTCATATCATGAAGAACTCAAATTTACTGAATTTGAGAGTTTAACTGCTTTGGTTGATCAGGGACAGAAATCCTCAGTTGGAGTATTTTAAGTAGTCATCATAAAAGAGTTAGTGTCCTTGGTGTCTGTTGCTGCAACAGTCTGACTGTAGACACTCAGAACTTGGTGAGAACCTAGGAATTCTGACTCCCATCCTTCCATGCATTAGGATTGATTATTTATAAACACTACTGCATCTGTTGTATTTTTTGTCTAGCTGGTTAAGTACAGTCTATCTGGTATGCAAAAAGATCTAATGTAGTGGTTCTGAAGTTAGTCCACTAAGAAAGCCTGAAAAATTTAAATGGACAAAACAAAATTGATGGTTGATTTTCAGTCAATTAAGTCAGAATCTATGAGTGGTAGACTGAACTGAGGGAATTTAAAACCCTCCAGGTTATTCTGAGGCAGAGTGAAAACTTTATTTTTTACTTATAAAGGTATCTCCACTACATGATTCCTTCTTAGTTAACTGGCCTTTCTAAATTTCATTTCCCTTGGATGTAACTTGGTGGGGTAGATATTGAACACATTTTTTTCATATTAGTTGTTAAGAGTGCATTGAATCCCTTTCTCTGTCAAATAAATTTTATTACCCTCCATTTCTAAGTACACTGCCTGAGCATTGGTCCCAAGAATTTCTCATGTGGTTAACTGTCATCATTTGGATTCAGGATGCATGAGGGGGTTTGTGTCTGTTTTGTTCTCTGATGTAGCTATACTCCCAGAATAAGGCCTGGCCCAAAGTACAAGTTCAATATAAGTTAAATGCACAGATGGTTATAGAAAGACCTCTAATGTATTAGTTTGGCTTGGTTGCAAAAATATCAAAATCTTGGTAGTTTAAATTGTAGTCATTTATTTAGATGCTTAGAAATCACAGGAAAACTATGGCTTAGGTGGAGTTTGGGTGGTTTGGTTAGATGTCAGTCATCTGGTCAACCTCAGGACTACTTCATGTCTTTTTATTCTGAGGCTCAGAATGAGAAGGCAGAATCATTAGGAGCATACTCTTCTTAGGATGGATCACAAAACACCAGAGAGTGTGTGATTCCTCTGAAGGACTTGGCCTGGAACTAGTACATTGTCATTTCTACAGACATTCCATTGACTGAAGCAAGTCACGTGGCTAAGCCCAACATCAGTGGGGTAAAAAAATATTCTACTCTAGTGGAAGGTTTGAGGAAAAGAGCATTAATACTTAACTCTATTACACAATGGGAATAAAGATCTGTGATCTATGATGCAAGGTACCATACCTGCCAATCGTTTTCTAATACCCACAATTTCATCCCCTTGCTTAGAGTGAAGAAGTGCAGCAGTTTATTATCCAAATCCACTTTTTCTCTCACCCAGTACATGCTTTAGGATCTGGTTCTAGTCCAAATTTATGCACTTATTTTTTACCAGGCTTCTACATCCATTGGTTACTTTCTCCTTTGATTTCTTGTTGAACTCCTGGGAATATTTATGAGCTCAGTTAACAGTTTACTTTGGAAGGATTAATCACTACCGTTGGGCTTCAGCTCTTGCATGTCGCATGCATCTGTTTCTTCATCTGTGACCTATTGGACTTTTTCTATTTAGCTCTGATGTCTACTGCAGTGGCCAGCTCAAGGGAGTACAAGACATACTTGTTGACTAAATGAGTGTTAATGAAATCACCATGTGATATGGATTTAAAAAAACACATGCAGACAGGTACACATACACACACACACGTTTCCTACATCTTGCCATGAAATGTCCTAAAGCTTAGACAAAGAATTATCTACATAGAAGGGTATCTCAAAGGTGAGCAATAAAGTAAGGTTGAAAAGCAGGTGAGAGGACATCAAGTGTGCCTGTTTTTTTCTTCCTTTTCTCTAGATGCTAGGTATAAAGTTATTCCTTTTGGATTAAACAAGATGATATATGTAAAATAACTAGATTGCACATGGCACCGAGTCTCTGTCTCTCTCTCTACACACACATACACACACATTTTCTTTCTTTCTTTTGTTTTTTTGCAGTTCAAGACAGGGTCTTGAACTCAGGGTCTTCAACTTGAGCCACTCCGCCAGCTCATTTTTGTGATGGGCTTTTTTCAAGATAGGATCTCTCGAACTATTTGCCCAGGCTGGCTTTGAAATGCAATCCTCCTGATCTCTCTCCTGAGTAGTTAGGATTACAGGCATGAGCCACCAGTGCCTGGCCACATTTTCTTTTCCTAACTGTAAAACATAGGTACCACAGTTTTTCAGCCAGTCTCTAGCTGCTCACTTTATTATCAGTTGCCTCTCCTTGTGTTTCTTTAACTTGAAATCAAGATGCTATGAGTTCAAAGTTCTGTCTCCTCTGTTCAAAGTTCCTATATCTCCTTTTTCCTGACACTTGGATTGTCAACATGAATGGAGTTGGAAGAGTGAATGGGAGATAGGAATCTCTGCTGGAACAATGGAACACATTTGGATTTTTGGGTTAAGTTTAGTTAGGGCCCTTTTGTTATTCTGCTGTTAATGAAAAAGTACTCTTCTGTGATTTTAATGAGATAGTTTTCTTATTTTCAAACAAGCCTTATTTAAGGAAAATATAAATCTGGATACAAAGATTATGTGATGTTTTCATTTGGAATGAGAGAATCTCAGGTTGGAAGAAACCTGAAAAATTGTTTGTCTATTCCTCCTCTGCCTCTAACTGCCATCCACTTGGCAACACCCACAATTACTGTAACTATAATTTGTTGAGCGCTTTATTTTCAGAATTTCCTAAATCCTCTCTGGAAGCTATGAGGTGATGTTTGCTTTATCTCTATTTAATTGAAAATAAAACTGAGGTTTGAATTCAGTAACTTGTCCACTATTATAAAACTAGAAGATATTATAACCAGGATTCAACCTCAGCTCTTACTTCTGTTTCCCAGGTTCTCAAGCAAAAGGAACACTCTCTACCCACCCCTCCTGCCCTGGAGACATTTTGTAATGTCTGGAGATAGTTTTAGTTGTCACAACTGGAGGTGGATGGGTGCTACTGCAGTTTGCTGCCAGGCATTCTATAATGCACAAGACTTTTCTACAACAATATTGCCCTAATGTCAGTGGTTCCAAGATTGAGAACCTTGTTCTAGAATCTATCCTCTTGAACATTATTTTAAACTGTTTTAATTCATAGTTATTTACTATGTGTTTGAGTATTTTTATGGATGAGAAACTCACCTCCTTTTGCCAATTCTTTTTTTTTTTTTTTGGACTGCTCTGACAATTAGGAAAGTCCTTTTTATCCTGAGCTAGAATGTTACCAGGGAGTTTATACTTACTGGAACTATAAAAAGCAAGATAACTCTTCAAAGTGATAGTCTTCCCTCTGTGTCACTATTCATTGTCAAACCCCATTTGATATAGTCCTGAACACCCACATGGTGATGGATGTTTACTTCTCCACTTTCTACCAGAACTGTTGAGTACATATATCCACCTTCAGTTTTAGATCAGTGTTTGGCACAAAATAAATACTTGGTAAATATACTTGGAAATAATGACCGTGGCTGCTTTGGGTGGCTTCTTTTACAAGTAAGCATTCCCGGTTCTCTCAACTATGGTATTATACCACCTCCTGGTTGTTCTTTCTTAAACATACCCTGCCTCTCCTGAGAAAATGCTTAGAAAGCCTTGAGTACTTGATCAGGGGTCTTGGCTCCACTCACAAAATGTTCCTCAATAGCCAGCTTACTGTCGAACAATACAGTGACTTGGTTTACATAGCACCACCTTTAAGATCACCTTTGGACCGACAGTCTTAAAATCTTTTTTGTTTGTGATAAGAACTAGCAGTAGATTTTTTAATTGCTATTTAGTTTTCATTAACTTAAAGCATGAAAATAAAAATATCCTGCCTAAAGTGTTGTTTTGCTGATTAATAATTCCTGTGGATGCATGGTGAGATGTAAAATGAATGATGTGGTTGGATCATAACCTCAGGTTACCCAACTTTTATAAAGGCACTTGGACTCATCGATAATGATGACGTTGTATGGGTGGGGGAGAGCTCTTCCTTTGGGCTTGCATTTCACTAGGCACTGAGGAAGTGTCTTAGTTGACTTAGGCTTCCATAGCAAAATACCATAGATTGGGTGGTTTAAACAACAGACATTCATTTTTTCACAGTTCTGGGGGCTGGAAGTGGCACATCAGATTTGATTTCCGGCAAGGGCTCTCTTCTTGGTTTGTTGGGTAGTGTTATACTTCTGTGTTTTCACATGTGTTCCAGGAGAGGGGGTCAGGGAGTGAAAGAGGGCAAGGAACAGGGAGAGAGGGAAGGGTGAGGAAGAGGAAGAGGAGTTCTCTGTTTTTACTTATTATAAGGATATTAATTTTATTGGATCAGAGCCCCTTCCTTATGAACTTATTTCACTTTAACTATTTCCAAATAGCCAAAAGGAAAATTAGGGCCTCAATACATGAATTTTGAGGGAATAAAACATTCAGTCCATATTAGGCAGGGATGCCTGTTTTTAAAAGCATTATTAAGAAAAGGGGCTGGAGAGGAAACTAGCATGGTAGATAAGAGGAACGTGGAATGAAGCTGGGAGGTCACTAGAGTAAATGGGGGGATAAGGAATTTTAGTGGCTGGGAAAGTGGGACCATGACCTCAGTTCTATTATTAATGAGGTATGTAATCCCATTGTAGTCATTGAAAATCTGTGATTTACAATGGTTAAATTATGGAATCAGCTTAGTTGCCCATCAA
This sequence comes from Castor canadensis, assembly GCF_047511655.1. Lineage (NCBI taxonomy): Eukaryota > Metazoa > Chordata > Mammalia > Rodentia > Castoridae > Castor > Castor canadensis. Next base: position 181,070,476 of record NC_133388.1, on the reverse strand, counting down.
CAGATGAATGGATAGAAAAAATGTGTTGTATATTCATAATGGAGTTTTATTTAGCCATTATTAAGAAGAATGAAATTATGTTCTCTGATGGAAAATGGATAAAGCTTAAGAACCTCATGTTAAGTGAAATAAGCTAGTCCCCAAAAGACAAGTATTGCATATTTTCTCTCATTTGTGGAAGTTAGGTGTAAGCAACACAACACAACACAACACAACACAATACAACACAACACAAACCAAACCAAAATGAAGCAAAACAACCAAGGTCATGAAAGTGAAATGGGAACTACTAGGGGAAAGGAAAAGGCAGAGGAGAGAGGGATAAGAAAGAGTAATAGAGGTGTGAATATGATCAAAGTATATTTCATACAAGCCTGGAAATGTCATGATGAAATCCCTTACTATATACAATTTAATATATGCCAATAAAAATAAAGTAAAATATATAAAAATTAAAAAAAAAAGTTTTGTTGGGTGAAACCTTTCAGAAGTATGAGCTCATGGAATGAGTAGAGTATAGAATGTGTGAAGGAAAAATCAGCAATAGAAAATAGCACACATGAAGATCAGAGAATAAGGCAGAGCACATTTATTTTGGATATAGCAAATATGTTTTTGAGGGCATTAAGATTGCTATTTTCATTGAGCACATGCTGTCTGCCTGGTAGTGTACTAGATACAAAATGTTTTTATGACCTTGGCATTTATTATCACTTGTCTATAGGTCAGGATCTGGGTGTGGCTAAAATGGGTTCTCTGTTCAGTGTCTCACAAGTCTGGAAACAAGGTATTGGCTAGGTCATGTTTTCATCTAGAGGACAGACTAGGGAAGAATCTGTATTCAAACTCATTCTGGTTGATGGTCGAATTCAGTTCCTTGTAGCTGTGAGACTGAGGTCCTTGTTTTCTTGTTGAATGTTGGCTGGGGCCTCTTTTGTCTCTAGAAGACACCTCAGGTACTATCTGTATGGACCACTCATAATCTCTCTTTATGTCTCTGTGTCTATCTTTGTCTCTGTCTTTGTGCCTGTCTGTCTTGTTTTCTCTGAATCTCTTTTCAGAAAGAGCCCAGCACCACTTTTATGGGGTCTGATAGGCCAGACCCACCCATAACTTTTTCCATTTTGATTAGCTAAAAGTTGATTTACAGGCAACTTAATCAAAGGACTGAAATACCATTATATTCACAAATATTGTCCACATCCAGCAGAGGGCATGAGGCATGTTTACAGGGCATATATAACAGGAGACAAGAATCTTAGGGACCATATTAGAATTCTGCCTAACTCAGATGCTTTGTGTACATCATACAGTTATCACAAATCCTCTGAGGTACATAGTGTTATTCCCATTTTTCAGATTAAGTTGTTAATGTTGAAGATTAAACATCTAGTAGGTTGGAGAGATAGCTGAAACTCAGGTGTGTTTTATTACAACCTTTTCCTTTCTTTTTAATATTGCCCTGTCTCAACAGGGCATGTGGATGTCAATGTAATGCCATTTAATTCAGGGTTAAAATAGTTCTACAAAAGGGACAAACAGCAATAACAGTAACTTGGCTTTAGTGAGTACAGTCACATGCATTGTCTCATTTGACTTTCACAAAAACAAGAATTTAGCTTCAAAGAGAGTAGAGATTTGTCCAAAATGTGAAGCTAATTGCAGATGAAGAACACATTCCTTCTGATCTGAGCCAGCTCAGCTTTTACAACACCAAGCCAAGACAAGACTGTAAAGACTGGCAATGTCTTCAGTGGGATGGAAGGAAAGTGGGGGAATGTGCATGTGTGTGAGTTGGATGAGTATGCATGAGTCTTAAATCTGGAAGGAAATTGTCACAAATGGGGGGGCGAGAATGATTCCCAGGGAGATTCTGTATCTGGTAGTTAGCAATTATATTGAAAAGTGAGAGAGAGAGAGAGAGAGAGAGAGAGAGAGAGAGAGAGAGAGAGAGAGAGAGAGAGAAAGAGAAAGAGAGAGAAAGCCCAGCAGGATGACTAGTGAATAAACAGCAAGATCTCAAAATGACACAGTCTCAGATGAAAATTTAGTTTCCTTAGAGAGAAAACTGTCTGAAGTGTCCTACGGACATGTCAAAGCCATGATATATGTAACTCTTGAGAAAGTAAGGTATGCAATGGAAAAAAGATGGTGGTTCTGAGCACTCATTTGATTTATTTGAGTGCTCATTAAGATTCCTTTTTTCTGACTCCCACTCTCCATTTCTGTTATTAAAATAGTGATAAGAACTTGTTAAGATTACCATGAGAATTAAATGACATAACTACCAAAAGCAATCTACATGTTCAACACAATCCTTATCAAAATTCCAATAACATTCTTCACAGAAATAGGAAAATCAATCCTGAAATACATATGGAAACACAAAAGACTTCAAACATCCAAAGCAATTCTGAGCAAAAAGTTCAATGCTGGGGTATCACAATACCTGACTCCAAACTATACTACAGAGCCCAGTATGCCAATGGCACAAAAACAGACCAATGGATCAGAATAGAAGATCAAGTCATAAACCCACACATCTACAGCCAACTGATCTTTGACAAAGGAGCCCAAAACATGTGATGGAGAAAAGACAGCTTCTTCAACAAATGTTGCTGGATATCCACATGTAGAAGACTGAAACTAGATGCCTGTCTTTCAACCTATACCAAAATCAACTCAAAGTGGATCAAAGACCTTGATATAAGGCCTGAAACTTTCAAATAACTCCAGGAAATAGTAGGAAATACACTGGAACATATAGGTATGGGGAACAACTTCCTAATTAGAACTCAAAAGGCTTAGTATCTAAGAGAAAGAATGAATAAATGGGACTGAATCAAACTAAAGAGCTTCTGCACAGCAAAAGTAACAGTCACTAGACTCAAGAAATAGCCCACAGAATGGGAGAAAATCTTTGCCAGCTGTTCATCCAATAAGAGACTAACATCCAGAATCTACAAGGAACTAAAAAAAAAAAAAAACAAAACTCAACTCCTAAAGGATCAATATCCTAATGAAGAAATGGATATATGAATTAAGCAAGGTATTCTCAAATAAAGAGATACAAATGACCAGTAAATACATGAGGAAGTGTTTAACTTATCTGGTTATAAACGAGATGCAAATCAAAACTATGCTCAGATTTCATCTCACCACAGTCAAAATGGCCATATTCAAGGATAATAACAACAAATGCTAGCACAGATGCAGCAAAACAGGAATTCTTATACACTGTTGGCAGGAATGCAAGTTAGTACAACCACTATGGGAAGCAGTATGGAGATTCCTCAAAAAGCTAAAGATAGAACAGTCACATGATCCAGTGATACGGCTCCTGAGAATCTATCCAAAGGAACGTACATCAGGATATAATAGAGACACCTGTACACCGATGTTCATTGCAGCACTATTCACAATAGCCAAGCTATGGAAAAAAACCCAGATGCCCCACAACTGATGAATGGATCAAGAAATTGTGGTATGTATTCACAATGGAGTTTACTCAGCCATAAGGAATAGATATCATTTGAAGGTAAATGGATGCAATTAAAGGACAACATGTTAGATGAAGTGAGTCAGGCTCAGAAAGACAAAGGCCATGTTTTCTCTGATACATGGACGATAGATCCAAAAGACAAATGTATACTTGAAAACAATCATACACAAACTCATTTGTAAATCAAGTTAGTAATAGTGAAACTACTCTATGGAACACAAGGAAAGAGGGAGAGGAAAAGAGAATGACAGCGTCGGTAATATCATAAAACATAACATCTGTGAAGGTAGAGGATAGAAGGATATGTGTTGAAAGGTGTTGAAAAAATGGGGGGTGGGAGATAAAAGGGTAAGGGAGTTGAATGAACCAAAGTAAAGTATACCCAAACTAGGGATACATTGAGAAACTCCTTTGAACATCAACTTAAATATTAATAATGAAAGGCAGTACTGTAAAATCGGTACAGTGTGTGTGTGTGTGTGTATCTGTGTGTGTGTGTATATCTCTGTGTGTGTGTGTGTTTGTGTAACTAGTAGAAGGGGGAGGGTGAATGAAGGAGATTAAGATGAGGGTATATGGTTTATGAAATTCATATACTTACATGAAATAGAACAAAGAAACCTCTTGCAATTGCTTTAAGTGGAGTAGGAAGGAGGTTGAAGTGGAGAGAGGATGGGGGTGATCTAATCAATGTACTATATAAGCCTAATTAGAATCATCACTATGAATCCTCCCCATATAATGAATATATCCTAACAAAAATTTTTAGAATAAAAAAGAAAATATGCCACCCCCCAAAGCAAAGCAATAAATATAAGCACTATTCATAGAAAGTATGCAACCTGTTATGACTATCGTTATTATTCATAAAGTTTATTAAAAGAAGTCAGTGACCATGACTTTTGATTTTCTGGAAAAATATGGCAAGGTATTTTTTATTATTTACAAGTATTCCAAATGTAATTTTATGAAGAAGCTGATTGAGACATAGCATATGGTTAATTTTCTTATATTAACAAATAACTCTATAGATCTAAAATGTTGTAAAGAATGTTAGAGTGTGATTATTTTTTCTAGAAGTTTATCATTCTCTCTTCATAAAAGTGATTTTTCTCCTTTAATAACTTTTGATTCTTAAGAAGCAATTGGAATTTGTTTGTAAGTTTGTACATTCCCATATCCTATGACTCAATGATCTCAATTCTCTCTCTTTCTATATATACGCACTCAAGAGCAATGTGTGTGCATGTGCACAAGAGGCTGTGAGAACATTCACAGGTAGGCTTTTTATAGTAGCAGAGTCCTGGAAGCATCTGAAATGCCTAAGAAAAGAGATGATCCAAATATTGTGGATGTGTGCATAAGGGATTATTATGTACATGTTAATAATGGATGATCTCTTAACTATATGACACTAACTTTTTATTAAAGGGAATCCAGTATAGAATGATGACATATTAGAAATGCCAAGCATAAGTAAAACTGGGAAATGGGAGACTGAAAAGTAAAAAAAAAGTTCCAACAGGTTTTAGTAAAAAATGGGAAAAATGCAAGGCAGTGATGAATGGTGTGAATATGATCTCAGGAAGAAGCAAAGGGACAAGATAGGGAAAATGTACAGGAAGATATAAGTTAGGGGTAATGCTCAAATTCTCAGGTTGGCAGTAGGTTCAAAGTGCTTATTGTATTATTTAAAAACAAAATAGAATGAAGGAAGATTAAACAAGGACCAATGAGACAGTGTGTTTTGAAGCAAGTATTATAATTAACATAGTTTTGTGCTTTTGGGGAGCCCAAATAATACATAAAAAAGGGGAAAAAATCAAGCAGAAGGCTGAGACAGAAATGAAAGCCATAGCTCTGAAAATTGGCAAAAAGAAACTGGATACAGATATCACCAGGGCATTGAAGGAAAAATCTGGGCAGCAAGATGGACAAATAGGCTCATTTACACAATGAGTATTCTCCTTGTGTTACTAAGGAAAAGTTACATTAAAAAATACATATACAGTAGTCTCCCCTTTATCCAAGACAGATACATTCCAAGATGTTCCACAGATTGCCTGAAGCCAGGCATGACTGAAACTCTGGATGGCACTGAACCCTATCTACACTATACTTTACCTTATGTATACATACCTGTGATAAAGTTTAATTTGTAAATTAGGCATGAGAAGAGATTAACAATAATCACTAATAATTAAATAGAACAAATATATCAATATACTGTGATAAAAGTTATTTAAAATTTCTAAATTGTTTATTTCTGAAAATTTCCATGTAATGTTTTCAGATTACAGCTGATCACGCATAACTGAAACCACAGAGAGCAAAACCACAAATAAGTGGATTACTGCATTTAAGAATGGAATAATGAGGATTCCAAGATGGCAGCTAGAGGGAGGAAGCAGAAAGTGAGCCTCCTAAAGTAAAATCTTGGAGAGACTCTGGAGATACACCTTACAGGAAAAACCACCCAGAAGAGGCAAAACTTTGACCTCTCCACACCTCCAGCCTGCACAGAGCATCTCCACTTCATGTTAAACAGAGAAACCAGGAGGGCCCCCGGGCCACCAGTCGCCTGCGCCCAGACGGCTTGGGACAAGGTGAGCTAAGTGGTACACAGCACTTCCACAGACAACTTTGGGCCAGATCAGCATAGCCCCCTGGACAGACCGATCCCCACCTGGGGAAAAAAGAGAAACTGAGTAATAAACAATAACAACAAAAAAGACACATAGCAAAGAGGGTGGGGTACCCTGAGCACTGAAGAGGGAGGAAGGGGCACTGTAAATAAACAAGCCAGCATGGAGAAGGCAGGAGCAGTGGCACACACCCAGCAATCAGGAACAGGAAAGCTTGTGGGAGAGATTCCAAGATGGCAGCTAGAGGGAGGAAGCCGAAAGCGTGCCTCCTATAGTGAAATCTGGGAGAGACGCTGGAGACACACCTTGCAGGCAAAATCACCGAAAAGAGGCAAAACTTTGACCCCTCCACACCTCCAGCCAGTGCAGAGCATCTCCACTTCATGTTCAACGGAGAAATCAAGAGCGCCCCCGGGCCGCCAGTCACCCACGCCCAGACAGCTTGGGAAGACGCGGACAAGGTGAGCTTAGCGGTACGGCAGTACTCCCACAGACAACCCTGGGCCAGATCAGCATAGCTCCCTGGACAGACTGACCACCACCTGAGGAAAAAAGAGAAACTGAGTAATAAGCAATAAGAACAACAAAGACACGCGGGAAAGAGGGTGGGGTGCACTGAGCACTGAAGAGTGGGGGAAGGGAAATCCTTCCAGGGACTGTAAATAAACAAGCTGGACAGGCCAGAGAGGCTCCAGCGGGAGTGGGGATGCATGCCCAGCAACCTGTTGCGGGAAAGCTTGTGAGAGTGGCAGAGGGAGGAAAACTCCACAGCAGAGGAGGGAAGACCCACTTCCCACATGAGCTGTAAACAAACATGGCAGCTGGCAGGAGCACCAGCACCACCCAGTAATCACGAGCGGAAAAGCTTATAAAAGTGGTGGTGGGAGGAAAACTCCACAGGAGAGGTGGGAAGACCCACTTCCCACGTGAACTGTAAGTAAACACACAAGCCTGAGAAAGCAGATGCAGTGTCACCTCGCCTAGTGTGCTTGGAAAGGGGAAAGCTTGTAGCAGAGGCTCGTGCCCAGGAGAACTCTGAGTAAACAAAGCCTGCAGGGCCAGATGAGTGTTAAGCTCATCCCTGAGGTCTGCATAAATAAAGCCCCCAGCAATAGCAGGCTGACAGCAGTGGGCAGGCAAGCCACAGCCACAGATAGCCATTCACAGAACTGTCTCCTGACTCTTTTTTTTTTTCTCTCTCCCTACCATTGATGAGAAAACAACCGAACTACACCTGCATGCTGAAAAACTTACTGAAACTGTATTGAATTTGAACTTGGGACACTTTGTGGGTTTTTTTGTTTTTTATTTTATTTTTTTGTGCAGTTTTGTTCTACTTTATGCATCCCCTTTGATGAGACAACTAGAGAACAACATCTGAGGCACCATCTCCAGGATTGGAGACTGAGACAGACACCAAAATTATTAAGACTGAATCTTCATTCCATTTGAACTTGGAGGTTTTTTTAAATTTCCTATTTTTCATTTTGTTTTATTTTATTTATATATATATTACTTTCATTTACTTATTTTTTATTTTTATTCTTATCTTTATTCTTTTTTTTTTATTTTCAATCCTCTCTCTGTCTCTCTAAGGCCTGTTCAGCTTACTGTCGATTAGTACACTAACACTCCCTGTTTATACCTTTGAAACTTTGCTTGATTCCTTGTTTTGTTTTTTCCTACCTGTCTGTTTGTTTTTCCCTTTTCTTTAACTTCTTTCTTTCCATCTCCTCTCACCCTTCCATTCTAAATATTACCATTGTTATTATTACAAGCTAGAAAATACTTAATTGCACACAGTACAGGAACAGTAACAACAGCAAGGACAATGATGGGAAGACAGAAAAAACAGGGAAACCAGTTTCTCCACAGCAAAAAATTAGTACAGGAACCAGAGGGAAATGAAGAAAACAGATACTCAGATCCAGACTCCAACAAAATGAAGATAAACTATGCCAAATGACCCAATGAAGCCCACAAGAATAATTTAAAAGAAGACATACTACAGGTACTCAATGAGAATTTTATAGAGATGATACTGGATAGGGTCAACCAAAATGTACAGGAGGCACTCAAGAAATTCCAAGACAACAAAAATAGAGAATTTGCGAAAGCAAAAGAAGAAATAAAGGAAACCATAGAAGCACTGTATAAACACCAAAGTGAAACAGATAACATGATTAATAAACAGATAAATAAACTCAGGACAAAAATAGACAACATTAAAGAGGAAACCAGCCAGGATATGGAAAACCTCAGAAAAAAGAACGAAACAGAACTGCAAAACAAAATGGAAGGCCAATCAAGCAGAATAGAACAAACAGAAGACAGAATCTCAGAACTTGAAGATGAAATGGTAATTAAAGGAAAACCAAAGAAATATTTATTAAACAACTCAAGACCTGTGAAAAGAAAATGTAAGAATTCACCGACTCCATCAAAAGACCAAACTTGAGAATCATGGGCACCAAAGGAGAAGAGGTGCAAGTGAAGGGAATGCATAATATATTCAACAAAATAATAATGGAAAATTTCCTTAATCTAAAGAAAGATATTCCCATACAGATGCAAGAGGCCTCCAGGACACCAAACAGACCAGATCAAAATAGAACTACTCCACGACATACCATCATTAAAACAAGTTCAGAAACTTGAGAAAGAATATTGAAGGCTGTAAGAGAGAAAAAACAAATAATATAGAAAGGTAAACCCATCAAAACCACAGCAGACTTTTCAACAGAAACATTAAAAGCAAGAAGAACTTGAGGAGAGATCTTCTGGGCACTGAATGATAATAACTTCAATCCAAGGATACTCTACCCAGCAAAACTATCATTCAAAATAGATGGAGCAATAAAAGTCTTCCATGATAAGCAGAAACTAAAACAATATGTGACCACAAAGGCACCACTACAAAAGATTCTTCAAGGGATTCTGCACACAGAAAGTGAAACCCAACATAACCATGAAAGGGCAGACAGCAACAAATGACAGGAAAAGAAAAAGCAAGAAAGTAGAGAGTAACCTCAACTTAGGTACACACAATCAAACCTTCAAACAACTAAGACAACTAAATGACATGAATCACCACATACCTATCAGTGCTAACACTTAATGTTAACGGACTTAATTCACCCATCAAAAGGCACTGCTTGACAAAATGGATTAAAAAGGAAGATCCAACAATTTGTTGCTTACAGGAGACCCATCTCACTGACAGAAATAAGCATAGGCTTAGGATGAAAGGCTGGAAGAAGATTTACCAAGCCAATGGCCCCCGAAAACAGACAGGAGTAGCAATACTTATCTCTGAAAAAGTAGACTTCAAAACTACATTGATCAAATGAGATAAAGAAGGACATTTCATACTAATAAAAGGGGAAATAGACCAAAAGGAAATAATAATCATCAATCTGTATGCACCCAATGTCAATGCACCCAATTTCATCAAACATACCCTGAAAGACATAAAAGCATATATTAATGCCAACACAGTGGTTGTGGGAGACTTTAACACCCCATTATCATCAATAGATAGGTCATCCAAACAAAAAATCAATAAAGAAATCCAAGATCCAAAATATACAATAGATCAAATGGACCTCGTTGATGTCTACAGAACATTTCATCCAACTTCTACACAATATACATTCTTCTCAGCAGCCCGTGGAACCTTCTCTAAAATAGATCATATCCTAAGGCACAAAGCAAGCCTCAGTAAGTATAAGCAAATAGAAATTATACCGTGCATACTATCTGATCACAATGCAGTAAAAGTAGAACTCAACAACAAAAGTAAAGACAAAAAACATGCAAACAGCTGGAAACTAAATAACACATTACTTAATGAACAATGGATCATTGATGAAATAAAAGAGGAAACTAAAAGTTCCTAGAAGTCAATGAAAATGAAAACACAACCTAGTGGAAGCTATGGGACAAAGCAAAGGCAGTACTGAGATGAAAGTTTATAGCCATGAGTGCACAGATTAAAAAGACTGAAAGATCCCAAATCAATGACCTAATGATACACCTCAAACCCCTAGAAAAACAAGAACAAGCAAATCCCAAAACAAATAGAAGGAGAGAAATAATAAAAATAAGAGCTGAAGTCAACAAAATAGAAACCATAAAAACCATACAAAGAATTAATGAAATAAAAAGTTGGTTCTTTGAAAAAATAAACAGGATTGATAGACCCATGGCAAACCTGAATAAAATGAGGAGAAAAAACCCAAATTAGTAGAATCAGGAATGCAAAAGGGGAGATAACAACAAACACCATGGAAGTCCAGGAAATCATCAGAGACTACTTTGACAATCTATATGCAAATAAATGTGAAAATCTTAAAGAAATGGACAGATTTCTAGATGCATATGATCATCCAGAACTGAACCAAGAGGAAATTAATCACCCGAATAGATCTATAACACAAAATGAAATTGAAGCAGCAATCAAGAGTCTCCCCAAAAAGAAAAGTCCAGGACCTGATGGATTCTCTGCTGAATTCTATCAGACCTTTAAAGAAGAACTGATACCAACCCTCCTTAAACTGTTCCATGAAATACAAAGGGAAGGAAAACTGCCAAACACATTTTATGAAGCCACTATTACACTTATCCCAAAACCAGGCAAAGACACCTCCAAAAAGGAGAACTATAGGCCAATCTCCTTAATGAACATTGATGCAAAAATCCTCAACAAAATAATGGCAAACTGAATTCAACAACACATCAAAAAGATTATTGACCAGGACCAAGTAGGCTTCATCCCAGGGATGCAGGGGTGGTTCAACATATGAAAATCAATAAACGTAATAAACCACATTAACAGAAGCAAAGACAAAAACCACTTGATCATCTCAATAGATGCAGAAAAAGCCTTTGATAAGATCCAACACCATTTCATGATAAAAGCTCTAAGAAAACAAGGAATAGAAGGAAAGTACCTCAACATTATAAAAGCTATATATGACAAACCAACAGTCAGCAATATACTTAATGGAGAAAAACTGAAACCATTCCCTCTAAAATCAGGAACCAGACAAGGATGCCCACTATCTCCACTCCTATTCAACATAGTACTGGAATTCCTAGCCAGAGCAATTAGACAAGAAGAAGGAATACAAATAGGTAAAGAAACTGTCAAAATATCCCTATTTGCAGATGACATGATCCTATACCTTAAAGACCCAAAAAACTCTACTCAGAAGCTTCTAGACATCATCAATAGCTACAGCAAGGTAGCAAGATATAAAATCAACATATAGCAACCATTAGCATTTCTATACACTAACAATGAGCAAACGGAAAAAGAATGTATGAAAACAATTCCATTTACAATAGCCTCAAAAAAAATCAAATACCTAGGTGTAAACCTAACAAAGGTGTGAATGACCTCTACAAGGAAAACTATACACTTCTGAAGAAAGAGATTGAGGAAGACTATAGAAAGTGGAGAGATCTCCCATGCTCATGGATTGGTAGAATCAACATAGTAAAAATGTCAATACTCCCAAAAGTAATCTACATGTTTAATGCAATTCCCATCAAAATTCCAATGACATTCATTAAAGAGATTGAAAATCTACCATGAAATTTATATGGAAACACAAGAGGCCACGAATAGCCAAGGCAATACTCAGTCAAAAGAACAATGCTGGAGGTATCACAATACCTGATTTCAAACTATATTACAAAGCAATAACAATAAAAACAGCATGGTACTGGCACAAAAACAGACATGAAGACCTGTGGAACAGAATAGAGGACCCAGATATGAAGCCACACAACTATAACCAACTTGTCTTTGACAAAGGCACTAAAAATATATGATGGAGAAATAGCAGCCTCTTCAACAAAAACTGCTGGGAAAACTGGTTAGCAGTCTGCAAAAAACTGAAACTAGATCCATGTATATCACCCTATACCAAGATTAACTGAAAATGGATCAAGGATCTTAATATCAGACCACAAACTCAAAAGTTGATACAGGAAAAAGTATGAAATACTCTGGTATTAGTAGGTATAGGTAAGAACTTTCTGAATGGAACCCCAGCAGCTCAGCAACTAAGAGATAGCATAGATAAATGGGACTTTATAAAACTAAAAAGCTTCTGCTCAACAAAGGAAATAGTCTCTAAACTGAAGAGAACACCCACAGAGTGGGAGAAGATGTTTGCCAGTTACACATCATACAAAGGACTGATAACCAGAATATATAGGGAAGAAAACTAAATTCTCCCAAAACTAATGAACCAATAAAGAAATGGGCAAGTGAACTAAACAGAACTTTCTCAAAAGAAGAAATTCAAATGGCCAAAAAACACATGAAAAAATGCTCACCATCCCTAGCAATAAAAGAAATGCAAATTAAAACCACACTAAGATTCTACCTCACCCCTGTTAGAATAGCCATCATTGGCAACACCACCAACAACAGGTGTTGGCGAGGATGTGGGGGAAAAAGGAACCCTCTTACACTGTTGGTGGGAATGTAAACTAGTACAACCACTCTGGAAAAAAATTTGGAGGCCACTTAAAAATCTAAACATTGATCTACCATTTGATCCAGCAATACCACTCTTGGGGATATACCCAAAAGACTGTGACACAGGTTACTCCAGAGGCACCTGCACTCCCATGTTTACTATGGCACTATTCACAATAGCCAAGTTATGGAAATAGCCAAGATGCCCCACTACTGACGAATGGATTAAGAAAATGTGGTATCTATACACAATGGAATTTTATGCAGCCATGAAGAAGAACGAAATGTTATCATTCGCTGGTAAATGGATGGAATTGGAGAACATCATTCTGAGTGAGGTTAGCCTGGCCCAAAAGACCAAAAATTGTGTGTTCTCCCTCATATGCGGACATTAGATCAAGTGCAAACACAACAAGGTGATTGAACTTTGATCACAAGATAAAAGCCAGAGTATACAGGGGAGATATGAGGATAGGTAAGACACCTAAAGAATTAGTTAGCATTTCTTGCCCTCAATGCAGAGAAACTAAAGCAGATACCTTAAAGCAACTGAGGCCAATAGGAGAAGGGGACCAGGAACTAGAGAAAAGGTCAGATCAAGAAGAATTAATCTAGAAGGTAACACACAAGCACAGGAAATTAATGTGAGTCAACTCCCTGTATAGCTATCCTTATCTCAACTAGCAAAAACCCTTCTTCCTTTCTATTATTGCTTATACTCTCTCTTCAACAAAATTAGAGATAAGGGCAAAATAGTTTCTGCCGGGTATCGAGGTGGTGGGGTCGGTGGTAAGGGAGGGGGCTGTGTGGGTGGTAAGGGAGGGGGTGGGGGCAGGGGGGAGAAATGACCCAAGCATTGTATGCACATATGAATAATAAATAAATAAATAAATTTTAAAAAAGAATGGAATAATGAAGTAACCAACAGCAAACAACATAGTGATTGTTGATCATTTTTGTGTAAGTAAACACTTTTGAGGTATATTTTCATGATGAAATGGCCCCATTTTAAGCATAAAGTTTGATAAGTTTTGATACATATGTACGCTTCTATGATCATTTTCATGATCAAGATATAACACATTTCCATCAACCCCAGTCCCCCAATGTCCCATTGCAATCTGAATGCAGACACTCCCCAACTTGCAATTGTTTGACTGATAATTTTCTGGCTTCATGATGGTGTGAAAGCAATATGCACTTAGTAGAAAGCACCCACTTTGAGTTTTGGACGTTCATCTTTCCTCAGGCTAGTGATATGTGTAGTGTTATCCTCTTGCAGTAAGACTGGGCAGTGGTAGGGAGCTGCAGCTCTCATTCAGTCACTCAGTCACAAGGAGGAGATAATGGAAACTATGGTGGCTGTTTTGCTAAGCCATGATGCTCCCTTTTACTCCTGCCCTCAGGAACCACTAATCTGCTTTCTGTTACCATTGACTAGTTTTGGCTTTTTCTAGAGCTCCATCTAAATGGAATCATGCAGTATGTATTCTCTTCTGTTCAGATTCTTTCCCTCAGTCTGTTATTTTTGAGCTGTGTCCATGCCTTGGTGGACATTAGTTGAATGTTCATTTTCATCGCTGAGTAATACAGATGCTCCTCAACTTATGATAAGATTATGCCCCGATAAACCCATTGTAATATGAAAATCTCATGAGTCTAAAACACATTTAATACATCTACTGAACATCACAACTTAGCAACACAGTACATTGTAGCTATTGATTGCTTGCCTTCATGATCTAGTTGGTCATTCGGAGCTGAGGCTCACTGTCACTGTCCAGCACCACAAGCACCACAGAACCAGTAACATACCACACATTGCTAGCCTGGGAAAAGATCAAAGTCAACTTTTAAAGCGTGGTTTCTACTGAATGCATATTGCTTTTGCTCTATCATAAAGCTGAAAAATTGAAAGTTGAATCGGGGATCATCTGCAAATTTTAAGGCTAATTTAGAATTTGTTGCTTGCTTCTCTTTTGCTTAACTTATGGGTCATTTTTAATTTGAGAGGATATTAGGAATAGAATGACTTATGGATCATCTTTGTTACCTCCAACTAAACAGTGGCTTAAAAGTTATGGTTTTATTTTCTCATGTGACCAGAAATCTGGAGGTTCTACTTGATGCCATCATGGATTCAGGTTGTGTCTGTCTTTACTCAGACACCTGTGTTTAATGTATAGTTTCTGTTCTCATGGTTATAAAATGATTGTTGTATTTCTATTATCAGACTCTATCAAGGCAGATGGAAGGGGAAAATAAAAGAACAAATTCAGTTGAAACTTCTCTTTTTAAAAAAGTTTTCCCAAATATTCCCACTAGCAACATCTACATATGGCTCACTGTCTAGAATCAGATCATCTGCTTCTCTTAGCTGCAAGGGAAGTTGAACAAAATTTGGGGTTTTCATGTTGTTACTTTGAAAACAGCTAATGGGAGAATGAGTATTAGGGAGACAACCCTTAGTCATGCGGTACAATGAGCAATTCTTACATTAAAAGTATTTGTTATAGAACACTATGATGAGTTCAACAATATTTGCATGGACAATGTTTTGGGGGATCAAGGAAACCCTCCAGTTTAAGATGAACCTTAACCTGTGTTTTGAAAGTTTACTGTGAGTTTGGATGTTACTCCCTGTAGCTGATAGTGAGATATTGACCAAGTCACTTTGGGTCCTTGTTTTCTTCTTTGTAAAATTAAGATGAAACATCAAATTTAATGCTTACAGGTCTAGGCAGATGTTGTAAATGAGCAAAATGGAAGTGTAGAATATAAGTGTGCACTGGAATCTAAAAGGTGGGCAGTAGAACTGCGGGTGTCATGTTAATGGGCTTTCAAACTTCTAAAGTCAGAAGTAGGATTTCTATGTTGTATTTCACTTTTGACAATAAATTCAATTATAAAACACTGGGTTCATCTAAGACACACACACACACACACACACACACACACACACACACACACACACCCCTGCAGGATGATTTCAGTTTGATGACTACCAATGTGTAACATCTGAACAAGATGATGTAGAAGATCCAGTCTGTATTGAAATTCAAGGTCAACTTCTGCTTTTCTGTCTGTGTTGTGGATAAAGAGTCTTGGGGAACATTGTACTTTGTCTTTTGTACAGATTATATTGGTCTGTTTTCTGTTGCTGTGACAAAGTACCTGAGAAAATAAACTTAAAGGAGCAAAGAATTATTTTGGTTTTCTTAGCTTTCTGATCCCACACCTTCCCCAACTTTTCATAACTTTCTGTTGGTTTCATCATTCTGTTTTCATACATGTGTATAATGTACTTCAATCACATTCACACCCCCATCATCCTCTCCTATCACCCAATCACAGAGTTTTTTTGGCAGTACCAGGGTTTGAATTCAGACCTTGTTCTACTTAGGCAGATGGTCTACACTTGAGCCAAGCCCCCATCTCAGAACTGCTGAATTTTGGTTGAGTTCCACAGGGCAAAGGAAGTTGTTGTAGATGAAAGATCACAGGTATCACCCTCACAGAGCATTATTAAGTAGATCTGATGCAAGAACCAGGAATGTGCATTTTAACATCACCTTCCATTCCTCTACCACTCACAGGTGATTTGGATGCAGGAAATCTTTGAATTTATTTGAGAAACACTGTTATACACTATATTCATAGACCTAAAATGTATTTAGTGCTTTTGGAAAAGGTGACCACAGATGACTCTCAGGAAAACCATCCCTAAGATGTTAGTCTAGTGATGTGAGCCATGGAGAAGGAAATGAGAATGTTGTCAACTGTGAGTTTCTGTCATGCTAGGCTGAATGAGTCAGGAATCCATAGACATACTACCAGATTTCATTTTTCTTCCCCCTTCTCTTTGTCTTTCCAAATCTTGGTAGTTATATACTATATTTAATCTTTAATTTATTGGTTATCTTTGCCATTTTAAATTTTATAATTACTGATGAGTAGAAGAGGATACTGAGGACAAACAAACAACGTTATTGGTTTGTAAGGGTTTGAAGAGAGATGGAAGGCCAGAGTGTCTGAATCCCAAAACTACTCCTTTGCTACTATATCAAGCTGCAACCTCAATAGCCCTTGACTGGTTGTTAATGATCATTAATCTATCCACCCACCCACCCATCCATCCATCCATCCATCCATCCATCCATCCATCCATCTATCCATTTACCCATTCTTCAAACAAATATTAATTCCGTCACCATTCTGTGCCAGGTGCTGTGCCTGATTCCTTGATGTAGGGAAAGAAGGATTATCTTTTACCAAGGGGGAAGCATGGTATGGAGACTGTTTTGCCATCTTGGGAGTTACTTCTCTCTAAATCCTCTGCCTCTTATATTATAAAGTTGAGAAAAAGATGAATTTGAACCTTTCAAACATGTGAAACACTTCATGAAAATTAGTCATTAGTAGCTCTCCTAGTGTTGGGGATTGAGTCAGTTACCATCAAGTTTTCTAGGGCAAATGAAATTTCCCATTCAAAAGTGTTCTGATCAACTAGCTATAAATTTATAAAAATGATGAGACCACTTTGTATGGTGGAGGGAAGTTTTCTCAAATGGACAATTTCTACTCTATCTATGGTCTTTATGAAAACTGCTCTCTCTTTGTGGAACAATCTCACTCCTACCTCAAAATAAGTGTTTTTCCTTTTTACAAGATGTTTTTTCCTGAAAGCGCCCACCTCGGCCACCTTCTCTCAGGATAAACCAGGTCTCTCTGTAGAATGTCCTCATTATACCTTCTGACCTATTGTCTTTCAAGCATTTATTGTAGTTCATATTTAGATATTTATTTTGTGCTGATTCATTTATTTCCTGCTTCTCATTAGTCTATGTACTTGGTAGGGGTAGGATCTTTGCTATCTTGTTCATTATTACCTTGGCCCTAGCACCTGCAATTGTTCTGTGTGGCACCTGGAGGATGTCCAGAGTTGGTAGCCAGATGGACCAATGGATGGTAGGAATCCCTACTCTGGAAAGAACTGGTACCCAGTGTATCTTTGCCCTTCCACTTGATTTAATTTCCTAACCCCTCCAAGCCCCACTTGTCTCACATTTAAAAGTGGATGAAAATGCTTTCTTAAGATAGTAACAAAATCAGAGGTTGTCAGGGCTTGGGGAAGAGGGTTGAATAGAGGAGCATGGGGTATTTTTCAGGCTGTGAAACTCTTCTGTAAGACACTGTAATGGTGATTGCATGTCATTATAGAATCTACATTTGTCAAACCCATAGAGTTCCCACCAAGAGTGAACATTAATGCAATCTATGGATATTAGGTAATAAAAACATATCAACAATGAGTCTAATTATAACAAATATACAACCCTAATGCAAGATATTAAAAATAGGGGAGATGGTGGTAGGAAGCATATAAAAACTCTGTGCCTTGGATAGATTTTTCTGTAAGCCTAAAACTGCTTTAAAAAAAGTCTATTGATTTAAAGAAAAACGCTTCCTTAGAGGACAGTGGTGAGGATCAAATGCTTAGCACATAGCACAGTATGTGGGACATATAAATTGCACTGCAATAAGAGCTCTCTTCCTGTAAGGAAGATCTTTGCTGCATCTAGATAATATCCAGTTACTTAGTTTTTGTGGTTAAACACACTAGTGTCAAAATCCTCTAGGCCCACATGTCTAACCAATTTGGAGTCCTGTTAAGGTATCTTTTTTGGTATATGGACAGGGATGGTGAAAAACAAAAATAATTTTTAGATTATTTCAAAATCAACCACAGAAAATCTGACATGTATTGAAACTGCCATCAGAAGTGTTTATTTCTGCATTTATGTGAGGTAGCTTGCAGGGTTCCCTGCACCAAGGGACCCTCTCAGAATGTGAGTGACAGGCTAGTTCTGCATCTGTGTGTAATGAGGACCACACAGGGTTTCAACTGACACAGAGATGTGAAGCCAGCTAATAACAGGAGACAGGCCAGAGAAGACCTGGGGATGATTTTCGGGTGGTTTGGAACCCTGGTCTCCTCTGTGAAATTCTGCAATTCCCCCTGTGTGTGTTGCTTGAAAGCAAGTGTGAGAGTGTGTTTGCTTAGGTTTTCTTAGTCCGTGCTATCCTAGGATGGCTCTTTCTTGTTCAATTTTTCCACCATCCCACGGTATTCTTTCTGGGGTTGCCTTTTTAATTTTTAAAAGCTTTAAAAAAATTTAAATCTGTAGGAAAAATAGATTGACAAGAAAGAAAGAAAAACCAGAAACTAAATAAAGAAACAACAAAGAGACTAAATTTAGTCTGTTTGAGTTCCTCTGTGGTCATGAACTTTGATTTCTGGTTATCCTCTATCTGGATTTAGATTAAAATCATAGACTCTTAGTACTGGGAGATTCCTTTTTCCAACCACCTGTATTTCCAGAGCAGAGTCTTGAAACCCACCGATTAGGCTGAAATCGTCCACCTCAGAGCTGGAATAGAAGCATGGTTCTTGCCTTTTTTCTTTTAAACTACCATTTCACAGCTAATCTTTCTCCAAAGAGAGGCTTCTCCTCTTAAAATACACTACTTCTTTTCAGAGATTTTAGGGGAAAACAAGAAAAGATTACTTGCCAACAGATTATTAACCCCAGATGTATTTCTTTAAACTGATCCTTTTAATCTTCTCTCTTATTTCCTTCTGATTTATGTTAACAATTGCCTTTTTGTTACAGCAAAGGAACCACTCTTTGGTATATTTTAAGTGCCATTTCTGCTGGGGATGTTGGAAAATGGTGTGAATAAGTTGAAGGTGAGGAGTGAAAAGCAGGCTGGGGACACTGATGGCCTTTTACTGTAGGGTGAGAGAGTACTGGAAAACTTGAACATCAGGGATGAGAGAATGCTGACTGATTGTTAAGTGTACACCAAGGAGTCAGATGGAAGATTTCTCAATCTTGGAAAGACCAGGATTAGAAGGAAGCAATCAGGCCCTGGTGGGCTTTTATGATGTATGGGGAATAAGCTGCTGTAACAGGGGTTAGACCATTCAGACAATATCTGTTGTATGGATTGATAGATTAGGCTGGGCTGCCTCATTGACTCCTTGGCTGGTCTCCTGGTATCTCTGGTGCTGGTCTTGCTCTCTTGGAACCATAGATAATCATTTTTGCTTTTCTCAGTGACTTTCTAGTGCAGCATTAGCCTTAGTATCTTGCACAGCTTTTTTGTTTTTATTGGATAGAGGAAACTTTTCTCTTTGTATAACTGATGCCAGTCTTGTGTGCCCTGCCATTTGTATGCCTTTGGTCCATGCAAGGGCACAGAATGCAGAAGTATGAGGTGAGGAGAGAGTAGCAGGGAGACTACCACTCATAACATTCTAGGGTTGCTTAGGTAGATGCAGCCCTGCTTCGCTCTGCCTGAACACATAGGTACTCTAGCCTTCAAAGGACATGGAGTGTCTGGATGGGGGTGAGTCAAGAGCAGGTCTCGGGTTGAAGAGGTTCCTATGTGACCCCGGGCAGCTAACTTTCCCACTGGGGGTAGTGATGTTCTTACCTGTAATGAGGCAATACACCACCAAGTTCCTTATGCTTCAGTGATTTAGAGTTGCTGTAGTCAGAGATCAGTCAGGCCCTTTTGTGCTGCTCCCCCATCTGATTCATTCCTAAAGATGGGCTGAACTCCAGCAGAGTCAGTCCTTCCATCTGCTTTTTCATCTGTACAAAGTAGCCAAGTAGAAAGATGCTTGCTGATTGTTTGCTTATGAAGATGTGACACTTTGGAACCCTTACTCACACAGGTAGCAGGGTACTTCTCAGAAAGTTCAGAGCTTTTCATCATGTCCCACTCCCTTAAACCTTTTCTTTCTAAATGATACTATTTATGGGGTATAGTATAACTCATAAACATGTATACTTCATGCAGTGATTTAATCAGGGCAACTAGCATTTCCAGCTCCTAAAAATGTATCATTTCTTTGTGTTGGAAACTTTTGAACTCCTCTTTTCTAGTTCTTTATACAATGCATTATATATTGTTTTAAACTATAGTCCCCCTGTTGTGCTGTAGAACACTAGGATTTATTCCTCCTGGCCAACTGTATTTTATTATCCTCAAACCAAACTCCCTCTATCCTTTCTAGCCTCTGATAACTACTGTTCTACTCGGATTCTATGAAATCAACTTTTTGTATATGAGTGAGACTATGTGACATTGGATGTCTGTGCCTGGCTTACTTCACTTAACTTAAGATCTTCTAGTTCTATTTGAGTTGCTATAAAAGACAAGATTTTATTCTTTTTAGTGCAGTATTACACTTTTTAAAGTCTTTCAATGACTCTTCATTGAAATCCACCATCCATTAATACTCCTTCCCAAGACATACAAGGCCATCCTTGATAAAATATCTGAGTAATTCTCCAAATTCATCCCCCTCCTTGTAGGCATTGAAATCAAGGCCTTACATGGAACCTGCCCACATTCTCACATGTACCTCAAGATTTCTCATTTGGTTTGCTTATGCCGTGTCTCTGTCATTCACACCCTCCCATTTTCAGAACTTTTTTCTCTCTTAAGGACAATATGCATCCATCTTTCCAGATATGAGCCAGACACAAACTGTTTCAAAAATGATGAGTGAGAGAATGAATGGATGTGGCCTGAAATTTGCTGTTAATGTTTCCTTCATAACTTTTAAAATCTTTGAATTCTGATTGAAAAGGGGATGTGAAGGGATGGTCCTGGCCTGAAGGATCTCTGGTACTGGGATAACGATCTTGACACTATGAGACTCTGACCTCTCATATGATGCCTGTCTACTAAGGTGCCTGAAAACATGAGTAAGATCTTACTTCAGTTTTCATTTAACAGGAATAATAAGAACCACATCCAAGAGTAGTTGTGAGGGTCAAATTCAATTCCAGGTGTGAAAATGTTATGCAAATATTAATTGATATCACTCTTCTTGTGGGGTGAGCACACTGATAAACTTTCTCATGCATGATGATTGTGTAATTGGTTTGTCAATATTATATGAATACCCAGTGAATGAATAAGTGAATAAAGCATGACAAAACACTATATGAAAATGTGGGACAGAGTGCCATCTATTCATACTACTAATATTGGTCTACATTTATTGAGTGCTTTTCATGAGACAGGCATGTGTTGGGCACATGAATATATCGGCTTACTTAATATTGCTTAATATTTAAGTATTCCTATTTCACAGATGAAGTTACTAAGAAATAATAAAACCAATCTGTATCAGATCTCTTCATATTTTTCAGTTCTTTTCCTTAACTGCATTGCATACCTTTTTAACCATGTGGCTTTGACACTAGGGAATGTGGACTAGGGAATATGTTAAAGTCCCTTGACTTTGGGTTTGGCCCTAAAATTGGCTCTGGCCAACAGAATATGGAAGAAGTAATGATGAGCCTCTGCCAACCACAGTTTGGAAGCCTTTTGTGTTTTTTCTCACCCTCTTATGCTTTTGCCATTACCATGAAAACATTCCCAGGGGCTGGAAATATAGTTTTCTGGTCCCAAAAGTGCAGAGCAAAGACATCTCAGACAAGCTTCCCTGGCTAATCTGCAGATGTCTGAGCAAGAGTCACAGGGATCAAACTAGCTGCCTTTTGGTTCAGTCCAGCCTGGAATAGCCAACTCTTGGTTGATCTACCACATTCAGCTTAAATCAATGCTTATTGTTGTTTGCCAATAAGATTTTATTGACATTTCTTATGTAGCTAAATCTGACAGATGCACTGTCCTAAGTCACAGATATACTGAAGAGGTACCCAAACTATTTTTGCTGAAAAGCACTGACTCTTTACTTTGGCCCACAAATTAACAAAAAACAGGAGAAAAGTTTGATCTTACTGTGTCCATTTTGTACCTGTTGTCCTTTGCTTTCATTCTCTCCTGCAGTCACACGAAATCAAGGAAGGATGGGAGTGACTGATAACATCTGTATGACAAGGGACCAAAACTACCTCTAAGGAAACTACCCCTGAGGAAAAGCTGAGCCTTGCAGGACAGACCACCTCCCAAATGAAGACATTTACCTGTAGTGATGAGGTTGCATCTTGGAGCAGGAGTAATCATCTCATGGGAACCAGATTGCTTCCCTCAATGATGACAATGATAATAACTTCTCTTCAAAGAAGGACTGAGATAATGGTCAATCAAGCCCCACCCCACCAATCAGAACACCAGGATGCTCCTCTGACTAGAGCTGTTTCACTGTGCATACTTTTTGACTCTACCCTAATTCTTTGTATACGTAAAGCTAATGCTTATGTCTGTACCCTCAAGATGACCGAAGATGAGCTGAAGTACTTACTTTGCTTCTTCCTGTGGGTGGCATGTCCCAGGCCTTATAACAAATCTTATGATTCCCTTTGCCCTGTCTTTTTATTTGGCATATAGGAGTGAGTGGCTAAACCTGACATGTGGAAGTCCAAGAGTTAGGCCTGGGGTCCAAAACTCTGGTTTCAGTATGAGTTGATTGTCAGGATTTAAACCCAGATTCATTTGAAACCAAAGCTTCATTCACCATTATGCCATGCTTAAAGGTCTATGGAGGAGCCATGCCCAGGGCAGTCTCTAAGAGAGGGTAATTAGTAACAGTATGGATGTTAGCTTATTAAATCTTCATAGAAACTTAAAGCAGTAGCTATTAATACCACCATTTTGTAGATGAGGCCTGGGGAGGTTAAGTCATTTTTACATTATTCATATGAAATGACACAGATAAAATTAATATGCAAATTCTTTTATCTCCAAAGACAACAACGTACTCTGTTCCTTCTGTACTTGAGCAGACTCCCTGGCTTGCCAGAGTTAATCCTCTAAGAAGGTGATATCAGTTGAATTAATTTGTTTGGGATTTGGAAGTGATCTCTCTCTCTTTTTCCTTTCTCTCTCTTTTGTGTGTGTGTGTGTGTGTGTGCTGTCTATGTGTTTGGAGTAGCTGTCCTGTGGGTTTCCCCACTCTTGTTTTGTGTCTTCTCCTTGTCTGACTGATTTGGCCACAGGATGAGGATCCAGTTACCAAGACACAATGTACTCCACAGCCAAGAACAATTGCTGTGTTCTGAAATTTCTACCAAGGGAAAAAGGAGTGCTACTTTTATTCCTTTCCTTTTGTTTTTAAAGTACACTCATGCTTTTATCAATAGATATCATTGTTCAAGTTTCCAAAAGTCATCTTTGACCTGTGTAATATGTTCTCCTTTTTATTAGTGGGAAAGCAGGCTGTGTCTCTTAACAGGGTTTTTCCAGAAGCATCACCAGCACTGCTGCCTGTGTTGAAACCACTGTCAAAAGATGGCACCCTGCCGCTGGTCAGAATGGGACTTGTCATAGACTCCAAAATCTATTGTGGAAATTTGTTTTGTGGCTGTATCCCAAGTCAGCAAGATTTATTTTCTTCTCTTTATTACACAGTCACAGCTCTTCTTTCAGTTATTCAGATTGTGACAACCAAAGCTTTTAGTGATTAAGATAATGTGATTGCATGAAGAAAGTGCAAGAGGATAGAACAGTTCTGTGGGAGCATGTCTCCAGTGGGATGTGTAATCTAAGGGCATTGGTTGCCTAGGTGGAGATAAGTATGTCTGAAATCTGTGTCTATAACTGGGGTCAGGAGAACAAGAGACTCTAGGACATGGCAGGGATACACTGATTTTGGAGCTAAAATTGGGATAAAATGATAGTTCTACTACTTCATCTACATGTGAACTTTTTCAAGTTAACTGATTTATTGGCATTTCTGATTCCTCATTTAAAATAAAATATTAGGGCCAGGCATGGTAGTGCATGTCAATAACTTAGTTACTCAGGAGGAAGAGGTAGGAGGATTGTGTCTAAGACTGGCTTGGGCTGAAAAAGTAAGACCCTTTGTAAAAACAAATTAACTGTAAAAAGAACTGGGAGTGTGGCTCAATTGGTAGAGCTTTTGTGTGACAAGCATAAGTCCCCGAGTTCAAACTCTAGTACTGGCAAAAAATAAATAAATAAAAAGTCTTAGTTGGGAATCTTTTGGTTTCAAGTGATAGAAGGCAGTGTGAATTTGTTTAAGAAAAAAGTGGCATCTGTCAGTTCACAATGTCACTTCAGTATGGCTGACTGCAGGTTTGGCTGGTTTTAGGAGCTTAGAGTACTTCACCGTGGGTCTGTCTTTCTCTGTTGCTCAGTTTTGTCTGCCTGGCTATCCTTGTTTTATTGACAGATTGGCTTTTCTCTGGTGGTAGCAAGATGGACATATGATTTTCAAATTTCTCAGAGTTCTTACATTTGTAAGATGTTTTGAGATTAAGGAATCACTTTTACCTACAACCTTATAGGAACTTGTTGGTATGGGTTTTATGAGCCATCTGTAGGATTAGATAAATGGAGAGTGCAGGTCAGGTAGGTAAAGAGGGTCACCCAGATCACAGCTGAGAACAGTAGACCTGGGCTTCAACCCTGGGTCTATCTACTGTGCAGTGAATAAAGAGATCTAATTAACATATTGATTTGTGTGTCTTGATGAGGTGGGAGATATTTGAGGTGGATGAAAGAAAAAGAACCTGACTATGACCTTCTATGTGCAAAGATGATCCTATCTTTAGCAATGTGCTTAGAAATAGAATACTAAGTGATGGTTGTGTGGGGTACAGATAAATTGGCCTTTCTAAAAAACCATGAGATGGGAAGGAGGCTGGAGGCCATTTGTAGGACAGGCTGAATGGCGTAGGGGAGAAAGGTAGAACTATATAGAGAAAAGGATAAAACAGAGATAAAGGGAGACAAAGGGACAAAACTGAGCTAAAGAGACAGGGTTTGACGGACAGAGAGCAATAGGAATAGACAGAATGAGACACAAAGAGATTCAGAGACAGAGAAAGAGGGAAGTTGATAAGCTAACGTGGCAGGATGTTCTAGGGGAGATCTTGTTTCTTTTTCTTTTTTGTATTGTTGTGCTTGTGCTGGGTGGGGATACATTGTGGCATTTACAAAGGTTCTTAAAATGTATCAAATATATCATACTTGAATTCCCCCCTTCACTGCTCTCCTTTACCTCCCTCCCCCAATTCCTGGAACAGTTTCAATAGGTATCATATTTGCATTTACATACATGTATACATATTCTTCTTCACCTCATTTATCCTCCTACTCCCTTTCCCCACCACCTCCCCTGCTCCCACTGGTACCACCTCCCACCCTCGCACCTGTTCCACCTTCCTGTTCTCCGATTTTGTAGAAGATGAAAGGTAGAAGATAAAAGAAAAAAGGTGAATTTTCTTTTCTTTTTTTTTTGCAGTTTGAGATAAAGATAGCTACACAGGGAGATTCCTTGTGTTGTTTCCATGCATGTATGTATTACAACCGCTATTGGTTCATCCCCTCTAGTTCTCTTCACTCTTCCCTAGTCCCCTTCATATGGTGGTCCTGGCCAATTTTAGATTTTTATATTCATTTCTGTACAGTGAGCACATCAACCACATTCAGGTTTTTAGTTTGCTTCCCTTGCCCTATACCTCCTGTGCACAGTCTCCCCTTAGTGTGACCTCTGTCCTATAATATTGCTGCATTGTTTAGGTGTATAATCTGCATATGAAGGAGAACATGTGGCTTTTTGCCTTCTGAACCCGAGATGATGTTCTCCAGTTCCATCCATTTACCTGTGAATGACAAAATTTCATTATTCTTTGTGGCTAAGTAAAATTCCACTGTGTATAAATACCACCTTGTCTTAACCTGTTTGTCATTTGTGGGGCATCTTGGCTGTTTTCATAGCTTAGCTATTGTGAATAGTGCTGCAATAAACATGGGTGTGCAGGCACTTTTGTTGTAAGCTGACTCACATTCCTTTGGGTAAATCCCTAGGAATAGTATTGCTGGATCCTATGGCAGATCTATTTTTAGTTTTTTAAGGAGCCTCCATACTGCTCTGTATAGTGGTTGTACTAGCTTACATTCCCACCAGCAATGTATGAGGGTTCCTTTTCCCCAACATCCTTGCCAACATTTGTTGTTTGTATTCTCGATGGTAGCTATTCTATCAGGAATGAGGTAGAATCTTAGTGTGGTTTTGATTTGCATTTCCTTTTTGACCAGAGGTGGTGAGAATTTTTTCATGTGTTTTTTAGCCAATTGGACTTCTACATTTGAAAAGATTCTATTCAGTTTATATGCCTATTTCTTCATTAGACCATTTAATTTTTGGAGGGTTTAGCTTTTTGAACCCTGTATATTCTGGTTATCAATCTCTTTTCTTATGTATAGCTGGCAAAGATTTTCTTCCATTATGTGGGTGGTCTTTTCAATTTAGAGATCATTTCTTTTGTTGTGCAGAAGCTTTCTAATTTCATGTAGTCCCATTTGTTGATCCACTCTCTTAGTTGCTGAGCTGCTTGAGTTCTATTGAGGAAGTCCTCGCCTATGCCTATCGCTTCAGTGTATTCCCTGCTCTTTCCTGTACTGGCTTCAAGGTTTCAGGTCTGCTATTAAGGACCTTAATCCACTTTGAGGTGATACTTGTACAGGTTGACAATCTTGTTTATTTTTTCAAAGAACAAGATTTTTGCTTCATTGATTCTTTGTATGTTTTTTTGCTCTCTATTTCATTGACTTTGGTACTTCTATATATTATTTCTCTCCTTCTGCTTGTTTTGGGTTTAGCTTGTTCTTGTTTTTCTAGGAGTTGAAGATGCAGCATTAGGTCATTTATTTGGAATCTTTCTGTGTTTTTAACATATGCATTCATGGCTGTAAACTTTCTAGGGGAGAGCTTGTGAAAACATATTGCTCACAGGGAATTTTCTGAAGCAAAATACTGTGCATTAAAGTGCCTCATCTCTTCAATATAATCTTTGATTAAGTATCCGTTGCTCACCAGAGTCTAGTGGAATGGCTTTTTCTTTTTATGGACTAAACAGAGTATTCAAGGAATGAAATGGACGAGAAAAGAAGTTGCCATCAGGGAACAGTTGCAAATACAAACAGAAAGTATTGCTGCTGTCCTTTCACTCTCAAGCTTGCTTTCAACAGCAGGGCACCCTCTGTTATGGGAATGTGAGGAGCTGGCCATTCATGAGCCAGCAGCCTGGAGCAGAGCAACCATGTGCTCAGCGGGACTCAGCCAGGATGTACTCACAGTTCCTCTCCTGCTTATAACAAGGCAATCAGCCTGCCATAAAGAGGAGGTTGTCCCATCATGTTTGCTCCAAGCTCCTTTGCCAAGCTGTTTTCTTTTTCTTTTGGGAGGTACTGGGGTTTGGACTCAGGACCTGGAGGTTGCTAAGCAGGCACTTTACTGCTTGAGCCACTACTCCAGTTCTTTTTGCTTTAATTATTTTTCAAATAGTGTCTTGGGTTTATGCTCAGGCAGACCTAGACCATGTTCCTCCTGTTTATCCTTCCCCTATAGCTGGGATGACCACCATGTCTGCCTGGATTATTTAAGATGGGGGTCTCATGAACTTTTCACCTAGGCTGGCCTTGAACCCCACCTCCTAAGCAGCTGGGATCACAGGCATGAGCCACCCTTCCTGACTGCAAAGCTGTTTTCTAAAAAGCATCCAGGGCCACCTTCCCAAAATTGATGATGAATTCTTTAAGATATGTGTAAAATCTGCTTAGTGAATGCAGGTGGTTTTAAAAGAAAATGCTTTGCAACCATTTTAGATTGGAATATTACATTGAGTAGTTATCAAGGAAACAAAAAGAGAGAAGAGCTGTTGAGATGGGTATAAGGGAATTCAAAGCTTACTTACTTTGTGACCAGAGTAGGGTGGGAATCCTGTAAGTCTCTCTGTGGAAGGTTCTAGGTACTCCCAATGTGTAGTGCTTAAAATTTCACTACTGCATTCTTAGTGAATGCCTGTGTAGAAGATTCATAAAGCCAAGGATCATTGCGATTTTCTGCTGAAAGCAAATATTTTAAAATTTGTTTAAGCAGTGCTTCTCTACTTTTTAAAATTTGAGCATAGAACACATTTTTTACTTGTTTTTCTTCTCATTGTATTCATTAAATATCAAGACCAGTATTCTGAGATAGACAGTTTGGGAAACAATGTTCTAGAAGATGGAAATATGTGTTGTCCAGTATGGTAGGCATGAGACACCCTTGACTATTGAGCACCTAAGAGCACATCTTTTTTTTTTTTTTTCATTTTTCTTTTATTATTCATATGTGCATACAAGGCTTGGTTTATTTCTCCCCCCTGCCCCCACCCCCTCCCTTACCACCCACTCCACCCCCTCCCGCTCCCCCCCTCAATACCCAGCAGAAACTATTTTGCCCTTATCTCTAATTTTGTTGTAGAGAGAGTATAAGCAATAATAGGAAGGAACAAGGGGTTTTGCTGGTTGAGATAAGGATAGCTATACAGGGCATTGACTCACATTGATTTCCTGTGCATGGGTGTTACCTTCTAGGTTAATTCTTTTTAATCTAACCTTTTCTCTAGTTCCTGGTCCCCTTTTCCTATTGGCCTCAGTTGCTTTAAGGTATCTGCTTTAGTTTCTCTGCATTAAGGGCAACAAATGCTAGCTAGTTTTTTAGGTGTCTTACCTATCCTCACCCCTCCCTTGCTAAGAGCACATCTTATTCTAAACTGAGATGCGCTGTAAGTGAAGATGCACACTGGATTCTGAAGGTTTAGCATGAAAATGGTAAAATTTCTCGCTAATAATTTCATATTAGCTCCATGTTGAAATGGTATTTTTTTGTTTTGTTTTGTTGTGAGATGGGGTCTCACTGTATTGCTTAGACTGGACGCCAACTCACGATCCTTTCTCAGCCTCCCAAATGCTGGAATTGCAAATGAGTGCTGCTGTGACTGGCATGAAATGATAATATTTTTGATATATTGCAGTAAATAAAAAATTGTTAAAAATGTACAGGTTTATTTCCAGTTTAAAAAATGCAGCTACCAGAAAATTCTAATGATCGAGGTGGCTTGTATTCCCAGTTCACCTCATATTTCTGTTGGATAACACTGATGAAAAATTTGAGCCAAGGCCTCATAGCTCTTGCTTTCCAGCAATCCCTGTTTTGCTAAGTCTGTTGCAAAGAAGAATACCACAGAGAACCCTCTTCTTTCCTCTCTGCTGTGTGAGGATACAAGAAGTTGACTGATTGCAACTTGAAAGAAAGTTTTCCCCAGAAACTGACCATGCTTGTATAACTGATATCTGACTTTTAGCCTCCAAAACTTTGAAAAATAAGTGTTTGTTATTTAACCACTAAATCTGTGGTAGTTTGTCAAAGCAACTTGAGCTGACTAAGACATGAGGGACTTTGCATTTAGAATGTTCTTCCTTGCCTTACCCATATACCTGACTTTCTTTTCTTATTCCTGTATCTGCTCATGTGTTACCTTGTTACAGAGGCTTCGTTCTCAGTCTATCCCTGCTTCTACAAAACACTGGAAGACTGGGTAGTTTATAAATAACAGAAATTTATTCTTACAGTTCTGAGGGCTTGAAAGTCCAAGATCAGGGTGCTGGTAGATTTGATGTCTAATGAGAGCATTTTCCTAATAGTAGTGACTTCCTGCCATGCCTTCTCAGGGTGGAAAGGAAAAGGGGCTACTTAAAGCCTATTTTATAAGGACACTAATCTCACTTGGAAGGACTTTGTTTTTAGTAGCAGACTGTCAGCTTCTTGTATCCTCACATGACAGAAAGCAAGCTAGATCATTCTCTGGGGTGTCTTTTATAAGTACATCAATCCCATTCATGAGGGTGGAGTACTCATGATCTATTCACTTCCTAAAGGTCCCAAATCCTAACACTATCACAGGTTAAATTTCAATACTTGAGTTTTGGAAAGACACAAACATTCAGACTGCCACAGCTTCCATCACTATCTACTTAATTTATTTTTTAGCACTGATTTCTACCTAACGTAGTGTATGCTTGTTTGTTTGTTCATTTTTTTTTGTCTTTCTCCCTTATTTTAGTGTAAACTCCTAGAGAAGGAATGTATTTTTACATCCCTTCTGAGATATATTTTTATTGCTTTAACCACATGGGCTAGAAGAGGATTTGGCATACCAAAGGTACTCAATGAATACTTTTTTCAAAAGAGGAATGAATGAATGGATGACTCAGTAGAGGACCATTCTCCTGATAGACCCAGATGTTACTACACAACCCTTTTCATTGTGTACCCAGCATCTGCAATTAATTGCCAGAGTTGGCATCTGAATCATGGCATGTCCACATGCTGCTTTAGAGAAATCCTCTTCACAGCTTCTGCAGGGCACACGTCTCCTGAGAGGGCCCTGAGGTTGACATTCTCCAAAGATGACTGTCAAAATGTCCTCGTTCCCCCTGAGCACATGTTGCTCTATCCACTTAAAAATGGTCTCTTTTTCCTCTTCTTGAATCTAGGCTGACCTGTGATTCTGTGATTGGCTTTAACCACTGGAATGTGACATAAATGATACCATGCTGACTCTAGAAAAAGCACTTAGGAGATTTGACAGTTTCTGTTTTCATTTAGTCAGAATCAGCCACCATAGTATAAGGAAACCCAGGCTTTCTTCATGGAGAAAGAGGACAAATGGAGAGATCCTGGACATTCCATTTAATGACAGAGACACATGGAAAACGACTGAAACTTCCAGTCAACAGGCAGCCCAACAAAGCCATTGAAAGAGGCCTCTAGAACTTCTAAACCATCCTAGCCCCAGGTGAGTTACCACAGTCAGACTTGATGTGGAGCAGAGGAACCATGAGCTGAAGCTCAAACCATAACAAATAGTAAACAGTGACTATTTTAGTTCACTAAGTTTTGAAGTAAATTGTCATATAGCAAAAGATCATTGACAAACCCATTTTTATCTCATCTCTCCATCCTCTTTGATTACCACCTTGTTCAATTCAAACCAATCCAATGGGATTGATGTACTTATAATTCATGGTTTGAATTGCCATGATCTTATCATGATAATGAAAGTTTATTTCTGTTCAAGACATCAATATGATCTGCTGTGCAGTGCACTTCAATCCCTGAAGGCCAGAGTTGATGGTCTATATCCATAAGTCCTCACCTCTGGCCCTCAGCACAGTTCTAAGAAAGTTGGTAACAGGTGGGAACTGTATGATAGGGCTTCGGAGACAGGCCAATCTGAGATCCAATCATAGCTCCACAGCTTCCCAGCTGTGAAGGGACCCCAGCATTATTTATATTTCTGAGCCTGAGTTTCCTGTTCTGCAAATAGGGATATCATACTTATTTCACTGGGCTCTTGTGAGAACTTGTGAGCTCAAAATGAGCTTGTGTGCAGTGTCTGGCACAGAGATTATAAGCAATAAGTCAAAATAAAATCTACCTTTGATGTTTCCCTAATTCAGGCTTTATCACACTTCTGCAAGAGTCTGGCATTGATGTTCAACCACAAGGAGGGGATCTAGGATCTACCCTCAGGCATGGGAAGACTATGAATGTTGATCCCCCTGGGAAGTTCTTTCAGAGACTTTGTTGTAGCAACGAGCAAACAGCCAGCAGCCCACTCACAGGAAGTCATGCTCTCTGAGCCTGCAGTGGGGTTCTTGCACAATAGGAGTCTGTCTACTAATTACAATGACAGTGACACATGGCTTTGAAAAGGTATCTCATTGCCTTGTGCAGATTCCTTCCATTTAGTCTCTCAGGGTAGATTCCAATTTTACTGGTTGCTTTATTTGGGGAGTGGGGATGGAAATGAAAGTTAATTGTTCAGCGTAGGTCACTTTATTGCCTCTAAACATTGCTTTCACTTTAATAAAACCAGAACTATGGGAAAATGTCTCTCTGCATAATAACAATGAAAAGTGAGTGTTGGCTGGAGAGCAGGGTTAAGAAATATGAATTACCAAGGTGGCTCTCCTGTGGGGAAGCTGATCAAGCCCAGGAGGCCAGGAGAGGCTGGTATAGCCAGGGGCAATTTCACAAAACAGATATGTGGATTAGGAGATGACTAGAGTATACAGTTGCAGGAATGAGACCTCACTGTTATGCTTTCAGCTCCCCTAGGAGAAGCAACTGTCTGATATATGTAGCTATGGCTTACCAGGCAGTGTTGGTCAAGATGTAACTGTCCAGCTAGTCAATGTTGCAGATAGCACTTCTACTGGAGGGACCTCTGAATGGAGATCAAGACTGAATCCAATTCCTTTCCTTGGTTTTGGGGCTGAAAACTACCTGTGGTGCTCACTTGCATGCATCTAAGTGACTTCCTTGAAAACTTCCTTGGAGGGAAGTAGCAAAAGTGGTTAGAGGAATGAAAGTTTTGGGAACAATTGTAAGTGTTTTCATTTGATGGATTTCCAAGTTCAAATAAGGAAAACAGCATTTGTTGAGAGTAGAAGAGGGTCCACCATTAAAAAAAATCAATCATATCCTAATATCTCATACATCTATTTTTCTCAATAATAGAAAGTTTAAATATTACTTTGGCTCATCACTTTAGAATAAAGATCCCCTGGCTCCTGGGTGGTGTCAGCTGGGTTGTTGACAAGAAATGCACGACACAGCCAAACTGGACAATTGACCAGAATTTAATAAAATAATTACAAAGGTGGGTGTAGGATTTTCAGATATCCAGGGGAGTCTGTGCAGAAAGCTATTACCACTCCAGGTCAGAGAGACAGAAAGAAGAAAGTGTTTGGTGTATTACAATTATAACACAGCTTCTTTTTTCTGCAGGTGCTATGTCGTATGCATCTTCTCATTTAATAACTATAAAATTGTGCTACTGAGGCTCATGGGGCTGAAATTCACACAGTTGGTTGTTGGTGGGACAAGAATTTGAAATACACTCATCTGATTCCAAATCTAGCATTGATAACATTTTGCTCAGTGTAGTTTGAAGTAGGATAGACATGGATTTGATATTCAATTCATGTATATATAAGTTGTGAGATCTCTAGAAACTTATTATTTCTAAGTCTAATTTTTTTCACTTCAAAATGCAAAGCAAGGGGGATGGGGAAATAACACA
This sequence comes from Castor canadensis, assembly GCF_047511655.1. Taxonomy (NCBI): domain Eukaryota; kingdom Metazoa; phylum Chordata; class Mammalia; order Rodentia; family Castoridae; genus Castor; species Castor canadensis. The sequence goes on along the minus strand of NC_133388.1, from coordinate 181,036,906 downwards.
GAGGAAGAAGCCTTGGCCTTCTTTAAAACCTTTAAAAAACTGATCTGACTTTTGTGGCTGATTCCAGAGTCTTCCCTTGGTGGACAGAAGCATGGCTAGATCATGTCATGGCTGAGGGGAGGGAGGTAGAATATTGGCGTTGGAGAAAAGAAATGGACCTAAAATAATAGGAACGGAGAGGTCACTCTCCTATGTGTTATTTTTTCTTTCCTTTATCTATTTATTTATTTAAAAAAAAATTTATTTTATTCATATGTGCATACAAGGTTTGGGTCATTTCTCCCCCCTTACCCCCACCCATCCCTTACCCCCACTTCTCCCTCGAACCTGGCAGAAACTATTTTGCCCTTATCTCTAATTTTGTTGTAGAGAGAGTATAAGCAATAATAGGAAGGAACAAGGGGTTTTGCTGGTTGAGATAAGGATAGCTATACAGGGCATTGACTCACATTGATTTCCTGTGCGTGGGTGTTACCTTCTAGGTTAATTCTTCTCGAACTAACCTTTTCTCTAGTTCCTGGTCCCCTTTTCCTATTGAAGACTTTAAAGTATCTGCTTTAGTTTCTCTGCGTTGAGGGCAACAAATGCTATCTAGTTTTTTAGGTGTCTTACCTATCCCCATACCTCCCTTTTATCATGTGATCAAAGTCCAATTCCCTTGTTGTGTTTGCCCTTGATCTAATGTCCCCATATGAGGGAGAACATATGATGTTTGGTCTTTTGGGCCAGGCTGACCTCACTCAGAATGATGTTCTCCAATTCCATCCATTTACCAGCAAATGATAGCATTTCTTTCTTCTTCATGGCTGCATAAAATTCCATTGTGTATAGATACCACATTTTCTTAAATCATTTGTCAGTGGTGGGCCACCTTGGCTGTTTCCATAACTTGGCTATTGTGAATAGTGCCCCAATAAACATGGGTGTGCAGGTGCCTCTGGAGTAACCTGTGTCACAGTCTTTTGGGTATATCCCCAAGAGTGGTATTGCTGGATCATATGGTAGATCAATGTTTAGATTTTTAAGTAGCCTTCAAATTTTTTTCCAGGGTGGTTGTACTTGTTTACATTCCCACCAACAGTGTAAGAGGGCTCCTTTTTCCCCACATCCTCACCAACACCTGTTGTTGGTGGTGTTGCTGATGATGGCTATTCTAACAGGGGTGAGGTGGAATCTTCGTGTGGTTTTAATTTGCATTTCCTTTATTGCTATTGATGGTGAGCATTCTTCATGTGTTTTTTGGCCATTTGTGTTCTTCTTTTGAGAAAGTTCTGTTTAGTTCACTTGCCCATTTCTTTATTGGTTCATTAATTTTGGGAGAATTTAGTTCTTTAAGTTCTCTATATATTCTGGTTTTCAGTCCGTTGTCTGATGTGTAGCTGGCAAATATTTTCTCCCACTCTGTGGATGTTCTCTTCAGTTTAGAGACCATTTCTTTTGTTGAGCAGAAGCTTTTTCATTTTATGAAGTCCCATTTACCAATGCTATCTCTTAGTTGTTGTGCTGCTGGGGTTCCATTGAGAAAGTTCTCACCTATATCTATTAATTCCAGAGTATTTCCTACTCTTTCCTGTATCAACTTTAGAGTTTGGGGTCTGATATTAAGATCCTTGATCCATTTTGAGTTAATATTGGAATAGGGTGATATACTTGGATCTAGTTTCAGTTTTTTGCAGACTGCTAACCAGTTTTTTTTTTTTTTCATTTTTCTTTTATTATTCATATGTGCATACAAGGCTTGGTTTATTTCTCCCCCCTGCCCCCACCCCCTCCCTTACCACCCACTCCACCCCCTCCCTCTCCCCACCTCAATACCCAGCAGAAACTATTTTGCCCTTATCTCTAATTTTGTTGTAGAGAGAGTATAAGCAATAATAGGAAGGAACAAGGGGTTTTGCTGGTTGAGATAAGGATAGCTATGCAGGGCATTGACTCACATTGATTTCCTGTGCGTGGGTGTTACTTTCTAGGTTAATTCTTTTTAATCTAACCTTTTCTCTAGTTCCTGGTCCCCTTTTCCTATTGGCCTCAGTTGCTTTAAGGTATCTGCTTTAGTTTCTCTGCATTAAGGGCAACAAATGCTAGCTAGTTTTTTAGGTGTCTTACCTATCCTCACCCCTCCCTTGTGTGCTCTCGCTTTTATCATGTGCTCATAGTCCAATCCCCTTGTTGTGTTTGCCCTTGATCTAATGTCCACATATGAGGGAGAACATACGATTTTTGGTCTTTTGAGCCAGGCTAACCTCACTCAGAATGATGTTCTCCAATTCCATCCATTTACCAGCAAATGATAACATTTCGTTCTTCTTCATGGCTGCATAAAATTCCATTGTGTATAGATACCACATTTTCTTAATCCATTCGTCAGTGCTGGGGCATCTTGGCTGTTTCCATAACTTGGCTATTGTGAATAGTGCCGCAATAAACATGGATGTGCAGGTGCCTCTGGAGTAACAGTCTTTTGGGTATATCCCCAAGAGTGGTATTGCTGGATCAAATGGTAGATCGATGTCCAGCTTTTTAAGTAGCCTCCAAATTTTTTTCCAGAGTGGTTGTACTAGTCTACATTCCCACCAACAGTGTAAGAGGGTTCCTTTTTCCCCGCATCCTCGCCAACACCTGTTGTTGGTGGTGTTGCTGATGATGGCTATTCTAACAGGGGTGAGGTGGAATCTTAGTGTGGTTTTAATTTGCATTTCCTTTATTGCTAGAGATGGTGAGCATTTTTTCATGTGTTTTCTGGCCATTTGAATTTCTTCTTTTGAGAAAGTTCTGTTTAGTTCACATGCCCATTTCTTTATTGGTTCATTAGTTTTGGGAGAATTTAGTTTTTTAAGTTCCCTGTATATTCTGGTTATCAGTCCTTTGTCTGATGTATAGTTGGCAAATATTTTCTCCCACTCTGTGGGTGTTCTCTTCAGTTTAGAGACCATTTCTTTTGATGAACAGAAGCTTTTTAGTTTTATGAGGTCCCATTTATCTATGCTATCTCTTAGTTGCTGTGCTGCTGGGGTTTCATTGAAAAAGTTCTTACCTATACCTACTAACTCCAGAGTATTTCCTACTCTTTCTTGTATCAGCTTAAGAGTTTGGGGTCTGATATTAAGATCCTTGATCCATTTTGAGTTAATCTTGGTATAGGGTGATATACATGGATCTAGTTTCAGTTTTTTGCAGACTGCTAACCAGTTTTCCCAGCAGTTTTTGTTGAAGAGGCTGCTATTTCTCCATCGTATATTTTTAGCTCCTTTGTCAAAGATAAGTTGCTTATAGTTGTGTGGCTTCATATCTGGATCCTCTATTCTGTTCCACTGGTCTTCATGTCTGTTTTTGTGCCAGTACCATGCTGTTTTTATTATTATTGCTTTGTAATATAGTTTGAAGTCAGGTATTGTGATACCTCCTGCATTGTTCTTTTGACTGAGTATTGCCTTGGCTATTCGTGGCCTCTTGTGTTTCCATATAAATTGAAACAGTAGATTTTTCAATCTCTTTGATGAATGTCATTGGAATTTTGATGGGAATTGCATTAAACATATAGATTACTTTTGGGAGTATAGACATTTTTACTATGTTGATTCTACCAATCCATGAGCATGGGAGATCTCTCCACTTTCTATAGTCTTCCTCAATCTCTTTCTTCAGAAGTGTATAGTTTTCCTTGTAGAGGTCTTTCACATCTTTTGTTAGGTTTACACCTAGGTATTTGATTTTTTTTGAGGCTATTGTAAATGGAATTGTTTTCATACATTCTTTTTCCGTTTGCTCATTGTTAGTGTATAGAAATGCTAATGATTTTTCTATGTTGATTTTATATCCTGCTACCTTGCTATAGCTATTGATGATGTCTAGAAGCTTCTGAGTAGAGTTTTTTGGGTCTTTAAGGTATAGGATCATGTCGTCTGCAAATAGGGATATTTTGACAGTTTCTTTACCTATTTGTATTCCTTTTATTCCTTCTTCTTGCCTAATTGCTCTGGCTAGGAATTCCAGTACTATGTTGAATAGGAGTGGAGATAGTGGGCATCCTTGTCTGGTTCCTGATTTTAGAGGGAATGGTTTTAATTTTTCTCTGTTAAGTATAATGCTGGCTGTAGGTTTGTCATATATAGCTTTTATAATGTTGAGGAACTTTCCTTCTATTCCTAGTTTTCTTAGAGCTTTTATCATGAAATGGTGTTGGATGTTATCAAAGGCTTTTTCTGCATCTATTGAGATGATCAAGTGGTTTTTGTCTTTGCTTCTGTTAATGTGGTTTATTACGTTTATTGATTTTCGTATGTTGAACCACCCCTGCATCCCTGGGATGAAGCCTACCTGGTCGTGGTGAATAATCTTTTTGATGTGTTGCTGAATTCGATTTGCCATTATTTTGTTGAGGATTTTTGCATCAATGTTCATTAAGGAGATTGGCCTATAGTTCTCCTTTTTGGAGGTGTCTTTGCCTGGTTTTGGGATAAGTGTAATAGTGGCTTCATAAAATGTGTTTGGCAGTTTTCCTTCCCTTTGTATTTCATGGAACAGTTTAAGGAGGGTTGGTATCAGTTCTTCTTTAAAGGTCTGATAGAATTCAGCAGAGAATCCATCAGGTCCTGGACTTTTCTTTTTGGGGAGACTCTTGATTGCTGCTTCAATTTCATTTTGTGTTATAGGTCTATTCAGGTGATTAATTTCCTCTTGGTTCAGTTTTGGATGATCATATGTATCTAGAAACCTGTCCATTTCTTTTAGATTTTCAAATTTATTTGAATATAGGTTCTCAAAGTAGTCTCTGATGATTTCCTGGACTTCCATGGTGTTTGTTGTTATCTCCCCTTTTGCATTCCTGATTCTACTAATTTGGGTTTTTTCTCTCCTCATTTTAGTCAGGTTTGCCAGGGGTCTATCGATCTTGTTTATTTTTTCAAAGAACCAACTTTTTGTTTCATTAATTCTTTGTATGGTTTTTTTGGTTTCTATTTCGTTGATTTCAGCTCTTATTTTTATTATTTCTCTCCTTCTATTTGTTTTGGGATTTGCTTGTTCTTCCCAGCAGTTTTTGTTGAAGAGGCTGTCTTTTCTCCATCGTATATTTTTAGCTCCTTTGTCAAAGATAAGTTGGTTACAGTTGTGTGGCTTCATATCTGGGTCCTCTATTCTGTTCCACTGGTCTTCATGTCTGTTTTTGTGCCAGTACCATACTGTTTTTATTGTTAATGCTTTGTAATATAGTTTGAAGTCAGGTATTGTGATACCTCCAGCATTGTTCTTTTGACTGAGTGTTGCCTTGGCTATTCATGGCCTCTTGTGTTTCCATATAAATTTCACGGTAGATTTTTCAATCTCTTTAATGAATGTCATTGGAATTTTGATGGGAATTGCATTAAACATGTAGATTACTTTTGGGAGTACAGACATTTTTACTATGTTGATTCTACCAATCCATGAGCATGGGAGATCTCTCCACTTTCTATAGTCTTCCTCAATCTCTTTCTTCAGAAGTGTATAGTTTTCTTTGTAGAGGTCTTTCACATCTTTTGTTAGGTTTACACCTAGGTATTTGATTTTTTTTGAGGCTATTGTAAATGGAATTGTCTTCATACATTCTTTTTCAGTTTGCTTATTGTTAGTGTATAGAAATGCTGATTTTTCTATGTTGATTTTATATCCTGCTACCTTGCTATAGCTATTGATGATGTCTAGAAGCTTCTGAGTAGAGTTTTTTGGGTCTTTAAGGTATAGGATCATGTCATCTGCAAATAGGGATATTTTGACAGTTTCTTTGCCCCATTTGTATTCCTTTTATTCTTTCTTCTTGCCTAATTGCTCTGGCTAGGAATTCCAGTACTTTGTTGAATAGGAGTGGAGATAGTGGGCATCCTTGTCTGGTTCCTGATTTTAGAGGGAATGGTTTCAGTTTTTCTCCATTAAGTATAATGCTGGCTGTAGGTTTGTCATATATAGCTTTTATAATGTTGAGGTACTTTCCTTCTATTCCTAGTTTTCTTAGAGTTTTTATCATGAAATGGTGTTGGATCTTTTCAAAGGCTTTTTCTGCATCTATTGAGATGATCAAGTGGTTTTTGTCTTTGCTTCTGTTAATGTGGCTTATTACGTTTATTGATTTTTGTATGTTGAACTACCCCTGCATCCCTGGGATGAAGCCTACTTGGTCGTGGTGAATGATCTTTTTGATGTGTTGTTAAATTTGTTTGCCATTATTTTGTTGAGGATTTTTGCATCAATGTTCATTAAGTTTCAGTCTTAATAATATTGGTGTCTGTCTCAGTCTCCAATCCTGGAGATGGTGCCTCAGATGTTGTTCTGTAGTTGTCTCATCAAAGGGGACGCATAAAGTAGAACAAAACTGCACAAAAAAAACAAAACAAAAACAAAAAACAAAAACCCACCAAGGGTCCCAAGTTCAACTGCAATACGGTTTCAGTAAGTTTTTCAGCATGCAGGTGTAGTTTGGTTGTTTTCTCATCAGAGGTAGGGAGAGAGGAAAAAAAAATCTGTCTGGAGACAGTTCTGAGAATGGTATCTGCAGCTGTGGCTTGCCTGCCTGCTGCTGTCAGCCTGCTGTTGCTGGTGGAGTTATTTATGCAGATCTCAGGGGTGAGCTTAGCACTCACCTGGCCCCACAGGCTTTGTTTACTCAGAGTTCTCCTGTGCTGGGGGAGGTGACACTGCACCCACTTTCTCAGGCCTGCGTGTTTGTTTACAGCCCCCATGGGAAGTGGGTCTTCCCCCACTCCTGTGGAGTTTTCCTCCTACCGCCGCTTTTACATGCTTTCCCGCTCCTGATTAGTGGGTGGTGCTGCTGTTCCTGCCAGCCGCAGTGTTTGTTTACAGCTCACGTGGGAAGTGGGTCTTCCCTCCTCTCCTGTGGAGTTTTCCTTCCTCTGCCACTCTCACAAGCTTTCCTGCTCCTGGTTGCTGGGCATGTGCCCCCGCTCCCACCGGAGCCTCTTCGGCCCACCGGGCTTGTTTATTTACAGTTCCGGGAAGGATTCCCTTCCCCCAATCTTTGGCACTCAGTGCGCCCCACCCTCTTTCCCGCATGTCTTTATTGTTCTTATTGCTTATTACCTGGTTTCTCTTTTTTCCCTGGGTGGAGATCGGTCTGTCCAGAGGGCTATGCTGCTCTGTCCCAGGCTTGTCTGTGTTAGTACTGCGGTACCGTGAAGCTCTCCATGTTCGCGTCTTCCCAAGCTGTCTGGGCGCGGGCATCTGGCGGCCCAGGGGCTCTCCTGGTGTCTCCATTAATGTGAATTGGAGATGCTCTGTGCTGGCTGGAGCTGTGGAGGGCTCAAAGTTTTGCGTCTTCTCGGTGGTTTTGCCTGCAAGGTGTGTCTCCAGTGTCTCTCCAAGATTTCACTATAGGAGGCACACTTTCTGTTTCCTCCCTCTAGCCGCCATCTTGGAAAATCTCAATGTTCATTAAGGAGATTGGTCTATAGTTCTCCTTTTTGGAGGTGTCTTTGCCTGGTTTTGGGATAAGTGTAATACTGGCTTCATAAAATGTGTTTGGCAGTTTTCCTTCCCTTTGTATTTCGTGGAACAGTTTAAGGAGGGTTGGTATCATTTCTTTTTAAAGGTCTGATAGAATTCATCAGAGAATCCATCAGGTCCTGGACTTTTCTTTTTGGGGAGACTCTTGATTGCTGCTTCTATTTCATTTTGTGTTATAGATCTATTCAGGTGATTAATATCCTCTTGGTTCAGTTTTTGATGATCATATATATCTAGAAATCTGTCCATTTCCTTAAGATTTTCGAATTTATTTGAATATAGGTTCTTGAAGTAGTCTCTGATGATTTCCTGGACTTCCATAGTGTTTGTTGTTATCTCCCCTTTTGCATTCCTGATTCTACTGATTTGAGTTTTTTCTCTCCTCATCTTAGTCAGGTTTGCCAGGGCTCTGTAGATCTTGTTTATTTTTTCAAAGAACCAACTTTTTGTTTCATTAATTCTTTGTATGGTTTTTTTGGTTTCTGTTTCATTGATTTCAGCTCTTATTTTTATTATTTCTCTCCTTCTATTTGTTTTGGGATTTGCTTGTTCTTGTTTTTCTAGGAGTTTGAGATGTATCATTAGGTCATTGATTTGGGATCTTTCAGTCTTTTTAATATATGCATTCATGGCTATAAACTTTCCTCTCAAGACTGCCTTTGCTGTTGTCCCATAGCTTCCGGTGGGTTGTATTTTCATTTTCATTGACTTCCAGGAGCTTTATAATGTCCTCTTTTATTTCATCTTTGGCCCATTTTTCATTAAGCAATGAATTATTCAGTTTCCAGCTGTTTGCATGTTTTTTGTCTTTACTTTTGTTGTTGAGTTCTAGTTTTATTGCATTGTGATCAGATAGAATGCATGGTGTAATTTCTGTTTTCTTGTATTTGCTGAGACTTGCTTTGTGCCCTAGGATATGATCTGTTTTGGAGAAGGTTCTATGGGTTGCTGAGAAGAATGTATATTGTATAGAAGTTGGATGAAATGTTCTGTAGACATCAACTAGGTCCATTTGATCTATGGTATATTTTAGATTTAGGATTTCTTTATTGATTTTTTTGTTTGAATGACCTATCTATTGATGATAATGGGGTGTTGAAGTCTCCCATGACCACTGTGTTGGAGTTAATATATGCTTTTAGGTCCTTCAGGGTATGTTTGATGAAATTGGGTGCATTGACATGGGTGTATATAGATTGATGATTATTATTTCCTTTTGGTCTATTTCCCCTTTTATTAGTACGGAATGTCCTTCTTTATCTCGTTTGATCAATGCAGGTTTGAAGTCTACTTTGTCAGATATAAGTATTGCTACTCCTGCATGTTTTTGGGCACCATTGGCTTGGTAAATCTTCTTCTAGCCCTTCATCCTAAGCCTATGCTTGTTTCTGTTGGTGAGATGGGTCTCCTGGAAGCAACAAATTGTTGGGTCTTCCTTTTTAATCCATTTCTTCAAACGATGCCTTTTGATGGGGGAATTAAGTCCATTAACATTAAGTGTTAGTACTGATAGGTATGTGGTGATTCCTGTCATTTAGTTGTCTTAGTTGTTTGAAAGTTTGGTTTGGTGTATGTAAATTGAGGTTACTCTCTACTTTGTTGCTTTTTCTTTTCCTGTAGTTTGATGCTGCCTGCCCTTTCATGGTTATGTTGAGTTTCACTTTTTGCGTGCAGAATCCCATGAAGAATCTTTTGTAGTGGTGGTTTTGTGGTCACATATTGTTTTATTTTCTGCTTATCATGGAAGACTTTTATTGTTCCATCTATTTTGAATGATGGTTTTGCTGGGTAGAGTATCCTAGAGTTGAATTTCTTGAGTGTCTCCTGTATACTTTGGTTGACCATATCCAGTATCATCTCTATAAAATTCTCATTGATTGCCTGTAGGATTTCTTCTTTTAGATTGTTCTTGTGGGCTTCATTGGGTTCTTTGGCATAGTTTACCTTCATTTTGTTGGAGTCTGGGTCTGAATATCTGTTTTCTTCATTTCCCTCTGGTTCCTGTAGTAATTTTTTGCTGTGGGGAAACTGGTTTCCCTGTTTTTTCTGTCTTCCCATCATTGCCCTTGGTGTTGTTATTGTCCCTGTACTATGTGCAATTAAGTATTTTCTAGCTTGTAATAATAACACTGGTGATATTTAGAATGGAAGGGTGAGAGGAGAGGGAAAGCAAAGAAGGTAAAGAAAAAGGGAAAAACAAATAAACAGACAAGTAAAAAACAAAAGAAAACAAACAAACAAATGAAAGTTTTAAAAATATTAACAGGGAGAGATAGTGTACTAATCAACAGTCAGCTAAACAGGCATTAGAGAGACAAAAAGAGGATTGAAAAAAAATCTCAAAGTTCAAATGCAATAAAGTTTCAGTCTTAAGGCTTTGTTTACTTAGAGTCCTCCTGGGTGCAACTGCCACTGTTACAAGCTTTTCCCTTTCCAAGCACACTGGGAGAGGTGACACTGCACCCACTTTCTCAGGCCTGTGTGTTTATTTACAGTTCACGTGGGAAGTGGGCTTTCCCCCCCTCCTGTGGAGTTTTCCTCCTACTGCCACTTTTACAAGCTTTCCAGATCCTGGTTGCTGGGCTCCGCCACCTCTCCTGCCTTCTCTGGTGGCTTGTTTATTTACAGTTCTGTTGGGGTTGCCCCTCCCCCCTCTTTGGTGCTCAGGACACCCCCCTCCTTTGTTACATCTCTTTTTTTTTTGCTGTTGCTTATTATTCAGTTTTATTTTCTTTTTTCCCTGGGTGGGGGGTCAGTCTGTCCCCGGGGGCTATGCTGATCTGGCCCAGGGTTGTCTGTGGGAGTACTGCGTGCCGCTTAGCTCACCTTGTGGTCTGTTTCTTCCCCAGTGGTCTGGTGGCACGGGAGCCCTCCTCATTTCTCTGTTTACCATGGAGTGGAGATGCTATGCACGGGCTGGGGGTGTCAAGGAGTCAAAGTTTTGCCTCTTCTCGGTTGTTTTTCCATTGCTTACCCTAAATATACTTTTTGGTGTCTCCACCAGTGGGAATACAGTCCCAAAATTTGTCAATCATTTCTTCTTTTCTAGTAGTTCAGAAAAATAAGAAATGTACTTTGAAAAACCACTATTAACCATTTTCCCCAAGTTAGGATCTGTGCAGTATTAACATGATCTTATACTTTTGTTCTTGGAACCATTATGCTTATTTATAAGGATAGGACAGACCAGAATAAAAAATGTTAGACCAATCCAGAAGATTTGAGGCAAAATATCTTTGAAGATATATTGTGTCTATAATAGAACTGTATCTTGAGAAAAGAGTTGGTTATCTAGTTGATTAAGCTTTATGCTCATTCATGGTTCCAATGACTAAAGTAAGAAGAAACAGAAGGAAAACCTAATTATAGGCCTTTGGAGTTTGCTGACCCAAGTTGGAAAATACCCAACTTTCCTCCAATTCTTTAATTTAAATGGCATGTTCTTCTTATGTTACAAAGTTTAATATAAAGTTTTCTAAAGTGGGAGGAGCCCAAATGAAGTTCAAAGGAAGTTCACCTAAGTTTTAGCCCTCCACCACCATACCTGTTAGTTTCCTATACAAGAGGTCTGAGATTTGTCCAAGGCAAGCCGGGAGCTATATAGATAAATTCTGTCTATATTTCTACCTTGTAGAAAAATAGGGAGTAGTACCTAATTGATGATGGATTTTTTTTGTTTGTTAGAGGCTAAAATAATCATCCCCAAAGCTGACATTGTACATCCTGAGAGTGATGATATTTACAGGTGAACCATTTAACCTTACCTCATTCAACAAAACAACCTACTTGGGATGTCTTCGAAAGCATGTGGTCTTTGAAAGCATGTAATATTACTGATTATTAGTATTTTGCTGGACTTTAAGGAAAGGTAGTTTCCCCAGGTGTTTTCTGTAAGGGCAGAACTGTATAAATCTGGCTAACAGTGAATGGGCTGGGTATGTAAAAGTATGTTGTTGGTGTAAGAAATCTCTGTGCTGTCCTCTGGGTCGAATGTGGTAGATTGGACTTATTTTTTCATGCAAGTCAGAATTCCTTATTTGATTTAGTCTTAAAAATGAATTTTGGCTCTTACCTAGCAGTTTTTAATAGGTATTTGTGTTGTTTCCATCTTTTTGGTATTATAAACTATTTATAATGTATCATTTAATAAGTACATTTTAGTCTTTTCCTTAGAGTTTCAATTTAACTTAATTAATTTATTTCTTAGACCTTCAATTTTAGATAGGTGCCTCAACTTGAGCCTAGGGGAAAATTTACCCAGACTTATTAGGAGAGGTGAGTTGTGTGTCTCCCTGAACCCCTTTCTCTTATGGAACTGAGGAGATACTCAAGGAAGAATTGGGAGAATTATCCTAAAAGACAAGTTGACCTTCCTCCTTAAAATGGATGGCATGTTGTAGCATTTTGCATAGTGATTAGTCTTTCAAGTCAGGTCCCCACAAATATATAGTTGAGTCCTATTAATGAAGAGAGACCTTAGCTAGCAGTGCCACAGCAAAAGAGCCATTCTCTCATTAAGATCTTGAAAGTCACTCAAAAGCCTTGTTGGGATTTTCAGAGAGAAAGATCCATGTGTGACCACACAGCTCAGTGAGGCTTAGTCTTCTCAGACTCCTGTGCATCTACAGTGAGGCTGGGTCACCTGGAGCATTCAGATATTCCCATTAAAAACTGACATGGTGGAACTACTGGCATAGAACAGAAAGGGGAATAAAACACAGGGGAGCTTGATCAATTACTAATCTAATCTATGTATGTATATATATGTATGTATGTATGTATCTATGTATGCATTTATGTATGTATGTATGTATGTATGTATCTATCTATCTATCATCTATCTATTGTGTTTCTGAGTACACAATATCTGCCAGGAACATCCAGGATCTGGGTTACTGCATGAGTAGTTACAATAAAGTTGGAGAAATAAAAGACTTAGTTTTTAATTCTTGTGTTTATTGTCAATGGTCAATACTAAAACTACAGAGGAACTATTAGAATAATTAATCAAGAGGCCATAAGGCTGGCATGGCCCCAGTACCTTGAGTGCTTACTAAGCAAACCAGCACCCCAGTCAATTTAAGTAGCAGCATGAAACCACCAACTAATCTCTATCCAGGGACTTTCCACTTTAGCTAATCCATAAAATATTTTCTTTGTCTTGTTTCTGCAAACACTTTATAAAAGTTTTCTCTTCCTGCCCTCTCAGTGGAGTCCAAACAGCTTGTGGTTTGCTATTACCTGATTCATGAATCACTATTTGCTCAAATAAACCCTTTAAAAATTTAATGTGCCTAAGTTTATCTTTTAATAAGACCTAATGCAAGGAAGTGGTAAGACCAAGAAAAAAAAGATGACTAACTTGGATGGAGACACAAAGAGAGAGAACAAGAATAAAGTGCTAAAAATATGCCTTAAGGCATAAAATTCATATGAAGGAGAGATAAATTAATTAAGAAAAGGTATTGTTTGGGAAAAGGAGATAGATAGAGATGAGAGACAGAGAGAGATATCAAGAATTTTGAACTAGACAGAGATAGAGTTGCTGGTGCCTTTCATGTCTTTGTATAGTATCTAAATGTTCCTGTGTTTCAGTTTTCACATCCTTATGGAGAATACTGTATACTTTAAAGAGCTGACACAAGAACTTAGCAAGATATAATACCTACCTCAGCAGCTTATGAATTATCTGCTCTGTGTGGATAACAGTCAGTAAAACCCAGGAGAAACAGGCATGCAATGAAAGTAATAATTTCTTAGTTGTCATCATTAAAACATTGTCTACATATTTGCTATTAATGTCAGACACTGTGCTATTTTCTTCACAATTGTTATCCCATGTTATTGTCAGCAAACACTAAAATAGCATGCCCTGTTATTGTCTTCATTTTGCATAGTGGGGCAAAGGCTCAGAGAGGTAAATGATTTCTCAGTCCCTTAGTTAATTTGAGTGACTGTGCTAGATTTGTAACTTAAATTCATGTGATTAAAAAACTTGCGTTTCTAACCATTTCATGAGCTGGGTGGTGTCCACATGGCATGAGTCATGTCAGTTCGTCAGAATATAGAAGGTTCCAGAGGTTGGCTTTGGAGTATGGTATTGTTTCCTGAATTGTAGTGATGGCTATTGCTTTAGGAGTGGGTACAGAAAGAGGAAGAGAAGTCACCCTTCCCATAGTCACTGTGTGGAGTTTTATCTGATACCACCTTTTACTTCTTAGTAGTTGAGGTGGTAGCTGTTTGGTGAAGTAGAGGCTTTGTCTTCACACTATTGTTCTTTTCTCTAAAATTTATTTGAAGAATGTGCCCATGTGTTCTTCACATCAGTATTTCTCCCATGCACCTTTGGTTTAATAAGCTTCTGGCTCTTCAATGTACCTGAAATGTTGCAGACTTTTAAACTTGAAAAAGCATGTATATAAAATATAAAATGAAACAAAGACAGAGGATTAATAGCTGACTTGGAGCTGCAGTGACTAGAGTGACACAGGCTTGGTCACCCTGGGGGGGTGATTAGTGTAACTAATCCTTAGCAGGTGTGCTTGCTGCAGATGACAATGTCTTTTTTCAGGAAGAAGAGCCCCGAATGTTGCAGAACATGATGGAAACATACTCAAGTTATGGGAGCCATCTTCCAAAGGAGAAATCCTAGACCTTTAGTAGCTAGATGTGTTGATTTGAATTCCAATAGTGGACGTTAAATAAGGTAAAAAGTACAGCTTCTCAGTACCCTAGCCATACTTCAAACACCTGATGGCCCCCCAGTGCACGACTGAACAGTGCAAGTAGGGTGCATTCACGTCAGCACGAAAAGTTCTACTTTATGGACTGGATTGAGTGGAAGTAGCTAAGGAATAGCAGGTGACAAGATAGAACTAAGTTTGAATGCTAGCTCTGTCACTCCAACTGAATGGCATGATGGATGATTCCATATCAATTTTCTTAAATAAATTAAAAAAAAATCCTGCTCAATGAATGAGGCTTTAAAGACAATGTATTTGTTACACTTAGCAGGATATTTCTTCTTCTTAGTAGCCTTCCCCAACTATCCTGTCAATGTGATCACCATCTCTTTAATTCTTGCTCATACTAGCCTATAATTTTTTTTCTCTCTCTATTCATCTTCTGTTTGTTGTTTCATGCCATCCCTACCAGTATGCATACATACTGTGTGCTTTTTTTCAAACACCAATTGATTCTTCAACTCTGAAACAACCTGGGTATCCAACAATTCCTTCAATTCTGAAACCAGCTACCCACAGTTACTGCAGTTTCCAGAAGTTAAGGGCTGTTTGCATAAGAATACCCCCTCTTCAGGTGCCAATCACAAATGGGGTGCCCATTTGGTCTCTGTCCAACTTGGCTACAAATTCCCACCACCTTCTCCTCAGATTTGAGAATTTGCTAGAATGACTTGCAGAAATGCACATTACTTAAGATTACTGTTTTAATTTTGAAGGCTATAACTCAAGAACAACCCAATGGACAAGAGGCATAGGACAAGGGTTGTTGGTGGTAGGTGGGTATGTAGTATAGGTAGGGAGCACAGAACTCTGGATAGGTCACCCTCCTAGTATGGTGATGTGTTCACCAGCCCTTTGCTTCCCTTTTTTCTGAGTTTTAGTCAAGGCCTCATTATGTAGGCATGATTGATCAAATCACTGGCTATTAGTGTTTGAACTCAATTGCTACCCCTGTTTTCCTTCCTGGAGGTTGTAGGTTGAGGTTTGGGACTGAAAGTTCTAACCCTTCTAATCATGTAGCTTATTTTTCTGGTGACCAGCTCTTATTCTGCAGTTATCTAACTTCTGACTTCCTCTATGAATCATTTCCTTAGCATAGGACTCAAGTATGGTTGAAAGGAGCTTATTATGAATAAAAAAAGACACTCCCATTACTTAGGAAATCTCAAGAATTTTAGGAGCTATATGTTAGGAACTCATCCAGGGACAAAGACTCTCTCTCTCTCTCTATTTACCTATTTATCTATCATCTAGATAAATATCTGTATAGATATATAGAGTTATCTATTACACATACACTAACATACATATAGCTGAATGTAAACTTCATTAAAGATACCTCGTCTAGCTATATTACACACAGTCCTTAGAACAGTCTTTAACACATAGTATGTGTGTAATTAATATTTGCCAAATTAAAGAACAGTGATCTCCCAATTATTTGGTTGAAAGGCAAGGTGGAAGTTGTTAATGATTGTGATGGTAATGAGTAATGAATATAATCATAGTTATAATATCCAGTATTGCTGAGGATTTTCTATGTTCCAGCCACTTGCTAGGTACATTAAATACAGTGTCACGTTTATTTCTCTTGGCAATCCAATGAAATAGGTAATGCCATTATGTTTAATTAATGAGGAAATGTAGTGGGGAGTTCTAGGCCAGAGGCCTAACTCCAGGGTCCGCATGTCAGGTTGGGCTGCTTGCCCCAATATACCAAATAAAGAGATGAGTATTGGTGAAGGGCAGGACAGGAGATTTATGAACACAGCATGAACACACTGTGGGAAGAGGCGTGGGAAGAGGCGAAGCAAGCATTTCAGCCCATCTTCCTGGTGTAGACATGAGCTTTAGCCTTAACTAGAGGGAGAATGGGGGCAGGGGTGAGAGGGATACCTAATTGTTAAACAGTCCCAGTCGTGGTGTAGAGGTTAGAGGAAGTCAGAGATGTGGTCTGGCTGCTTATTATCTCAGGATTAGAGCCATTGTTGCCTGGCAGGGGATTTACTTGCTTAGACTCCTGTCAGAGAATGTTTATCCATCAGTCCTGTCCTTCCAAAGTGGCTGCAAGGGGACTATAGGAGAAAATGGCTCACAGCAAAGGCCATAGATGCAAAATGGAGACAGATCTTCTGTTTATATCCCATTTTTACTTAACCTTTGGACACTTACAGGCCCAAGTGAGGAGTCAGTGCTTTTCAGCAAAAGCAGTTTTTAAGTACCTGTTATAGAAATGAAGCTTCCAGTAACTTGAAAAGTTTCATACTTTATAAGCTATAGAACCAAATTTCTAGCCAATATACAGATTTTTAATTACTTCATCTCATGGATATCATTAGGGGGAAATATTCTTTTCTATAGAAGCAGGAAGGTATTTCTCTTCTGTGGAAGTTGAGCCTGTCCTAGATTCAGAAAATGTTGTCCCCCATGGGATCAGTGCCTCTAAATTTCTCAGTGTTAGGACTGATGCTTGACTTCCAACTTGGCTGTTGGGTTTAAGAGCTAGATTTTTGTGGACTATGACATTTTGCTGAATAGTACATTTCTCCAGGTTATTATAACTGCCAGCCCCCTTGGGGCTGTGGGTGAAGACCTAATCAGCATATAATTTTTCTAGCCTTGAACTCTAAAAATCTTCCAATTCTCTCAGCATGTGAGAATATGAAGCTGATGAGTCATATCAAATGCAAATGAGGTCACTCCATCATACATGTAGTGCTCTGGAGGTGCTGAGAAGCCAAATTCCAGTGGAGGAGCGCTTGAGGCCCCAATGGTACTGATGGACTGAATCCCCTATAATTGCCTCATTGGAGACACTACCTCAAAGACTCCTGGGCAAAATTGAAGACCATTGTGTGGCATCAGAGTTGCCCAAAAAGGCTGTTTGACTAGCCCAGATAAGGAGCTGTGGACTGACACTTTGTGGATTGGAAAAGGTCGCTGCTAATTACCTGTTGGTGATGGCATCAGAGTATAGCTGGGCCAGGGACGGTCTGATGATTTGGGGAGATAGGTTTTGGCAGAAGCAGCTTGTTCTTTCTCAGTCCCGAAGGGACTCGGCTCAGAAGACTGAGGTCTGGTGGAAAGGATGTTTCCGGCACGTTTCCTTAAATGGGTGAGGTTAGGAGCTAGAGAGGAGGAAAACATTTATAGCAACGGGGAACACTTTTGTATTATGAAGTCAAGGGATTCAAACAAAAGTGGGCTGCCTTTTATACAAAAGTGAAGATAGAACTACTTGTTTTCAAAAAGAATTTTATAGTTTATTCTTTTTGCCTTACAAATAATAAAAGTTTTGTTTAGTGATTGCTATGTGGCAGGTGCTATTTTAAAAACTTTGCACATGTTAGCTCCATGAAATCTTAACAGTTATTGTCATTTATACTTACAGATCAAGGACCAGGCACATGGAGGTTAAGTAACAATTAGCATTACCTTTTAACATTTAGACGTCTTTCAATATAACATTATGTTTCCTAATCAGCAGAAGCCAAGACAGATAACAGCCTCTTGTTCATTCTTTTTATTTATCATTGGCTCCCAAAAAATCTGATTGATTTCATTATAGAGGTGCTATTGGCATTTTATGTTGGACCATTTTTTCATTGTGTGAGAGTGTCTGTCCCTTGAAGGACATTTAACAACCTTGGTTCTCATTTCCCATATGCCAATAGTATGTATCTTCCAGTTATTATGACAACTACAGCCTTCTATACATCTAAAAGCACCCCAGTGGGGTGATGTCATCTCTGGAACAGAACTACTAAGGCATCTTTTGTGTATGTACTTTCTAGACATGTTTTATTATTTTATTTATTTATTTTAATTATACAAAGGGGTTTCATTATGACATTTTAAAATATGCATACAATGAACTTTGATCATATTGACTGCCTCTATTACCCTTTCTTATCCTCCCTCAATCCTTCTTGTCTCTTTTATTTTTATGTTCCTTCACCCTCCTTAGATTCCATTTATAAGACTAGAAATGCTTTTTTTTTTTTTGGCAGTATTGAGTTTGGACTCAGAGTCTCACACTTGCTAGGCAGGCCCTCTACTAGTTGAGCCACTCCACCCTCCCTATCCGTTTATGAGAAAACATGTGTGTACTTGCCTTTATGATCCTGGCTTCTTTCACTTAACATGATCTTCAGTTCCAACAAATCACATCATTTTCTTCTTTATGGTTGAATAAAACTCCATTGTGTATATAGATTACAATTTCTTTATCCGTTCTCCCACTGATGGTATCTAGGCTCTGTTCATAGCCTAGCTATTGTGAATAGTGCAGTTATCAACATAGGTATGTAGGTATCTCTATAGTAAGTTGAATTTGATTATTGTGTGTATATGTCCAGAAGTGATATTGATGGACATATGGAAGTTCTATTTTTACTTTGTTGGGAAAACTCTACTGATTTCCATGGTGGTTGGTCTAATGTGCATCCCAAAAGCAGAGTATAAGTGTTCCTTTTTCCCCACATCTTCATCAACACTTGTTTTTTGTTGTCTTGAGGATAGCCAGTCTGACTAGGTGAGATGAAATCTCAATGCAGTTTTGATTTGCATTTCCCTTATGGCTAAAAATGTTAAACATTTTTTCCCATGTATTTATTGGGTATTTGTTCTTCTTCACTTGAAAATTGTTCAGTTTTTTTTTAAACGTTCAGTTTATTTACCTATTAATTGGATTATTTGCTTTTTAGGCATTTAAGCTTTTGAATTTTTTATATAACTGGATATTAATCCCCTGTCTGGCAAGTAGCTGGCAAGGATTTTCTCTCATTCTGTGGGTTGTCTTTTTTTTTTTTGATTGTTTCTTTTGCTGGGCAGAACGTTCTAATTTAATGCAATCCATTTGCCAACTCTTGCTATTATTTCCTTAGCTATTAGAGTCCTGTTCAGAAAGCTATTACCTATGCCTATATCTTGAAGAGCTCCCCCATGTTTTCCTCTACTAGCTTCAAAGTTTTTAGCCTTACATTAAGGTCTAGGACCCATTTTGAGTTGATTTTTGTACATGGTGTCAGAAGGACATAAGTCAGTCTTCTACATGTGGTTATCCAGTTTTCAAAGTACCATTTGTTAAAAAGACTGTCTTTTTTCATACCTATCCATGTATGTATCTC
Organism: Castor canadensis; assembly: GCF_047511655.1. Taxonomy (NCBI): domain Eukaryota; kingdom Metazoa; phylum Chordata; class Mammalia; order Rodentia; family Castoridae; genus Castor; species Castor canadensis. The sequence continues at coordinate 181,017,540 of NC_133388.1, read as the reverse complement.
TCTATCTCTATCTATCTATCTATCTATCTATCTATCTATCTATCTATCTATCATCTATCTATCATCTATCTATATTTGACACCTTTGTCAAGAATCAGATGGCTGTGGCTGGATGGACTAATTTCTGGATCTTCCCTTGGTCTATTTTTTTTGTTTGTTTGTTTGGTGCCAGTGCCATGCTGTTTTTGCTACTGTGGCTTTGTAGTATAGTGTGAAGACAAGTGTTTTGATACATTCAGCATTGCTCAGGACTGCTTTAGCTATTCAGGTCTTTGTGTTTCCATATGAATTTTAGGATTGTTTTGCTATTTCTGTGAAGAATGTTATTAGGATTTTGATGAGGATTATATGGAACCAGTATATTACTTTTGAGATTATGGTCATTTTGGACTATTAATTTTGCTAATCCACGAATATGGGAGGTCTTTCCATCTTCTAGGTCTTCTTTGATTTCTTTCTTCAGGAATTTATAGGTTTCAGTATAAAGGTCTTTATCATATTTGGTTAAATTTATGCCTCATTATTTTTTGAGGCTGTTGTGAATGAGATTATCTTCCTGACTTCTTTTTCAGTAGGTATGTTTGTGTAGAGAAAAACATGTTAATATTGTATCCTGCTGATTTACTGAAAAACTTTCAGTAAATCAGCAGGTGTTTATAATGGAAGGTCTTTATTTCTCCACCAATTTTACATTATAACTTTACTTCATATAGTAATTTTGGCTGGTAGTTATTTACTCCCAGAGCTTGCAATATATCATTACATGCTTTCCTGGTTTTTAAGGTTTCTGCTGAGAGGGCTGATATAATTCTGATACGTTTGCTTTTGTAGGTTGGTGATTTCTTTTGTGTCCTTCCATATTCTTTCTTTGCTTTTTACTTTTGCCCATTTACCTATGAGATGACATGGAGAGGTTCTTTCCTAGACATGTCTATTTCGGGCTCTAAATGCCTCTTGTTCTTGGATGCTTACATACTTCCCTAGATTTATGAAATTTTTGCTATGATTCCAATAAATATCTATGCCTCTATATTATATCTAAGCTCCTTCTACCCACAGATTCTGATTTATTCAAATTTTCTTTTTTAAGATTTTAATTTTAATTCCAGAATCTCAATTTCCTTTCTAAATTTCTCACTCAGGTCTTTTAAAAATTTATTTTTGTTGTACTGGGTGGGGGTGCATTGTGGCATTTACAAAAGTTCTTACAATATTAAATGTATCATACTTGAATTCATCCCCTCCACTGCTCTCCTTTATCTCCCCTGGAGATGGTTTCAACAGGTATCATTTTTGGATTTACATACATGTGTACATATTTTTTATATCTCATTCATCATTGTACTCCCTTTCCCTGAAATCTTCCTCCAGTGGTACCAACCCTCCCTGGAAAGGACCTGTTCTGCCCTCCTGTACTCCGATTTTGTAGAAGAAAAAAGAAAAAAATGACATTTTTGCTTGTTTGAGATAAAGGAAGTTACACGGGGAGTTTCCTTGTGATATTTCCATGTATATATTTATTATAACCCCAACTGGTTCATTTCCTCTAGTTCTCTTCACTCCTCCCTAGTCTCCTTCCCATGGTGGCTCCAGCCAATTTAAAATTTCTATATTCATTCTTGTACAGAAAGCACATCAACCACATTCAAGTTTTTAGTTTCCTTTGCTCACCATATCCCTTCCATCCATTTAGTGTGACCTATGCCCCATAATATTGCAGAATTTGTTTTGGGTGTATAATTCACATATAAGAGAGAACATGTGGCTTTTGGCTTTCTGAGCCTGGCTAACTTCACTTAAGATGGTGTTCTTTAGTTCCTTCCATTTACTTATGAATGACAAAATTTCATTCTTCTTTAGGTCATTGGTTTTTTGAGCTCCTTATACATTCTGGTCATCATTCCCTTGTCTGATATATAGATTTTCTCCAATTCTGTGGGTGGTCTCTTCAATTTAGAAACTATTTCTTTTGTTGTATAGAAGCTTTTTAATTTCATGTAGTCACATTTGTTGATCCTTTCTCTTAATTGCTGAACCACTTGAGTTCTACTGAGGATGTCATTGCCTATGCCTACGGCTTTCAGTGTATCCCCTGTTCTTTCCTGTACTAGCTTCAAAGTTTCAGGTCTTATATTAAGGTCCTTAATCCACTTTCAGTTGAAACTTGTACAGGGTGAGAGACATGGATCTAGTTTCAGTTTTCTGTAGGCATATATCCAGTTTTCCCAGCAACATTTGTTGAAGACGATGTCTTTTCCCATTGTATGTTTTTGGCACCCTTGTTAAAAATTAAGTGGGTGTAGCAGTGTGGATTCATATGTGTGTCTTCTGTTCTGTTCCACTGGTCTTCATGTCTGCTTTTGTGCCAGTACCATGCTGTTTTTATTGCTGTTACTCTGTAGTATAGTTTGAAGCCAGGAATTGTGATACCTCCAGCATTTCTGTTTTTGCTCAGTGTTGCCTTGGCTATTTGTGGTCTTTTGTGCTTCCAAATGAACTTTAGGGGTTGATATTTAAATCTCCGTGATGATTATCATTGGGATTTTGATGGGAACTACTTTGACCATGTAGATTGCTTTTGGTAGTATAGCCATTTAAACTATGTTGATTCTACCAATCCATGAGCATATAAGATCTTTCCATCTTCCGTAGTCTTCTTTGATTTCTTTCTTCAGTGGTTTGTAGTTTTCCTTGTAGGAGTCATTTGCATTCTGTGTTGAGTTTATTCACAACTATTTGATTTTTTGAAGCTATTGTAAATGGAATTGTTTTCTTATATTCTTTCTCAGTCTGTTTATTGTTTGTTATTGGTGTATAGAATGGCTATTGATTTTTGTAAATTGATTTTGTATCTAGTTACTCTGTTGAAGCTATTTATGGTATCTAGGAGTTTTCTGGTGTAGTTTTTGGATCTTTAGGTATAAGATCATTGTCTGTAAATGGGGATAGTGGACTTCATATTTACCTATTTGTATCCCTTTTATTTCTTCTTCCTGTCTTATTGCTCTGGCTAGGAATTCTAAGACTGTGTTGAATAGGAGTGGAAAGGGAACGCTCTTGTCTCATTTTTGACTTTAGAGGAATTGGTTTCAGTTTTTCCCCATTAAGTATGATGTTGGCTATAGGTTTGTCATATATAGCCTTTATTATTTTGAGGAACATTCCTTCTATTCTATTGCATCAGAGTTTTTCCCATGAAAGAATGTTGAATTTTATCAAAGGATTTTTCTGTACCTATTGAGATGATCAAGTGGCTTTTGTCTTTGCTTTTGTTAATTTGCTGTATTACATTTAATGGTTTGCATATGTTGAACCATCCATGCATCCCTGGGATGAAACCGACTTGATCATGGTGAATGATCTTTCTAGTATGCTGTTGAATTTGGTTTGCCATTATTTTATTGAGGAGTTTTGCATCTATGTTCATTAGAGAGATTGGCTTGTGATTCTCTTTTTTTTTGTTTTGTCTGTGTCTGGTTTTGGATGAGTGTAATAGAATGGGTTTGGCAGTATTCCTTCCCTTTCTATTTTGTGGAAAAGTTTAAGGAGTGTTGGTACTAGTTCCTCTTTAAAGGTGTGCTAGAATTCAGCAGAAAATCTGTCAGATCCTGGACTTTTCTTTTTTGGGAGACTCTGTTGCTGCTTCAATTTCATTGCATGTTATAGATCTGTTTACATGATTAGTATCCTCTTGGTTTAATTTTGCATGGTCATGTGTATCTAGAAATTTATTCATTTCTTCTAGATCTTCCAATTTATTTGAATATAGGTTTTCCAAGTAGTCCCTGATGATTCCTACATTTCCTTGGTGTTTGTTATTATCTCCCCCTTTTTGTTTCTGATTTTATTAATTTGGATCTTTTCCCTCCTCATTTTAATCAGATTTGCCAGGGATTTGTCAATCTTGTTTATTTTTTCAAAGAACCAGCTTTTTATTTCATTAATTCTTTGTGCGTTTTTTTTTTTGGTCTCTATTTTGTTGATTTTGGCCATTATATTTATTATTTCTGTCTTTCTGCTTGTTTTGGGTTTACTTTGTCTTTGTCTAGGAGTTTGAGATGCAGCATTAGGTCATTTATTTGAGATCTTTCTGTGTTTTTAATATATGCACTCATGGCTTTAAACTTTCCTCTTTGGCTGCCTTTGCTCTGTCCCATAAGTTCCAATAGGCTGTGTTTTCATTTTCATTAAATTCTAGGAACTTTTTGATTTCCTACCTTATTTCTTCTATTACCCACTGATCACTGAGCAATGTGTTGTTCAGTCTCCAAGTGTTTGAATATTTTATGCTGTTTCTTTTGTTGTTGAGTTTTGGTGTTATTAAGTTGTGGTCAGACAATATTCAGACAGTCATTTCAGTTTTCTAGTATTCATTGAGACTTGCTTTGTGCCCAAGATATGATCCATTTTAGAGAAAGTTCCATGGGCTGCTTAGAAGAAGAACGCATATTGTGCTGTTGCAGTATGAATACTCTGTAGATGTCTATCAGGTCCATTAGATGTATGGTGTCATCCCATCTAGGATTTCTTTGTTGATATTTTGTCTGGATGACTTACCTGTTAGTGATAGAGAAGAGTTAAAGTCTCCCAATACCACTGTGTTAGGGTCTATCTGTGTTTTTTTCATCCATTATTTTATTTTTAATGAAGTTGGGTGCTCCAAAATTAGGCACATATAAGTTAATAATTGTTTTTTCCTCTTGATTTATTGCTCTTTTATTAGTATGAAGTGATCTTCTTCATCTCTTCTGATTAATTTAGGTTTGAAGTCCACTTTATCTGTTATAAGTATTGCTACTCTTACCTGTTTTGGGGGGCTATTAGCTTGGTAAATCTTCTACCCTTTCACCCTAAGACAGTGTTTGTTTCTGCCAATAAGGTAGGTTTCTTGTTAAGAACAGTTATTTTTTATCCAGCTTGCCAATCAATTTCTCTTCATGGGGGAGTTGAGGCCATTAATATTTAGTGTTAATTTTGAGAGGTATGTGGTAATTGCTGCCATTTATTTGTTTTTGTTGTGTAAGGGTTTGTGTGTATGCAAATAATTCTGTGTTACTGTCATTACTTGTCTGCTCTTCTCTTGAGGTTTAATAACTCCTATCCTTTCATGGCTATGTTTGTTTTCATCTCCTGTACATAGGATTCCTTTCAGAATCTTCTGTGTTGTGGTTTGGTGGTCATGTATTGTTTTAATTTGTGTTTATCATGAAATATTTTTAATCCTCCTTCAATTTTGAATGATAACTTTGGTGGGTAGAGTATCCTAGGACTGAAATTGTTTTCTCTCAGTGCTAGGAATACCTCACTCCATACCCTTCTTGTTTTTATGGTTTCTTTTGAGAAATCTGCTGTTATTTTGATGAGTATACCTTTATATGTTATTTGATTTTTATCTCTTATAGCCTTCAATATTCTTTCTTTGTTCTCTGTGCTAATTTTTAAAACTATAATATGCTGTGGAGGGGTTCTGTTTTAGTCATGTCTGTTTGGTGTCCTGGAGGCTTCCTGTACCTGGATGGGCATCTCTTTCTTAAGTCTTGGTAAATATGAGTATATTACATATACCTAAACTATGTTGTTCCCTTGAGGATTGGAGATTTGTGGCACTCACCTGTTAAGGTCGCAGATTTACTCTGGTGGAGTTAAGTACAACTGGCATGGTGCAAATAGGCTACATCTGGTTGATACAGGTCCAGTACATCACAGAGTCTAGTTCAGATTGTCCCACAGTCCTCTGCTTCTTCCAAGAAAAAGAACAGAAAAAAAAAAGAAAGGGGGAAAAAACCCAGGAAAAATGGCTTGTAGCTTTCCCCAAGGTAGACCAGTGGCTGTGTGGGTTCCTGCCCATATCAGGACTTCCCTGACTGGTAAGTGCAATTAAAAGCTGTTTTAAGGGTCATTCACTTAACTTTGTGTGTACCCTATGTGTAATTTAGATGGTTAAAAAAAATCAGAATTACCCAAGTCCAGCTGCCATGATTCTGAAGTTTTTTTTTTTTTTTTTTTTTTTTCCCTGAAATCGTGGAGCTCAAGGCTTCTACCTCCCTCAGCTATCTCCCATCCTGGTTCTCTCATTCAGGTCTTAAATTGACTTTCTTACCTCAATCATCTGTTTGCTTGGGGTCACTGATTATTTTTAAAACGAGACTTTCGATGTATTTGTTTCAACCACTTTAGTATTTTTGGATTTAGTTATTGAGGAGTTATAAATTTTTGGAGGAGTCACATTGTCTTGTTTTTCATATTTCTTGTATTCCATATTGCAATTGGCATGCCTGTTATGATAGATACCTCTTTCAGTGTTTTCACAGAAGTCTTCTTAGTGGGAAGCCTTTTGGTTACTAAGATCTCCATTACCACTGAGAGAAGAGAATGTAGAGAGCAGCAACAAAAACAAAAATTCAGATATTTAAGTGTAATGAAAACAATTAGAAAAATCAACTATACTCCCATAAGTCTGGAAAAGAAGGGAGTAAAGACACCTATAGGATAAACTAGGAATTTAGAAATCATTAAAGCTAAAGTTTTTAATAATTAAGTTATAAGAAGGGAGATAGAGAATGGAGAAAAGAAGAAGCAAGGGGGGAAGTGAGGAAAAGCATATGAGATGAAGATATAAGAAATAATAGTGAGAACACAACAAAACAGATATAGAACAAGATGAGACACCATCACCACTACCACAACCATCACCACCAAAAAAATGCCAATCAATGTTTATTTCTTCCTGAGGAGATATAGGATTAAGATGTTTCATTTTTCCCCCTCAGGCTTTTTGTTTTGCAGTTTACTTTTTGTTTGGAGCTGTGATATCAATTCATTTTCTCTTTGATATTCAAACAGCTTAGACCTGAAAGGGCTATTTTTAGGCTGAGCCCTGTCCTGCTTTTGTTGCTGGACAGCACAAGTTTCTTTGCCTGTTGTTGGACTGAAATCTTATCAGTGTTTTCCTGTGTGCAGCCTTGGCAAGCAGGGAAAATAGTGGCCTCCCTTAAGCTGCTTTCACAGGCTGTCTCCAGTTGGATGCCCCTTCACAATAAAGGTTTGCCAGTGCAGACTTGTTGAGAAATTCCCAAGCAGTATTGCATGTCTACTAAATCTCTGACTATCCGAGAGTATAGAAAGCAGTCAGAACAAAGCAATCTTTGCTGGCAGGGCAAGGCACAGGATACTGAATGATCCTGTGTGCCCTGGCCACATAGTTCTCTGTCCTACTTCTCCTGTTTGTATTCACAAACAGCTGATCTCTCTTCCTGGAATTTGGCTCACAGCTTCTATTATGTAATCACTCTTTGCTTCACTCTGTGGTGCAGCAGGTACTTCTCACCCAATCAGACCCATGAATCTGAATCCAAGTCACAACCAGCTTCCCAGGTTCACACAGATTTCAAGGGTGGTTGCTTGCTCAGCCAATGGAGGGGGAGAGACCTTTGGGGTCTGGAGTCATAAAAGTGCCGGGGCTTCTGCTTGCTCCAGGAAAAGGGTTTAGGTTACCACCTCTCTTAAGATGACCTACCACCACTGCACCAGTGAGAAAGCTTGGAAGTGCAGGGGAACCTTTCTTGGTATCTGCTTGCTGATCTTCCATCTGAAACGATGCTTTTGCAGAGTACCATCCTGTATGCCTATGGAGCTTGCCACACAGTCTTTCTTCTTTTGCTTATAGTCCTGCTTGCGGAGATTCTCTTCCACCCCTAGCATTTTGTCTAGCATTCTATGTTAAAGGTTTTTCCCGCTCTCAAATCTAAAGTTGTTTTCTGTATTTCTTCTCTTGTCCAACTGTTTACTGTTGCCTTTCCCTGCTTTTCCATGCCACCCACCTCTCCCTACAGCCACACACCTATTGTTTTGTTTCAGATTTGTAGAGACACAGGAAAGTGCTGGGTGTCTCTAATCTTCCACTTTCCATTGAGTGCTAGCAAAAAGGTAGGGAAGGAGGAAAATTCCTCCTAGCAAGACTGTAAGCAAAAGAGAAAAGGAAAGCCTCAGTAAGCACTCAGGTATATAAGTTGGCACTCTACTTTCTTGTCTAGATATGGTATTGAGTTGTTTTTTAACTTTGTAAAGTTTTGTTCATGTGTTGAGAATTCTTGCGTCAGGATGTGACACTCTTCACTTTACTTTTTAGTCATATGTGAGTAATACACCACCTTAGGTCTTCTCTGCACAATCTTTTCTCCTTGAATCTAGATTCTAGAGTCTCTGTGATTGGCCTCAGCCTCAGGGATTAGGCTGCACTGGGAGCTGAAAAAGTGTTTGCAACCAGGGTCAATTTATCACTCTCATGCACAAGTGCCAATGGCCCAGGAACAGGTTTTAATTTTCTTTAAGATGAAAAGAGTAAATATAATACAACTTTGATCATATGCATTTTATAACAATGCAGTCATTAAATATAATTCCATATGTATGCATGTATATACATATATATATGCACACATATACACACATTTATATATGTATATGTAGGTGTAGGACACTGGGCCTAGCTAACTCCATTTTATCCCTCTACCACATTAATCTTATTTTCCTCTGAGTTTCTCTCTCTTCTGCAGTCACCTTGCATTCTAGGAAGAATTGGACTGATTGATAACATCTTTATTACAAAGGACTAAAACTACCCTGAACAGTGAAGTCTTGCAAGACAGAAACCCTCTGTCCCCACCACCAAATGAGGACAATTACCTATAATGATGAGGTTGTACCCTGCAGCAGGAGTGTCATCTCATGGGAACCAGATCACTTCCCTCAGGTGATAACAGTGATAATGTCTCTAGGATTCAGAACTGAGATAATGGTCAATCAGACCACCAGCCTGATCAAGATCACCTGCTCTGCTAGCTATGCACACTTCAAACTCCATTTTTGACTCTTTTCTATAAAACCTCAAAATTCCTATAGGCTCCTTAAAGACAATCTTGTCTTTTTGTCTTCCTCACAAAGCCATATTTGATTAAATCTCCTTTCTCTGCCGTTCATCAGTGCTAATCTCTTTAATTGGCACATACGAATGGGTAGCTGAACCTAGTCCATTTGGGGACGCTGGAACCAGAGATTTTCACTTTAAAACTCTCTCTCTCTCTCTCTCTCTCTCTCTCTCTCTATATATATATATATATATATATATATATAAATAAAGAAGTCACAAATGGAGGAATGTTGCCCTGTGTATAACCAATCTAGCTGTATGAGCTACTGATGGCCATATAATCTCTAGATAGAACATGTATCATAAATATAATTGAAATTTTCAGTTGGATTGACTTCTGCTAATGCAGTCCAAATTGAATATGTTGGTTCAGATTTTTTCCTGTAGTTTAAAAATCCTTTAATATTTAAAATGTTATACAAGATGGCACCAGTGGCTCACGCCTGTAATCTTAGTATTTAGGAGGCAAGATCAGGAGGATGGCAGTTCGAAGCCAGCCTGGGCAAATAGTTCATGAGACCCTATCTCGAAAAACCCTATGACAAAAAATTGGGCTGGTGGAGTGGCTCAAGGTGAAGGCTCTGAGTTCAAGTTCCAGTACTGCAAAAAAAGTTATATATATATTATGAAAAAAGTATCTTTATCTTTCTGTTTGCAAGTTCTTAAGCCAAGCACATCCTAACAAACACATCTCAGTAAGTCATTTACACAAGTGACAAAAGCCAGGTGTCCTCTGAGATCACTTTTCAAGTCAGATTCCTATCAACCTTTTCTTTTCTTTATCTTCCACCCACCATTTATATTCAGAACTACTAAATCCCACCTTTGCTCTAAGTTTTGATTCCATATCAAGTTCATTTCCACTTCTGGTCTTTCACAGATTTCTCATTCTTCCTGATGGTATTTACTAATTACTCTTTGTAGCTCATGTCTGATTTCTTGCCAGGCTCATCTCTGTTATTTCAACAACAATATCCCGAATGAGTCCTACTTGAAGAACTTGGTTCTGTAACCAGACTTTGGGATTTTCTCTCTTTGAATCATAGACTCTTTAAGAGTCCCCAGGATACTTCAAGCCTTCATTTAAACAGAGCCAGTATAGACTCTTGGATGCTCTTGTATGTAGTCTGATGAATTGTCTTTGTCAAGGTAAAGAAATCCTGGTACCTCATATCAGCATCACACTAGGAATCAGTATTTTTTTTTGACAAACACTTGGACTAGAGGTTTATAAATTATGGAAAAATTATATTATAATGATACACTTGCACACTGGTTTCCTGAAAATAGATTTTGATTTTATCATCATTCTAGAAAATCTGTGTTTGCATTGACATTTATGTTTGCTGCCTTGAGATTCAGCCAGAACACAAATCTACATTTGGGGTAATGCTCACAGGGCTACAAAAATGGGTCATCTTAGTGAGAGAGTAAATCAAATGCTGACACTGATGCTGTGACTGCATGACTTGCACTAAGTGAATGAGAAAAGTTCAAGGTAATTTTTCATAGGGCTGATAGAAACCCCCTTTCCTCTCCCCTTTAAGGTGGTTTTTTGGCTGCCAGCCCAGTTTATACTATTGTCAGGGACTCTTTCAGCCAGTGATCCTGAGCCCAGCCCTCTACTCTTCGTCTTCAGGGTGTACTCCTGCTTGAACTTGAGGAGTTATAGAATCATGAAAATGATCCACAGAGTAGTTTTGGATGCTTCATAGAGGGCAAACATGAGTTTTTACTCAGAATTCATAGATTCTTTTGAGCAGACTACGAAGTATCTTTGGAGAATCTATAAAACTCCCAAGAGTCTATGAAAAACTAATGTATGAATGTGTCCTTGAAGAAAAGCCCATAAGTTTCTCAAAGTAGATAATGATGTCCAGAATGTTTGGAACAGTTGGGATAGGATATGGCAGTAGGTAGTAGTATTTCAGTGTTTTGAAACTATCTGCTCAAGTCATGTGGCCCCTCTGTCAGGCCCCAGGGTCTGCAAATTCCTAGAGGTCAGAGGTTTTGTTACTTGTTTTTATAAACCTCTACTTTCTAGTAGAGTGGCTAGACCTAGGATGTTGTCACTGTAGGTTACATGAAAAAATTAACAACTTTACAGAAGAAAAATCTATTGTATATATTTAAGGTTAATAGTCACTACAATTTTAGAAATATTAAAATGTGAAAAAGGTTGGTCTCGAAATTGAGAACACATTATAACATAAACTTAATTATTCCTTGCAGAGTGGATGAATACATAGTAATCAGCATTGATAATCACAGCCACAGTTACTATTTATCACATATTTATTATATGGCAGGGACATTACCCTCTACATGCATTATTCATTCCTCAGAGTTTCACCAATGTGCAGCAAGTATTGTTATCTCATTTTGAGGAATTTAAAGCTTAGGCTCATAAGGGATTTTTGACTTAGGTACTTATAAGAGGCAGAATGGAATTTGATATGAGGCAAAGATTACACATATACATAAGGTAAAGATATATACATCAGGCTTAGAAGCTTATTTCAACCCTTCTTCTGCCTTCCATCAAAAATAGAATTCTTGGTATTGGGCTTGATGATGGTTTGTTTTTTTTTCACCTAATCCCTGCCTCCATTGTGTCCTCTCTGGAATTGATTAGGACTTCAAGCCATTAAACACAGCTACAAGTCTAAAATACTAACTAGACTAAAAGTATAGTTAAAGTTGTTTTCTGAGGAGGGCAGAAGGGTGATGGTTGCCCTGTAACAAGTTCAGAGGAAATCTCTAAAAGATATCAGTTAGTATTTATAACAAATTGGTATTTAGGTATGTGAGCATGTGTGCATAAAATAGAGTTTTCTTCTGTATATACTGAATTTACCATGAATGCTAAATACAGAAACAATTTTTTTGAATGATAAAAAGTAGGGTGATAGAGTTGTAATTTCAGAAAGAAATTGGGACAGGAACTTTCAACACCACAGGCAAAAATATTCCAAAAATAACAGAAGTGTTTTAGGGTGTAATTTGAGACAGTGGAAGAAACCATTGTACAATTACTATCCAAATATATGGCCATCCACTATTCACTGTTATTTCCTCCAAGAAAACAGGGGAGTTGGGTAGTCTCAGAGATTGATAACTATTGGAGGTCAAGGTTTTGTTGAACTAAATCCCATTATTGATAAACAGAACTACTTTTTAGAGTCTAGATTCTGAAATCTTATTTTGCTTTACCCTTAACAGAAATGCATACATCTCAATTATGGCAGTGATGTAGAACAGAAATCCCTGGAGCATCTATAGATTTTCTTAGTGTCATTCATTCCTATTATATTTTCTTGGGTTATTATGTTCACTCCATTCAGACTGACACACAACTTGAGTCCAACAGTCAGCATATTTTTAGACCTTACATTTCTTTTTCCTCAGGAATTGGCAAGAAGTCTGACGGACAATATTTTTAAAACCCTGCAAAGTGGGATTTAGTTGAATTGAAACCCCTTTGGAGAGCTCTCATGTTAGAACCATTATTTTCTTAGAAACAATAGTGGTAGCCTGTCAAAATATTTTCTAAAGAGTTATTTTTCTTGGTTCACTTCAGAGGTTACCAAAAATTATTGTTTATACTTTTAATGTATTATAGTTTAGAACACATCTTTTTGAGTTGTGTAAGATAAAATAAAGAGATCCTGTGTAATATTCTGATTTCACTATATATTTATACTTATTTTAAATGTAGCAGACATTTTTGTAGAAAGGACTTAGCATTTGTTATTATTATTATTTTGTTTCGAGTTGTTGTTTAGTGATTTATTTAAAGTAATTCCTCTCCTATGTAGAGCCTTCAATAGCTCTGTTTTTAATTTTTCAGTTTTTTTGTGGTCTGTTTTTATTTTTTCTTTTACATTATGAGAAGTAGTATATAAACAAAAATACTGGGTTTGGAAGCAGAAAACTTGGGGCCTTGGGCAAGCCATGTAATGTCTGAATTCCCATTTCTCCTCTAGAGAATGAAAATAAAAATTATTGTACTTCTAATTTTATGGGATCTTTATCAGAGTAAAGTATAAAAAAAGTATGTAAAACTTGATTTATAAATGAACACCCAGAAAATCATACACGTGTATGTGTGTTTTTATCTGTTAAATAGAAACAATAATTCCTATTTGTACTTATTCAATAATTCATACATGTAAACTTCTCAGATAAATAAACATCTGATGAAAGTTAGACAATATTATTATCAACCTAATAATTCCTCATATTAAACCTGTACCCTAGAGAGATTCAGAACTGCATATTTTGCAATATAAAGTAATCCATCTGAAAAAGAATGGGTTACCATGGAAGCAGAGACAAACCTGGCAGGGAAACAAAAACACAGAGTCAGATTAAAAAAGAATCAACAAAGATAAGCTTTTAGTGCTTCTTGGGAATAAGTACAGAAACAAATGTGTCTGAACTTAAAATGTCTATCAGGTGTTTTTATGGACAATACAGTTTTAGTGGTTCCAACAGTGTTTAATTTTCAAAACCTTAGAAATATGGCTCTTATGCAAATATAATAAATATGTATCAAATATATTATGCAACTCATTAATTAATGGGGTAAGCAGTAAAATGGTAAAGACAGTTTAAAAGAGAATTGGAGGGATGGAGATCTATATTATCAGACATCCCAAAACTGCTATATTATCAGACATCTCAAAACTGCATCATATAAACTGGTTAATGTCCTATAGGACAATACAGTTATACCCTTTTGGGGTTATCTTTTTTCTTTCAGTACTGGGGCTTGAACTCAGGGCATCACACTTGCTAGACAAACATTCTACCACTTCAGCCAAACCCCTAGTCCTGGGGTCATCTTTTCTATTACACAGAAATCTGTAAGTTAACATGTATATTTATAGAACCCAGGCTTTAATGAAATAGCAGGTAGCAAAGACAAAATATGGTGGCTCTCCTTGATAAAAAAAAAAACTATCCTTAGATAAATCTGTGAAATAATGCTTCATCATATTAAAAAAAACAGTAATCCTCTTGTTTTATTTCCAAATTTGAGGTTTTTAAATGATAGAAAGACATTAGAGAATTCTAAAGAGAGCAGTGTTACGATATTTTTATTCTTTTATTATTTATATGTGCATACAAGGCTTGGGTCATTTCTCCCCCCTCCCCCCACCCCTTCCCTTACAACCCACTCCACCCCCTCCCTCTCCCCCCCCCTCAATACCCAGCAGAAACTATTTTGCCCTTATTTCTAATTTTGTTGTAGAGAGAGTATAAGCAATAATAGGAAGGAGCAAGGGTTTTTGCTGGTTGAGATAAGGATAGCTATACAGGGAGTTGACTCACATTAGTTTCCTGTGTGTGTGTGTTACCTTCTAGGTTAATTCTTTTTGATCTCACCTTTTCTCTAGTTCATGGTCCCCTTCTCCTATTGGCCTCAGTTGCTTTTAAGGTATCTGCTTTAGATTCTCTGCGTTGAGGGCAACAAATGCTAGCTAATTTTTTAGGTGTCTTACCTATCCTCACCCCTCCCTTGTGTGCTCTCGCTTTTATCATGTGCTCAAAGTCCAATCCCATTGTTGTGTTTGCCCTTGATCTAATTCTAATGTTCACATATGAAGGAGAACATATGATTTTTGGTCTTTTGGGCCAGGCTAACCTCACTCAGAATGATGTTCTCCCATTCCATCCATTTATCAGCAAATGATAACATTTCGTTCTTCTTCATGGCTGCATAGAATTCCATTGTGTATAGATACCACATTTTCTTAATCCATTTGTCAGTGGTGGGGCATCTTTGCTGTTTCCATAACTTGGCTATTGTGAATAGTGCTGCAATAAACATGGGTGTGCAGGTGCCTCTGGAGTAACCTGTGTCACAGTCTTTTGGGTATATCCCCAAGAGTGGTATTGCTGGATCAAATGGTAGATCAATGTCTAGCTTTTTAAGTAGCCTCCAAATTGTTTTCCAGAGTGGTTGTACTAGTTTACATTCCCACCAACAGTGTAAGAGGGTTCCTTTTTCCATGCAACCTCGCCAACACCTATTGTTGGTGGTGTTGCTAATGATGGCTATTCTAACAGGGGTGAGGTGGAATCTTAGTGTGGTTTTAATTTGCATTTCCTTTATTGCTAGAGATGGTGAGCATTTTTTCATGTGCTTTTTGGCCATTTGAATTTCTTCTTTTGAGAAAGTTCTGTTTAGTTCACTTGCCCATTTCTTTATTGGTTCATTAGTTTTGGGAGAATTTAGTTTTTTAAGTTCCCTACATATTCTGGTTATCAGTCCTTTGTCTGATGTATAGCTGGCAAATATTTTCTCCCACTCTGTGGGTGTTCTCTTCACTTTAGAGACCATTTCTTTTGATGAACAGAAGCTTTTTAGCTTTATGAGGTCCCATTTATCTATGCTATCTCTTAGTTGCTATGCTGCTGGGGTTTTGTTGAGAAAGTTCTTACCTATACCTATTAACTCCAGAGTATTTTCTACTCTTTCCTGTACCAACTTTAGAGTTTGTGGTCTGATATTAAGATCCTTGATCCATTTTGAGTTAATATTGGTACAGGATGATATACATGGATCTAGTTTCAGTTTTTGGCAGACTGCTAACCAGTTTACTGGTGTTGGGATAAGTGTAATACTGGCTTCATAAAATGTGTTTGGCAGTTTTCCTTCCCTTTCTATTTCATGGAACAGTTTAAGGAGGGTTGGTATCAGTTCTTCTTTAAAGGTCTGATAGAATTCAGCAGAGAATCCATCAGGTCCTGCACTTTTCTTTTTGGGGAGACTCTTGATTGCTGCTTCAATTTCATTTTGTGTTATAGGTCTATTTAGGTGGTTAATTTCCTCTTGGTTCAGTTTTAGGTGATCATATGTATCTAGATATCTGTTCATTTCTTTAAGATTTTCAAATTTATTTGAATATAGGTTCTAAAAGTAGTCTCTGATGATTTCCTGGACTTCCATGGTGTTTGTTGATATCTCCCCTTTTGGATTCCTGATTCTACTAATTTGGGTTTTTTCTCTCCTCATTTTAGTCAGGTTTGCCAGGGGTCTATTGATCTTGTTTATTTTTTCAAAGAACCAACTTTTTGTTTCATTAATTCTTTGTATGGTTTTTTTGGTTTCTAGTTCATTGGTTTCAGCTCTTATTTTTATTATTTCTCTCCTTCTATTTGTTTTGGGATTTGCTTGTTCTTGTTTTTCCAGGAGTTTGAGATGTATCATTAGGTCATTGATTTGGGATCTTTCAGTCTTTTTAATATATGCACTCATCGCTATAAACTTTCCTCTCAGGACTTCCTTTGCTGTGTCCCATAGGTTCCGGTAGGTTGTGTTTTCATTTTCATTGACTTCCAGGAACTTTTTAATTTCCTCTTTTATTTCATCGATGATCCATTCTTCATTAAGTAATGAGTTATTTAGTTTCCAGCTGTTTGCATGTTTTTTGTCTTTACTTTTGTCGTTGAGTTTTACTTTTACTGCATTGTGATCAGATAGTATGCATGGTATAATTTCTATTTTCTTATATTTGCTGAGACTTGCTTTGTGCCCTAGGATATGATTTATTTTGGAGCAGGTTCCATGTGCTGGTGAGAAGAATGTACATTGTGTAGAGGTTGGTTGAAATGTTCTATAGACATCAACTAGGTCCATTTGATCTATTGCATATTTTAGATCTTGGATTTCTTTATTGATTTTTTTGTTTGGATGACCTATCTATTGATGATAATGGGGTGTTAAAATCTCCCACAACCACTGTGTTGGCGTTTATATATGCTTTTAGGTCTTTCAGGGTATGTTTGATGAAATTTGGTGTGTTGATATTGGGTGCATACAGGTTGATAATTATTATTTCCTTTTGGTCTATTTCCCCTTTTATTAGTATGAAATGTCCTTCTTTATCTCATTTGATCAATGTAGATTTGAAGTCTACTTTGTCAGAGATAAGTATTGCTACTGCTGCCTGTTGTCAGGGGCCATTGGCTTGGTAAATCTTCTTCCAGCCTTTCATCCTAAGCCTATGCCTATTTCTGTCAGTGAGATGGGTCTCCTGTAAGCAAGAAATTGTTGGATCTTCCTTTTTAATCCATTTCGTCAAGTGGTGCCTTTTGATGGGTGAATTAAGTCCGTTAACATTAAGCATTAGTACTGATAGGTATGTGGTGATTCCTGTCATTTAGTTGTCTTAGTTGTTTGAAGGTTTGATTGTGTGTACCTAAGTTGAGGTTACTCTCTACTGTCTTGCTTTTTCTTTTCCTGTGGTTTGGTGCTGCCTGCCTTTTCATGGTTAAGTTGGGTTTTACTTTCTGTGTGTAGAATCCGTTGCAGAATCCTTTGTAGTGGTGGCTTTGTGGTCACATATTGTTTTAGTTTCTGCTTATCAGAAACTATCTTTTATTGCTCCATCTATTTTGAGTGATAGTTTTGCTGGATAGAGTATCCTAGGGTTGAAGTTATTTTCATTCAGTGCCTGGAAGATCTCACCCCATGCTCTTCTTGCTTTAATGTTTCTGTTGAGAAGTCTGCTGTGATTTTGATTGGTTTACCTTTGTATGTTACTTGTTTTTTCTCTCTTACAGCCTTCAATATTCTTTCCTTAATTTCTGAACTTGTTGTTTTAATGATGATATGTCGTGGAGTAGTTCTATTTTGATCTGGTCTGTTTGGTGTCCTGGAGGCCTCTTGCATCTGTATTGGAATATCTTTCTCTAGATTTGGGAAATTTTCCATTATTATTTTGTTGAATATATTATGCATTCTCTTTGCTTGCACCTCTTCTCCTTCTTTGATGCCCATGATTCTCAAGTTTGGTTTTTTGATGGATTCAGTGAGTTCTTGCATTTTCTTTTCACAAGTCTTGAGTTGTTTAATTAATAGTTCTTGGTTTTCCTTTAATTACCATTTCATCTTAGAGTTCTGAGATTCTGTCTTCTGTTTGTTCTATTCTGCTGGATTGGCCTTCTGTTTTGTTTTGCAGTTCTGTTTCATTCTTTTTTCTGAGGTTTTCCATATTCTGGCTGGTTTCCTCTTTAATGTTGTCTATTTTTGTCCTGAGTTCATTTATCTATTTGTTCATCCTGTTCTCTGTTTCACTTTGGTGTTTATATGGTGTTTCTATGGTTTCCTTTATTTCTTCTTTTGTTTTTTCAAATTCTCTATTTTTATTGTCTTGGAATTTCTTGAGTGTCTCCTGTACATTTTGGTTGACCCTATCCAGTATCATCTCTATAAAATTCTCATTGAGTACCTGTAGTATGTCTTCTTTTAAATTATTCTTGTGGGCTTCGTTGGGTCCTTTGGCATAGTTTATCTTCATTTTGTTGGAATCTGGATCTGAGTTTCTGTTTTCTTCATTCCCCTCTGGTTCCTGTACTAATTTTTTTGCTGTGGGGAAACTGGTTTCCCTGTATTTTCTGTCTTCCTGTCATTGTCTTTGGTGTTGTTACCCTCCCTGTACTGTGTGCAATTAAGTATTTTCTAGCTTGTAATAATAACAATGGTAATTTCAGATTGGAAGGGTGAGCTGAAATGGAAAGCAAGAAGTTAAAGAAAAGGGGAAAACAAATACACAGACAAGAGGGAGAAAACAGAACAAGGTTTCAGACAAGAAAGTTTCAAAGGTATAAACAGGGAGTGTTAGTGTACTAATTGACAGTAAGCTGAACAGAAATTAGAGAGAGAGAGCATTGAAAATCAAAAATAAAAAAATAAAGGTAAGAATAAAAATAAAAAGTAAGTTAATGAAAGAAATATCTATATATAAAAATGAATTAAAATAAAATGGAAAAAAGAAAATTAAAAAAAAAAAAACCAAAAAACCAAAACACCAAAAAACCTCCAAGTTTAAATGCAATGAAGTTTCAATCTTAATAATTTGGGTGTCCATTTCAGTCTCCAATCCTGGAGATGGTGCCTCAGATGTTGTTCTGTAGTTGTCTCATCAAAGGGGACACATAAAGTAGAACAAATCTACACACACACACACACACACACACACACACACACACACACATACACAAAACCCCCACCAAGTGTCCCAAGTTCAAATGCAATACAGTTTCAGTAAGTTTTTCAGCATGCAGGTGTAATTCGGTTGTCTCTCATCAAAGGTAGGGAGAAAAAGAAAAAAAACAGTCTGGAGACAGTTCTGTGAATGGCTATCTGTGGCTGTGGCTTGCCTGCCTGCTGCTGTCAGCCTGCTGTTGCTGGAGGCGTTATTTATGCAGATCTCTGGGGTGAGCTTAGCACTCACCTGGCCCCGCAGGCTTTGTTTGTTCAGAGTTCTCCTGTGCAGGAGCCTTTGCTACAAGGCTTTGCCTTTCCAAGCACAGTGGGAAAAGTGACACTGCACCCATGTTCTCAGGCCTGCGTGTTTATTTACAGTTCATGTGGGAGGTGGGTCTTCCCCCCTTTCCTGTGCAGTTTTCCTCCCACCGCCACTTTCACAAGCTTTACTGCTCCTGATTACTGGGCAGTGCTGCTGCTCCTGCCAGCCGCCATGTTTGTTTACAGGTCACGTGAGAAGTGGGTCTTCTCTCCTCTCCTGTGGAATTTTCCTCCCTCCGCTGCTCTCACAAGTTTTCCCACTCCTGGTTGCTGGGCGCACGCCTCCGCTCCCGCCAGAGCCTCTCCGGCCTGCCCGGTTTGTTTATTTGCAGTCCCAGGAAGGATTTCCTTCCCCCAATCTTCAGCGCTCAGGGCACCCCACCCTTTCCTGCCTTCCCGCATGTCTTTATTGTTCTTATTGCTTATTACTCAGTTTCTCTTTTTTCCCCAGGTGGAGGTCAGTCTGCCCATGGGGCTATGCTGCTCTGGCCCTGGCTTGTCTGTGGGAGTACTGCGGTACCGCTAAGCTCACCTGGTCCGCTTCTTCCCAAGCCGTCTGGGCACCGGCGACTGGTGGCCCGGGGGCCCTCCTGGTTTCTGCATTTAACGTGAAGTGGAGATTCTCTGTGCTGGCTGGAGGTGTGGAGGGGTCAAAGTTATGCCTCCTCTCAGTGATTATGCCTGCAAAGTGTGTCTCCAGCATCTCTCTAGGATTTCACTATAGGAGGCTCGCTTTCTGCTTCCTTCCTCTAGCCACCATCTTGGAATCCCACTATTTTTATTTTAAGAGATTCTCTGGAGTTCTTTGAGGGTAGTTTTCTTTAGAGATGAATAGAGGAAGCAAGAAGGTCTTCTAGAATCAATTACTATACATCACTACAATGATGGTGCTGACACTAAGAGAAATGGCCATATTTGAAATAGATTTTTATATTGCAGTCAAAAGGAGTTGATGAAGGATTGGATTTATTGTATGAACGACAGAAAACTGGAGATGTAGTTCAGTGGTAGAGAGCTTCCCTACCATGCACAAGGCCCTGGGTTTGATTCCAGCATGGCAAACCCCATTGTGTATAAATACCACATTTTCTTGATCCATTCATCAGTAGTGGGACATCTTGGTTGTTTCCATAACTTGGCTATTGTGAATAGTGCTGCAATAAACATGGGTGTGCAGTTGCCTCTGGAGTAACCTGTGTCAGAGTCTTTTGGGTATATTGTTGGGGAAGTTTTTAAAAAACAAACACAATGTTAATGACAAATTTCAAATCATTTATAACAAATAATTATGAAAAATACAAAGTGCTGAGGTAGTAAATAAAATGTAGAAGCCTACTTTAATAGATTGTGAAGGAAAACCTCTCAAGCAGTGAGGGAATTGAAAGGTGAAAAAGTTAATCTTGTAAGGAGTGAAAGGAGGAATATTTTAGAAAGAGGAAATAGCCACATAAAGACTCTTTGGAAGAAAGAACTCAGGTTTTAAGAACTGAGACAAATCCTGGCTAGCTAGAGCTCATTGAATGAAGTGAAGAGAGGACTTGATGGAGTTGAAAAACTAAGCATTCTAGATCATTGCATGAAAAATTAAAGCATTTCAGCTTTATTCTTAGTACAATGGAGACACAGTAATCTCGGTGAAAAACAATGGTTGTTTGGAGTAAGGAGACATTGGCAGAAAAGAAGATTCATGAATAGATATAGAAAATAGTTTGAAAGTAGAGGTCATCAGTTGAGTTATATTAATAATATAATTCATTATGAATCTCATAATATAATTACGAGATCTCAAAGGGAAGTCAGTTGGAAAACAAAACCTCCATTCAGTCATGACTCTTTCACTAATTATGGATATTATCTGTGAATAAAAGATTTCACTGCCCTGTTTTTTAGGTTCCAACTGTATGAGTTCTGGATTGCGAGTCTGTGATAGTCAGTTTCCATGACCATAACCTGAACAATGCACTTAAAAGGAGGAAAAGTTTATTTTGGTTCTCAGTTTTGGAGGGTTCAGTTTATATTGATAGGCTCTGTTGCTTCTGGACCTGTGGTGAGGCAAGAGGCAGTGTGTCACAGCAGGGGTTAGCAAGTTGCTAACCTAGTCATGAGCAGGAAGCAAAGAAAGAAGAGGAAAGGACTGAAGTCCCATAATCCTCTTTGAGGGAACACCCTCCATGAACAAACTTCCACTTAGTCCCACTTCTTAAAGGTTCCACCACCTCTGAGTAGCATCATTGGTTTGGGGCCAAACCTTGAACACATGGACCTTTGAGGTGCACATATCCAAATCAAGCAAAGTCTTTAGGCTGTGAAAGAAGTCCAACTAAGGGGAATTAATTGTCTCATAAATTCCAAGAAAATGCTGAACAAAAAAATGTAAGGACAAGGACCCATCTGAGCTTTGGAAACTAGAACTAGATGATCAGTGGTGCCAAATCACCTTTCATTTGCTCTTTTCAGGTAACAGTGTCATATTTTTTCCTAGGGTCTCCTGAATTGGGTACCTCAAAACTTCTTCCAGAGATAAAACCTATTTTGAAGTCCCACATTCAAAATCCTAGGAAAGAACTCTGGGTGGCTTCACTTGGGCTACAAACTTATGGTAGGATAAATCAACTGTGGCCATAATCCCAAGGACATGTAGGAATATGGCAGCTTCTGTGAAATAATTAATGCATGGGAAATGGATCCCAGAATGTGTGTGAAGAGGAGCTAGTGTTACTATTCTAACATATATACTATAGCATCTATTGCCATCTGTTGTTATTATATATTTTACTTAATTATTTGTTTATGTTCAGTTTCCTCCCAACTAGAATGCAAACTCCTGAGGGAAGGAGATTTCTATTTTATCCACCAATGTGTTCTCAATGTGCCTGGCACCCATCAGGCACTTGGTAAGTATTTGTTGAAAGAATGAATGTCCTGTGAACACGGCTGAGTACTGAAGATATAAGGAGTAAGCCTTAATCCTTGCTATCAACTAAAGCATAGTATAGATAGGATTGGGAACATGTAGATGAATACTTACCTGGCAAGTACACACACAGGTAAGAGTGAAGTTGCATAGTACCACTGGAAGTAGTTACTGGAAGTGTTCAGAAAAGGCATCCAGTAGAGTGAAGTCAGAGATCAGTAGTAAGAGAAGCAGATAAGGCCTTTGCCTAGAAGAACTTGCAGGTTATATGTGAAGATTCATACTTGTCATTACTTTCTGCCTTCTCTAAAATATTACCATCTTTAAGAGCCATGAATAACAGGTGTATTGAAACAGCCTGATAAAATCATGCAGCAATTTAAGGTTAATCCAGCATGCTAATTCCTTAAGTTTACTTGGCCCTTCAGAGTTTGTAAAATATTTTCACCCACATACTTTACTTCCTTAAAAGGAAATAGCTTAGGTAGTATTTTTATTTTAATTTAAACATTTTTTATTGTTGTGCTGTGTGGGGATACATTGTGGCATTTATAAAAGTTCTTAAATATGTCAAATATTTCATACTTGGACTTACCCCCTAAAATCTAAATGGTAATAATAATATAATCACTGGCATATATGTCTTTCTTATTATCTCTTATGTTTCTCTTCAACTAAACCAGAGAACAAGAGGGTGGAACAGGTTCAGCCTGGATGCGGGAGAAGGGGGTTGGCAGGAGGTGCGGGGAAGTGGCCCAAACAGTGTTAACAATGTATATGCATGTAAGTAAATGTAAAAAATGATAAAACAAAAGAAAGAAAAAAAAATTCACATTCTAAAAAAAAATGCATCGTATGAATCACTTTCAATATTCATGGTACATGTTCGGGGTATGTAGACTACTAATTCTTGACAACTAGTCAAGATGTAGACTAACATATAGGATTAATGGTATCTTACATTATTTATGTAATACGATGTTAAAATATACTTGCAATATGATATCATTGTACTGATATTACGATGTATTATTAATATTCAAAAATCACTTACAGGAAATTCATAAATTTCCACATAAACATTCTAAAAAAAAAAAAAAAATCACTGGCATAATTTTACAGTGCTTTCACATACACTATCTTCCTTCATCTTCTCCACAGTCTTCGGTGGGTAGGTCAAATAGACATTATTGCACTGAGTTTATTGCCAATGAAATTAAACCAGAAAGAATTTAAGTGATCGCTATAGATCATGAAAGTGTTAAGAAATGAAACTAGGGTTCAAACTCTCATCTTTCTAAGCTGTATCTAGTCTGGTGAGTTTATTTTCAATCCATTGATAATGAGGAGCTTTACGACTTCCTTCAGGGCTTTGAAGAGGCATACTGAAAAGAAAAGTGTTCAGACTTTGGGGTGGAATCCAACAGTGTTCAGTTGTTTACTTTCTATAAATCTTTGGATAAGTCCCTTAAACTCTCAGTTTCCTCATATACAAAATGGAAATACTGTGTTTTTGTAACAATTGCATAAAATAATTGTATGTAAAATGCCTAGGTCAGATGTTTGGTTCTCTAGTAGATGTTCAATAAAGAATCTTGTGATGATGATGATAATGATGGTTAAATTCTAGTATGCAACTGGATATATAAATTTATATATTTATATCCAGGGGAGTAGTCTGGCTAGATTGGGAGACCTGTTCTGATGTTTTTGTAGAAGTTTAATGAGAAAACTATTTGGTTAAGACCAGAAATCATGAATTCTGCGGCTTTTTCAGTTTCCTGGGGTCTTCTGTTTCTGCTGAGTATTTTATTAGCTAAAATAAGGCTAAGCCTTCCACCTGAGTGTCCTTTAGAGTGTATTATAACCCAACTAGGTCTTGCATTATCCAGTAGGGGAAAATGACAGTAAGGTATCTCAAAGAATGTGTAAGTATACGGTGACATCTCAAAGAATCTGGGACCTTTGGAACAAAAATCCCACTTTTACCACCTCTATTTTCTGATTCTTTCTTTGTATCTGCTGAGATTTCTTCCTTTGAAAATCAGATGTCTGTCCTCCATTATTTGTTCTTTAGTCAATTCTCTTAGGTGAGATTCTAAATTTTAAAGTCCTGGAAGACAAAAACTCATTGCCCTGGCCTTGGTCAAATTGCCTCCCCAGATTGATTAAATAAGCTAACATCAGAGCGATATTTGGCATAGATGTGACTGCTGGGGTCACGCCTGTGAATGGGGTGGAGTGCCAAAGGCTGGAAGTTACCTCAAAAGTTGTTCACAAAACTCCTGTAATTTATCTCTTGATTCTAATGGTTCTCACCTGACCTCCTAAAAATGAAATAGACTCTTATTATGAGAGTCCTTAAGAGCACACCTCTTTTGCTCTTTATTTTTGGATCTTGAGTGCATGGTATATAGGAATAACTATCAGTTATTAAATGCTCTCAGACCCATTGTTAATCTTTCAGATACATTATTTAATACTCATTTAGTAGACCAATGGGTAGATATTATTCTTCCGTTATTACATAGGATATTAAGATGCAGAAACACTATATACTTTTACAAATGTCCATAGGTAGTAAGTGATGGAGCTGACATGCCAACTGAGTTTTGTCTGAGCTCTCAAACTCCAATATTGTCTTTCCCTCTTTGTTGTTGCAAGTGGCTCACTGCAGCCTTGCAAACTGCTTCTGATGCTCTAAAATTTTACTGAACTCTGAGACACTTCCAAAACTACTTTGAGAGAGAAATTCATTTACCTACAAATATTTGAAAGGCATAAATCACTGGCTGCCCTTGGAAAAATCTTCTGTGGTGTTAAGGGGAACTATTTGTTGAACTGATAGAGATAGTGGTGCAAGAAGAGGCAGGAATGTCTTTATCTTCATGAGTACTTTTTCCTGTAGTTCCTTTTTTTTTTGGTACTGAGGTTTGAACTCAGGGCCTACACCCTAAGCCACTCCACCAGACCTTTTCTGTGATGGGTTTTATCAAGATAGGGTTTCATGAACTGTTTGCCTGGGCTGGCTTCAAAACACGATCGTCCTGATCCTCCTGAGTAGCTAGGATTATAGGAGTGAGCCACTAGTGCCTGGCTCTGTAGCTCTTTACTGTCAAGGCAATAAATGCATATACACTGACACACATTTGTGCATTTAGTACAACTCTCTCAGGGGCTTGGTTCTTTCTACCAGTCTGGGTTTTGGTTAGCTCTAGGTTACATTATTTTGTGGGGATATTTCTCAGATGGACAGTGTTGAAAATCTCAGGCAGACATTTTCCCTCACAATGCAAAAACATACCACGTGAAAACCATCTGCAGGGGATGTTTATTTAGTTTCTGTTAACAGCTGTTAAAAGGCTCTGTAATATGCTACAACTTCTCCTATGATAGCTGAGGTAGGAAGAAGGAAGTGTATTGTTTCATTATGATAAGTAATAGTAAGGACTAAAATCAATGTTACTAATGTAAAAAGCCAGTAGGAATGTAATCAGAGAACTAAGATTCTTGTTGAGACATTGCTCTCATCCAGGGTGTGTGGATTTCTTCCTGTGTGTGTGTATGTGTGTATATGTGTATGTGTGTGTGTGTGCATGTGCGTGTTATGTACTTAGCAAATATATCTAGCAAGCTTCTTGGCCTGTGTTCTCTAGTGTGTTTATTATTTTTCCTTTCCTTTTCTTCCTGAACCAAACAATATTCTCTTTGATCAGTCTGATCTTACCCATCCATAGAAAAACATTTTTCTTTCAAATCACAGCTTTGTATGAAAGGGTTACTGAAGACCTCCCTTAGGCAATTTTATTAAAATTTTTTTCATTCATTTATTCACATGTGCATACATTATTTGAGCCATTCCTCCCCCCTGCTCCCAGCCCCCTCTTACTTCCCCCCACTCCCCTTGTTTTCAGGCAGAACCTGTTCTGCCCTTATCTCTAATTTTGTTGAAGAGAAGATATAAGCAATAATAAGAAAGACAAAGTGTTTTTGCTAGTTGAGATAAGGATAGCTGTACAGAGAGATTCTTAGCATTGCTTCCATGTACAAATGTGTTACAACCCAAGTTGGTTCATTTCTACCTGACCTTTTCATTAGTTCCTGATCTCCTTCCTATAGTGACCTCTGTCACTTCAAGGATTCTGTATTAGTTCCTCTGCAGTGGGGACATCAAACACATTCATGTTTTGGATTTCCAACCTATGCCCATACCTTCCGTACGTGCTCTGCCTTGTCATGTGACCCAAGTCCAACCACATTGCTGCATTTGCCCTAGATCTAAATTCCACATATGAGAGAGAACATGATTTTTGGTCTTCTGAGCCTGGTTAACCACACTCAGAATGATGTTCTCCAGTTCTGTCCATTTACTTGTGAATGATAAGATTTCATTCTTCTTCATGGTTGAGTAAAATTCCACTGTGTATAAATAACACATTTTCTTAATCCATTCATCATTAGTAGGGCATCTTGTTTGTTTCCAAAACTTGGCTATTGTGAATAGTACTGCAATAAACATGGGCATGCAGATGCCTATGGAGTAACCTGTGTCGCATTCTTTTGGATATATCCCCAGGAGTGGGATTACTGGATCATAAGGCAGATCTATGTTTAGATTTTTAAGAAGTCTCCAAATTTTTTTTACAGAGTGGTTGCACCAGCTTGGATTCCCACCAGCAGTGTGGGAATCCAACACACACATCCTCACCAACACTTGTTGTCGGTGGTGTTTTTAATGATGGCTATTCCAACAGGGCTGAGGTGGAATCTTAAGGTGGTTTTGATTTGCATTTCCTTTATGGCTAGACATGGTGAGCTTTTTTCATGTGTTTTTTGGCCATTTGAATTTATTCTTTTGAGAAAGTTCTGTTTAGTTCACTTACCCATTTCTTTATTGGTTTATTGATTTTGGGAGGGTTTAGTTTGTTAAATTCCCTGTATATTCTGGTTATCAGTCCTTTGTCTGATGCATTGCTGGCAAATATTTTCTCCCACTCTGTGGGTGGTCTCTTCAGTTTACAGACCATTTCTTTTGTTGTGCAGAAGCTTTTAAATTTTATGAAGTCCCATTTGTCCATCCTTTCTCTTAGTTGCTGAGCTGCTGGGGTTCTATTGAGGAAGTCTTTGCCTATACCTATTATTTCCAAGTGTTTCCTATTCTTTCCTGTACTAACTTCAGAGTTTTGGGTCTGATATTAAGGTCCTAGATCCATTTTGAGTTGATACTAGTACAGGGTGATAAACATGGATCTAGTTTCAGTTTTTTGCAGGCGGATAACCACTTTTCCCAGCAACATTTGTTGAAGAGGGTGTCTTTTCTCCATCGTATATTTTTGGTGCCTTTGTCAAAACTAAGGTGGGCATAGCTGTGTGGATTCATTTCTTGGTTCTTTATTCTGTTCCACAGGTCTTCATGCCTGTTTTTGTGCCAGTACCATGCTGTTTTTATTGCTATTGTTTTGTAATATAGTTTGAAGTCAGTATTGTGATACCTTCAGCATTGCTCTTTTGCTGAGTATTGTCTTGGCTGTTCATGGTCTCCTGTGTTTCCAAATGAACTTTAGGGTAGATTTTTCAATCTTTGTGATGAATGTCATTGGGATTTTGAAGGGAATTGCATTAAACATATAGATTGCTTTTGGTAGGATAGCCATTTTTACTATGTTGATTCTACCAATCCATGAGCATGGGAGATCTCTCCACCTTCTGTAGTCTTTCTCGATCTCTTTCTTCACGTGTTTGTAGTTCTCCTTGTAGAGGTCATTTATATCCTTTGTTAAGTTTACTTCTAGGTATTTGATTTTTTTTGAGGCTATTATAAATGGAGTTGTTTCCATATATTCTTTCTCAGTTTGTTCATTGTTGGTATATAGAAAAGCTATTGATTTTTTAAGTTGATTTTGTATACTGCCACCTTGCTGAAGCTGTTTATGGTGTCTAAGAGTTTTTGGGTAGAGTTTTTTGGGTCTTTAAGGTGTAGGATTGTATCATCTGCAAATAGGGATATTTTGACAGTTTTTAAAATCTAATTGTATTCCTTTTATTTTTTCTTCTCACCTAATTGCTCTGGCTAGGAATTCCAGTACTATGTTGAATAGGAGTGGGGAGAGTGGGCATCCTTGTCTCATTTCTGAATTTAGAGGAAATGATTTCAGTTTTTTACCACTAAGTATGATGCTGCCTGTATGTTTGTCATATATAGCCTTTACAATGTTGAGGTACTTTCCTTCCATTCCTTGTTTTCTTAGAGCTTTTATCATGAAATGGTGTTGGATCTTTTCAAAGGCTTTTTCTGCATCTATTGAGATGATCAAGTGGTTTCTGTCTTTGCTTCTATTAATGTGCTACATTACATTTATAGATTTGCCATATGTTGAACCACCCCTGCATCCCTGGGATGAAGCTGACTTGGTCGTGGTGAATGATCTTTCTTATATGTTGTTGGATTTGGTTTGCCATTATTTTATTGAGGATTTTTGCATTGATGTTCGTTAATGAGATTGGCCTATAGTTCTCCTTTTTGGAGGTGTCTTTGTCTGGTTTTGGCATGAGTGTAATACTGGCTTCATAAAATCAGTTAGGCAGTGTTCCTTCCCTTTCTATTTCATGGAAATGTGTAAGGAGGGTTGGTATTAGTTCTTCTTTAAAGGTCTGATAGAATTCAGCAGAGAATCCATCATGTCCTGGACTTTTCTTTTTTTTGGAGATCTTTTATTTTATTTCAATTTCATTTTGTGTTATAGATCTATTCAAGTGATTAATATCCTCTTGGTTCAGTTTTGGATGGTCATAAGTATCTAGAAATCTGACCATTTCTTCAAGATTTTCAAATTTATTAGAATATAGGTTCTCTAAGTAGTCTCTGATGATTTCCTGGATTTCCATAGTGTTTGTTGTTATCTCCCCTTTTGCTTTTCTGATTTCACTGATCTGGGTTTTTTCTTCCTCATTTTAGTCAGTTTTGCCAGGGGTCTTTTGATCTTATTTAGTTTTGTTTTATTGATTCTTTGTATGTTTTTTGCTTGTTTCTATTTCATTGATTTCGGCCCTTATTTTTTATTATTTCTCTCCTTCTGCTTGTTTTGGCATTTGCTTTTTTCTTGTTTTTGTAGGAGTTTGAGATGTAGCATTAGGTCATTGATTTGATATCTTTCTATCCTTTTAATGTATTCACTCATGTCTATAAACTTTCCTCTTATGACTGCCTTTCCTGTGTCCCATAGGTTCTGGTAGGTTATGTTTTCATTTTCATTAACTTCTAAGAACCTTTTAATTTCCTCTTTTACTTCATCAATGACCCATTGATCATTGAGCAATGTGTTGTTCATCTTCCAATTGTTTATATATTTTTTTACTGTTGTTTATGTTGTTGAGTTCTAGTTTTAATGCATGTAATCAGATAGAATGCATCAGATAGAAGTTCTATTTTCTTATATTTGCTGAGGCTTGCTTTGTGCCCTAAGATATGATCAATTTTTGAGAAGGTTACATGGCTGCTGAGAAGAATGTATATTGTGCAGAAGTTGGGTGAAATATTCTGTAGACTGCAACTAGGTCCATTTGATCTGTGGTGTGATTTAGTTCTAGAATTTCTGTAATGAGTTTTTGTTTGATGACCTATCTATTGATGATAGGAGGTTATTAAAGTCCCCCAGTACCACTGTGTTGGAGTCTATATATATTTTTAGGTCCTTCAGAGTATGTTTATGAAATCTGCTCAATTGATGTTGGGTGCATATAGGTTGATAATTGTTATTTCCTTTTGGTGTATTTTCCCTTTTATTAGTATGGAGTGTCCTTCTTTATCTCATTTGATCAATGTAAGTTTGAAGTCTACTTTGTATGAGATAATTATTGCTACTCCTGCCTATCATTTGGGGCCATTGCCTTGTAAATCTTCTTTCAGCCTTTCACCCTAAGCCAGTGGTTGTTTCTGTTAATGAGATGGGTCTCCTACAGGAGACCAACAGATTGTTGGGTCTTCCCTTTTAATCCAGTTTTCCAAATTGTGTCTTTTGATGGGGGAATTAAGTCTGTTAATAGTCAGTGTTAGTATTGCTAGGTATTGTGATTCCTGTCATTTAGTTGTTTTTGTTGTTTAAGGGTTTGATTGTGTGTAGCTGAATCAATGCTACTCTGTACTTTCTTGCCTTTTCTTCTCCTTTGGTTTGGTACTGCTTATCCTTTCATGGTTTTGTTTGCTTAACATTTTCTGTGTGTAGAATTCCTTGCAGAATCTCTTGTAGTGTGCTTGGTGGTCATATATTATTTTAGTTTCTGCTTATCATGGAAGACTTTTATTGCTCCATCTATTTTGAATGATAGCTTTGCTGGGTGAAGTATCATATGGTTGAAGTTATTTTCATTCAGTGTCTGGAATATTTCACTCCATGCTCTTCTTGCTTTTAAGCTTTCCATTGAGAAATTTGGTGTGATTTTGATAGGTTTACCTTTGTATGTTGTTTTTCCTCTCTTATAGCCTTCAATATTCTTTCTCTGTTCTCTGTGCTGCTGTTTTCATGATAATATGTCATGGGGTAGTTGTATTTTGGTCAAGTCTGTTTGGTGTCCTGGAGGCTTCCTGTACCTGAATGGGTGTAGTTTTCTCTAGATTTGGGAAATTTTCTGGTATTATTTTACTAAATATATTACAAATCCCTTTCGCTTGGACTTCTTCCTTCTTCAATGTCCATGATTCTCAGGTTTGGTCTTTTGATGGTGTCTGTGAGTTCTTGCATATTCCTTTCACAGGTGTTGAGTTGTTTGATTAATATATTTTCACTTTTTCCTTGAATTTCCATTTTATCTTCAAGTTCTGAGATTCTGTCTCCACTTGTTCTAGTCTGCTGGACTGTCTTTCCATTATGTTTTGTATTTCTGTTTCGTTCTTTTTTCTGAGATCACTTTCTCTTTAATATTGTCAATTTTCATGCTTACTTAATTTATCTCTCTATTTATAGTGTTCTCTGTTTCACTTTGGTGTTTATTTAGGGCTCCTATGATTTCATTTATTTGTTCCTGTGTCTTCTCATATTCTTTATTTTTGGTGTCTTGCAATTTCTTGAGTGCCTCTTGTACATTTTGGTTAATCATGTCTAGTATCATCCCCATGAAATTCTCAGTGATTACTTGCAGGATACCTTTTTTAAGGGTGTTCTTGTGGACATCATTGGGTTCCCTGGTGTCATTTATCTTTGTTTTGTTTGTGTGCAGAACTGGGTATCCATTTTCTTCATTTCCCTCTGAATCCTGTATTAAATTACTTTTGGGGGGGAATGGTCTCCATCCCTTTTTTCTTCTTCCCATCATTCCTGTTGGTATTGTGTAACTGTTCTTGACAGGCTAGTTTTCTTTCCCTTTGTTAAATTTTGTTTTGTGGCTGTATTGGGTTTTTAGCTAATTGTGTGTGTGCTGTTTCTGTCCTTGGTTTTGGTGTAATTTAGTATTAACTAATTCACAGTGATAAAACAAAAAAATCATCAAGAACAACAAAAAGCAAGCAAACAAACAAAGAAAAAAAAACCCAAAGAAATCAATGAGGAGAGATGAGCAAACAGACAAGAAACAAATGAACAAACAAACAAAAAAATTCCAGGTTCAGGATCAATTGAATTTCAGTCTTAGTTTAAGTTCTGGTGCTACTCCTCCAGTATCCAGTCCTGGTGTTGGTATTTAAGTAGAAGCAGTTGGCCTGTGGGTAGTGTTTTTTTTTTTCTTCTGCCTTTTAGCAGCTGCTGCTTGGTCAGCTTCTCCCACAGTGAGGTGTGGCAGCTCTGCAGTCTACTAGTTGTCTTGCTTTGGAGTTGGCTTATCTCTGTGCTTGTTTACTAAGGGCTTGTGTCTTTGCCTCGCCCCCTTTACCTGGGGCAAGGGCAGGGTCTGTGATCCATCAGCCAGCTGCCACTGTCAGCATGTTGTGATGGTTTGCTGTTTGTGCCTCATGCTGCAGAGCCATATGACAGTGGGTGCCCAGTGTCTGAGCCCTGTAGTCTGCCACCTTTTCTCCTTCCCTACTTCAGGCAGCACCTATCACCCACCCGCTGTTGGCTCTCTTGCCATTTGTTTACTGATGGTTTGTATGTTAGGCTCCTTGCCCCTCCCCCCTTCTCCAATGTGCTTTCAGTAACCCCTGCCCTCTCTGCTGTGTGTAGTTTTCAGTTTCTTTGTTTATTCAGTTTTTTTCTTTTTTTTTTTGTGGGGGGATCAGTCTTTCTAGAGGGGGTTGTGATGGTTTATACTGGGGTGGTTGAGGGATACCACACGATGCTTGGCGCTTACCTGTTTGGTCTGCTGGAGGTCTCCCAAGTGTGTTTGGAGCTGGTGGCTGGTGGTGGCATTGGCATGGGGGTGGCAGCTCGCCTGTTCTCTCAGTGTATCATGGCATGGAGAAGCCTTCCATGGGCTAGGGGTTCAGCGTGCCAAAGTTTCAACTCTCCCTGTAGCTTCACCTCCACCAAGCATGGCTCCAGCATCTCAGCAAGGTCCCTGATTCACAGAGCTCACGCTGTCTGCATCTGTGTCCCCGCTGCCATTTTGAATTTCTCCAAAGGTCTATATTTATAAGGACACATGATCTCCTGGGGTAGACAGTGGTTTTCACCTGTTCTTAGCCATTTTCTTAGATTTCTAATTATTGATCAACACCTTAGTGTGAGAGACGTGGACTATAGAGATAGACAGAGGCTTTGTCAATGGCTTTGCCAGTAGAAAGATTACAAAAGCTGTTTAGGCCACCATTTGTTTTAGGTTGACATTTACTTTTCGTGGTCTATATATCTGATAGCAACACCAACAGAGACCAGCTGTTTCTGAGCACACAGCTATACAAACACAACACACTTCATGATTTGATGAAAAATTAAAATCAAGGAGTTTTTCAGAATCCTTTGACCTTTCTTTCTATGAGCAGTCATAACCAAACAAAAGCAAGTAACAGAACAGTCCTTGGGTCTCAACTATTTCTGGCAGAAGAGATAAATGCCCCATGCAATATAAAATTGCAGTTCATTCTGAGGATGGACTTGGTCGTGCTCTATTGTATTCCAAGGATGCCTGTGTCCCTGGACAGCCACTTTTTTGTGTATTTCACCCTCATTTCTGCAGATCTCAATATCTCTTAGAGATGGTGAGAAACTGAGAAAGGGTACAGTATAAACCCTTTTTGATAATCCATAGCCAAGTCTCTAAGTTCTCATCTTTATCTTTTCAATTACTTAGAAGAAATCACAGTAGTATGAGGGGTTGCATGACAGAGAGCAAAGGAGGAAGCTTTGTATGGATGAGAGCATTCAGTTTATTCATCCCTATGCTTAGGGAGGGTACACTGGGAGCCCTTTAGATGCTCTTCATGATCTAGGACAAATAGGGTGTAGTTCATTGGAGAAGGAACATTACTTCACCCAATAGAAATAGGTTGAAATAGAAATAGAATTAGAAATAGAAATAAGGT
Source organism: Castor canadensis (assembly GCF_047511655.1). Lineage (NCBI taxonomy): Eukaryota > Metazoa > Chordata > Mammalia > Rodentia > Castoridae > Castor > Castor canadensis. The sequence continues at coordinate 180,983,927 of NC_133388.1, read as the reverse complement.
GATAAATAGGGTGATATTTTGGAATTCCATTAATGAGAAGAGCTCCTTGGGTAAGGACTGTGATACTCTGTGATGAAACTCCAAATGCATCATTGCATATTTTGGAACCATGAGCCATAGGAATAACATGGTAAAAATATGGGCATTGTTGAAACCTTTGTGACTTTACCATTCCAATATTTCAGAATCCTGGAAGGAGCTGTGTTTGTCCTGGGTAAACAGAAGTATGCATATGCCTGGGAAAGATGCCAGAGCAAGTAGAAACCAGCTGTCCATGCCAGCAGAGCCTTGCATTATTGGAATTCCTTACCTGTAGTATGCTGGTAAATGTTTTACAAGTGGTTCTCCAAGAGAAACAAAAAGATCTGATATTTAGTGCTTGCCAATTTTCATGGTATACATACTCCTGCTGCTTCCTGTATGGATGGTTTCAAGCTGCCACTGAGACATCACTGATGTAGAGTTGGAAAGAAATGTGCAGACTCAATTCTTGCAATCCAGTGAGAGGAGACTCCAACACACAACTGCCCAGCCCTCTTGTACAAGCCTCCATGCTCAGGTGCTCTGGCTCACTCAGTGCCAGGCAAGTGAACCTGGAGACTCTGCCTTATTTTTAGAAGAAGAATCTTGTCTCCTTGACTATTTTGTGAACTGAATTAGCAGAACTTTGAAACCTTCTGTTTATTTTTCTGGGACAAACAGTAGTTTGCCAGGGCTGTTGGCTTCCTGGACCGAGTCTGGAATATTATTCATACTAGCATAATAGAGGATAAAAGGCCTCTTCTAGTTTAGCAGCGATATAGATACATGGATTGCTGGATATTGAAGCATGAGAGACAGGGTTGAGTGTTGGCAGTAAACAAATAAAGTAATCAATCCTGGAATTAAGTGAAAGGTGGTTGATTCTTTATGTGTCATATTGGTAGAAACTGAAATCTCATAAGAAATGCCTTTGGGAATCACACTATAGTTAATGAAGTCTGAACTTTGAACTACTACAAACTAAAAGACTGATAATTTTTTGAAAGTGATATTTGAATGCTTTGCTTTAAAAATTTAACCATCACTGTATAGACTAGAAAGACAAAACCCCAGAAGAATGTTGATTGAATGGTGTCAAAGATTTCTACCACCCAGAGCAATGGTATTGCAACTTTAGTAGGAATAAAGTTAAGCATTATGGGAGTTTGTTTAAAAAACATATTTGATGTGTGTTTCACAGTGGTTGTCAGTGTACTGCATGCACCCCCTTGTCCTAGAGACTCTGTACTCAGCACCTGCAATTCTCTGGTTGGAGACTTACCTCTGGCCATAGGAATGAGCATACTTCATTTGAATTCATAACAGGTTGGAAATTCTTGGGAGTTTGCACCTTTGGTCATGAGGGGAATGGGGCATAAATATTCCACCATTCTTACTCTTCAAATAGTATTACTTTGTAGTATGTTCTATGGTAGTGGTTCTTCAGTTGTGTTCTGGGGACCTGAATAAGGACCCTAAAATTCTTTTATGTGGAATCTATGAGATCAAAACTAGTTTTGAATTAATACCAAAATCTCATTTTCTTCTCTTTCTTTAATTTTCTCCCAAGAGCACAATGGGGTTTTCCCAGAGGCTACATGGGCCTTTGGAGGACATTCCAGATCCAAATTACAGCATTGAATTATCTCTAAGGACCTTTCACCCCCCTGTGATATGTGATATTTTGACTTAGAGAACACTTTTATTTTTAAAATATTTATTCACATTTACTAAAAAAGTTGTTGGGAAAACTCAGGTATTATATTATCATCTAATGGGTCATTCCTTTTGTGTAGGTGTATTGGGATGATTATTATTACTTTTCTAATACTTCATTTTATCCACTCTAAGATACCATTAATTTTGAGACCTATAATTATTTTATGTACTATCAAGAAGGAAGGAATGATGCCACTAATTAAACTATGACATTATTCTCTGGCATCTTAAATTTAGGCATATGAATTTGTGTTACGTATCATGTTTTTGCATGTATAAAAAGGAGGTCATAAACCTACCATTGCTATTCCTAAAGCTCCTTCATATTCTATACCCAAATATTTTTCAACATTTACACTCAAAATGGTTTTGTTTATCCTCTTTTATCCTCTATGTTCTCTAAACTGCTGTCAGTCTTTATTCAACTTTGGTGTAGTTATCTTCTTCATTGGTTATTTTTTCCAGTTAAATTTCATGCTGCTAGCCAGAAGGTAAACAGTTTCTGTTCAATGTCACAGTGAACTTTTGACAAATTAGTACTTGACAGGATGATGGCAGTCTTGGTTGATGTGTAACTCAGTCACAAGCACTTCATTGCCTTGAAATTTCTTTAAGCTATTTAATGGACTTTGGCAACTTTGCCTGCATTGAGTTGCATTACTTGGTGTGTGATAGGAAGTCCTTTAGTATATAACCAAATGCAACCCTGCTTAATCTACATATGGGGATACTTTGCCAGAAAATACAGAATTGTGGTACTAATTCTAGATTGTATCAATATCTCAGTGGTTTAAAAATCACAATATTTCTCATTCATGTTATATATTTTTTTGGGTTGACTGGGAACTTTTCTTCACATTTTCTTCTCTCTATCACTCAGGCTGATGGAAAGTAGCCACTGTTTACAATACTGTTGGTCACTGTGGCAAAGGGCAATAAGAAAAAAAAATTATATTGTTCTTAAAGCTACACACACCACTGGTGCTTACATTTCTTTGGCTGTATGTATGGAAACATTCATTTTCAGTGATTTACAAAACGACAATCATACCAAATGCCTAAGAGGTAGCAATATTATGTAGATAGCAGTAATGTCTATTATCATGTATTGTCTGAGCACAAAATATTCTGTTCACTCTTTTCACTACAGAATATCTTCATGACTTCACCAAAGGAATTGATTTATAAATTCAATTCATTTTCTGTATCAAGCTTGAAGGATGCAAGACTTGGAATCTAAAAGAAAGCTATTCTGCTGCTCTATCAACACCTTATCTCACATAATTAACAGATAGAACAGGGATTTTATAACTATCAACAATTCCATTCATAGAAAGGGAGAAGAAGAGACACATAACAGTCACTCTTTTGAAGCAAGTTTGAAATTCCTCTGCAAAGATCTCCTGAGTTAAAGGGAGAGATTATTCCTGGATTAACCCTGGGTTGAGGAAGTATCTCCCAGCTCAGTTGTTTTCTGTGAACTTTTGATTCATCCTCTGGGAGTTTCTGCTTTTCCAATATTCTCTTTGGCAGTAAAATTAAGAATTTAAAGGCTAGTCAAATCAAAGTAGTGTTCAATAGGCATACTGGCAGAGACAGGGCTTTGGGAATAGTGTTTGGGAACAACAGAAACCAGAGGCTTTAACACTCTTGGAACTCTGCGTCTTGTGTCTACTGATTTCTGCAGGGCATCACAATTTTCAAGTTTTTATCTTGCAGTTAAACTACTACAGGGAAGGAATCACTTTCAAGTGGAAAAGCACTTGAAATCCCAAGAAAACTCTCTCATTGGTCTAATTTGGGATTGGTGTCCACCCATGGACCAATAAACAGTGATCAAAGGGAGTGGAGATAAGGAGGCAGATAATTATACTTGGTCCCCTTAGGCTTAGCCATCCATACTTGGACTGTGGAATCTTGTATTATGCCATCTAAATGTGAAATAACGGTTGTGTATCCTGATAAGTAAAAACCATAGATTACAGGGCACTTCACACATGTCTGCATGTTACCCTAACAACAATTATAAAGAATGTGCATAGGTACCCACGGATTTGCATCTATCAATTATTTATTAATTTTTATCATTCATCCATTTATCCATCCATCCTTTCTAATGAATTGAATTTCTGAACTCTTCAAGGTAATCAAGGAAAGGAAGAAAGAATTCAAAGTGTAAAGATGAAAAAGGTTTCAAGGTACATGTATCTTTTAAGATGAACCTTGAATAAAATTAAAATAATCTGTTCACTGAGAAAGGCTGGTTCTGTTAAGCTTGTAATCAATTTTTATGTTATAAGTATCTTTGTATTTTTGTTTCCTCATGAAGTTCAACAAGTGAACATCTTTCAACTCTTGAGTAAAATTTAAGCTAACTATCAATGTTGTAATTAAAACATCTAAATATGTGGGTTAAAACTCAGGGCAAAGTGGAAGAGAGGATACTTACTAAAGTGGATTTTCTATTCCAGATATCAGGGCAAATCAATTGGTAAAAATGTTTTCCTGGCGAATGGCTAGGTGTCACTGAGCTCTATGACACCAGACATCTTGATAGGGAATAGATACATTCAGTCCATCCCAAGGCATGTTTCTTACAGCTCTAACATTCAGTATTTATGCCATTTCTCTCTTTTCTTGGGAAGCGAGGAAATGCCTTATTGTTATTAAGATTGAGGGTGAACTGGCATGAAGATGGAGTGCCTCTTAGTTTGTGAAAGTAGAGATTAAAAGGTTGGTTTCAGAAGGGTGTTGAAGTCAAGGTCAAGATCAATATAATAAATTCAGAATTAGGTTATCTATCCAACAATTGAGGAAAATGATTGATGAAGTTGTGCCAAAGCAGAGGAAGTTAATGTACCAGATGAGCAGGACAAACCAGTCAAGCAGGCATAATCTGGATGAATTCCACAGACAAGAGTGTTGGCACCATTAATGGTGAGGTCCAATGGTCTAGCACCATATTGCTTGGGAAGGCCTGCTTTATGACAGTGACTACTTTATTACAATATAAAATGAGCAGAATCAATCATAGATGAGGCTAAATATGTTTTTATTTGGCAACAAAGAAAAATTGGTTATATATTAAATTTATGTGGTGTAAGATTATGTGATACTAAAATGGACAGCAAAGGGTGAGGGCATAAAGATTGTAGGTGGCCTAATTATTAGAATGAATGAAGAATGCAGAAAAATTGTGTATAACATATTTGTTCATGGGCAAAACTTGCCATATTTAGTTTGTCTAATGGTTGAGTCTGTCTTCTGATATCTTTTCATCTCCCCCATCATCAGACTTCCCATGGTGATTTGGTTATAGGGGTGGGAGAGGTGAAAGAGTTACAATTATAGAAAATCCTGTAGGGATAGAGTTTAATTTGGAGTAGAAACTAATCTGTATTTTTTTAAAATCAATTTCCCAGGGGTATCCTGAGGATTTTTTTACTGATGCGATAGTTGAGAGTATTATACATAAAATCCAAATGTGCTTCATTTAAAATATTGCCTGCTTAGTTTTTCAGTCTTTGCTAAGGCACAGATGTTTAATAATGTTAGTTTTATATTTAAAATATAGATAAGTTTCTACTTTTAATGACAGTAAGTGATTCTAATTACAATTATTTCCTTATGTCACATTCATTTGCATTTTATAACTTTTAAGGTGAATATTACTGAACGTCTTAAGAAACATTCCTAACTTATGTGCTGTGCATTAATTACTTTTTAGAGTAAATATTTGTTGAAAGCTAGTGAATTCACTTGCTCTGAATTTCTTCCAAACACATTAAATGACCTTGTAGTATGATTAATCGCAGTAGGTTTGTTTTATTTAAACTAACTCATATCATATTTTCATTTAACTTGCCATTTTTTTCGTTCTTGGTTCCCTATGCCCAATTCTTCTAGTGAGAAACCAGATTCCTAGAGAAAATATTCTTTGGCACAGATACCAATTTTCTGGAACAAGCAGACTGCAATGCCACTGTGACTGACTGTCCCAGTGGGATGGGCTATCTAAAGGCAGGCTGTTTTCCAAAGGTTGACATTGGGGCCTTGGCTATGATAGTACAGTCCTGTTCAGTCTTTTGTTATTCTTGTGCAGTAACCTGACTTTGGTCCAGGAAGAGGAAATCCTTGGGCTTAACTGAAGACAATCAGCCTAAGGTCAGGAGGGTAATGCTAAACAGACTAGAGGTAATGGTAGTATGGAAGTAAGGAAGAAGGTAAGACTGTAGTGGACTCAAAGATTAGACTCAAAGATGGAAAACAAATGCACCTGGAAAGCAAAGTATATTTGAACCCTAAAATATACTGAGCCCTGGGGAAGTATAAAAATAAATCAAGCTTATTTAGTTTATAGCCTTTCCACTTCCCTGGTGGCTTGTCCAGCTGTTACCCAGTTTGGGCAGGCAGTTTGTATGCCTGGTTGTTAGGTGTTTATCATAGGGTGCCTGTGAGAGCAGCTGCTGGTAAAATGACTCTCAATGCCTTCATTATACATCAGCTCCCAAACTTCACAGGTCCTGATATTAAACTGCTTTGATTGGAGATTATAATGTTTCATTTAAATTTTAAATGGCACATTGCAATGTGCTTTTAGGTAATTTGTCATGTGCCTCTGGGCATAGCACCATTTTTATTTCACAGGAGAGTGGGAATGCTTCAGATTAAAAGGAGTATCCAGCTCATAAAGGATCTTCTTTCAGCTAGCTCTATTGCCTCCCTGAATTCCTGTGCATGGCTAATAAAATAATATATCAAAGTCACTGAGTGTTCAAAGTACAGTCTCCTTTGCAAAGGCCATTGAGAGTTGTATTAAGTTTTCCCTGAAAGGTGGTTGTTATTAATACTATTTTATGGATAAGGAAAACAAAGGTTGTTTAACTAAGACTCATGGATCCTTATGGACTGGTCAAAAAGCCAGACCACGTATGGGATAGGCTGCTTGGATTAGAAAACAGGTTCCATCACCAACTATGTTCCTCTGAGCAAGTTAGTTACTCTTTTCATGACTTAGTTGTAACATCTGAAAATATACTGTGAGTGATGAGGAAGAATGAGTTAATATTTTTTTAAAGCACTTAGAACAATGCTTGGCACATGACAGGCAACATCAAAGCTGTCTTCTTGAGCTGGCTGAAGGACTCATGTGATAAGAGTGCCTGCCTAGCAAGCATGAGAACCTAGTTCAAATCCTAGCTTCACCAAAAAAAAAAAAAGTTGTTCTCTAGATCCACAGTCTTTTATCTCAAAACCTGGCAGGCAGGTATGTTTTAGAAGTCAGAACTTTTCAGATTTTAGAAAGATACTATGAAGCAAACATTTATTTTATGCAACAGCTAGAGCAGGATCTGTGGCACCTTGAAATTAAACTCTTTGATGGCTGGCTCTTTAGTCCAACAAGAATGGTTATGCTAAATGGAAAAACTAAAAATATAAACAGACATATCAGTTAGGGACAGATTTAGGCACTAAGTCATTGCAAAAACCTTTCAACTTTCAGAGTCTTTTTGTATTTTAAAATTGTGGACAAGGGATCATGATTCTGAAATAATGTTGAGTGGCAGATAAATTATTGGAACTCAGAGATTTCCACACTCCAGGCTAGAATTTTGAGCCAAGTTTTGAGTTTCAGTTTTGCAAACTGAAAACAGAGAACTTAAAAGGGGTGTTCACTGTCACACAGCTGCTAATGTCCAGTGAAGGTTCATATTCTTGGCTTCTTGCATTTGAGTACAGTGGTTAGCACTAACCACAAATGTCTTCAAAGGCATACTTTCTAGACACTAATTCCATGAAATATAATGCTTGATGAGATTTAGACAACAACAACAAAAAATGAAAATGGGAAGAAGCCTGAGATTTTTTTTTTCAATTTATTTTTAACTGGTACATAATAGACAAAATTGACTTATTAATGAGGTATCATGTAATGTTTCAATGTGTGTGTACATTGTGTCATGTTTAAATCAGTTTAAACATATCTATCTTCTAAAATGTATACATTTCTTTATGGGAGTTTGAGATCATCATGTTGAGTGAGGCAAGCAAAGTTGAAAAAGCCAATTATCACATGTTTCACTCATTTGTGGAATCTAGACCCAAAAAGATGATGATGGGAATGATAATAATAATACTGGGACATGAATGTAAAAGTGGGAATCTCTTGGGGAGGAACTACTGAGAAGAAGAGGGGGAAAAAGGATATTGAGGGGTGAAGAGCATTGAAGTAAATTATTTAGAGACATATAAAGACAATCCAATCCAATCCACCAAACAATGTTTGATAAACGTGAGGGGAAATGGAAATATGATGGAGGGATGAATTGTTCATAGTATACAATAAGCATCTATAGAATTATCACAATTAATCTTCTTCATTGTTTTTGTATACTAACTCAAAAATAAAATAAAAAGAAAAACCTTCAAAATCATTTCTTCTAACGTTTTTGAAATATTTAGTATAACATGGCTATCTGTCTGTCTATCTATCTATCTATCTATCTGTTCTTAATAGCATATAAGAAATTCTTGCTCCTGTTTAACTATAACTTAGTACCAAATCCTCTGTTATCACCATTTCCTGCCTTGTATCTCCCCAGCTACTCTTCCTAGCCTCTGGTAACCATCATTCTACTCTCAAGTTCGACAAGATCAACTTTTTTAGATTCCACATATGAGTGAGACCACGTGTTACTTGTCTTTCTGTACTTGGCTTATTTCACTTTACAATAATGATCTCCAGTTCCATCCATATTATCTCAAATGATCTGTTTTTAATATCCCCAGAGGTTTTTACTATTTTCATGAGTGTTATGAATCCACAAAGGACAAATAGGTTACATATCTTTCCTAAACTTATTTGACTTTATTTTGAGAGCATCTCATAGAGTAGTTAGAACATTCTGTATCACCTTATTCTACAAAACAAACACTGCAATGATTTTCACATTGAGTGAATACAGGAAAGGCAGTGATTTCCACCATTACAAACAACTCAAGAAGTAGATCTTTCTTCCATTCCATTTCTTTCTGGGGACATCATTTGAGGAGAGATGCTTGCTCACCAAACCTTGCCAACTCTATACTTCTGAATGGGGTGAACCTGATTGAAAAAACACAGTCAGAAACACAGTTAAGGCATCCAGGGATCTCAATGTAGCAATTTTCAGAATGCAAAGTCCTGACTATTTATGGAAGACATTGTTATAAAACATTTATTTTTGCAAGGAATGTGGTTCATAGGCAAACACAAAAGTGAACCCATAAAAACTGACTTCATCTAGTCTCCCATCCCATGACTCCACTTAAGAAGCAGAGTTTCCTTGTCTCTTACTTATAGAAGAATTTCAGTTTCACCATTGTCACCACAAGACAGTAAGGAGATTATAACATCTGTGGGTAAATCCATGGTATTGGGCTGAAATGTACCTCTTGGCATGTATATCAACATGTCTTCCAAAGTAAATATGGTTTCTTTTAATGTTAAGATATTTCAGAAATGTTTCTCTGTCCCTTAGAGATGAGTTGTTCTTCCTGAAATAATACCAGTTCTTTTGGACAGGCAGTGGTGGGGGACACCATGTACTTGAAGCATTTTGTTTTGCTAAGGTTCTGTTGGAAAAACTTTGAGTTAGAAATTGGCTTTTATGTTAAGAATTTAGTAATGTCCTGTACTCTTGTGAACTCTATAGTCCCTTTACTTACTATGATGTTTCCTTTCCACCTTTCTAGTCAACTGGATCTTTTCCAAGTCTGTTGATTCCTTTTCTTCCTCCCTTCCCTTCCTTCCTTCCTTCCTTCCTTCCTTCCTTCCTTCCTTCCTTCCTTCCTTCCTTCCTTCCTTCTTTCCTTCCTCCCTTCCTCCCTTCCTTTCTTTTTGGCAGTATTGGGGTTTGAACCCAGGGCTTTGCATTTGCTAGGCAGGCAGTCTACTGGTTGAGCTGTACCTCTAGCCCTTTTTGCTCTGGTTAATTTGGAGATAGGGTCTTGTTTTTTGCCTAGGCAGATCTAGACAGCAATTCTATTTTATGCTTCCTATCATGGCTGGAATAACAGGCATGAACCACTACACCCAGCTTTTTTCCATTTAGATGGGGGTCTCATGAATTTGTTTTTGGCCTTGGCTGGCCTGCAACCATGATCTTCCCAATGTCAGCCTCCCACAAAGCTTGGGATAACAGGCACATGCCACTGTGCCCAGCTATTGATTGAGGTGGGGTGTGGCAAATTATTTGCCCTAGCTAGTCTTGAGCTCTGATCCCTCTCTGTCCTCAACCTCCAAGGTAGCTAGGATTATAGGCATGAGCCACCAGCACAGATCTAAGTTTATTAATTTCTTTATTAAAAATATTGACTACTTTGAAAGCAAGGCTTATGGTGGATGGTACCTATGGTATCTGTGGTATAAGAAGTTGTGTTAAAAAACGAACTCCTGAAGGTACTGTTGCTTATTTAGCTATACATTAGGGTCACTCAAGAATCTCTCAAAGTAATGATGAGACTACACATGGGAGTTGTATCAGAATCATTAGGGATGGGATCCCAGCATCAGTATTGTCTAGTGTCCGGGTGATTATGTGTGGCCATGGTTGAGAACTTCTACTTTAGTCTAAATGGTTAGTATGTCCCACCTGATTCAGATATCTTTTATTAATCTTGTCTCAGAAGTTCTAATCTGATAGCCCATGAGCTGTAGCCCAGCCTAAAGACTTTTTTTTGGGGTCAGCTTAGAACAATGTTAAGGGTGCTTGAATTAGAAAGCCCCAAAGCAATGTCTTCACCTCCCAATGGCCCCTGTCTGAGCAATCTCTGGTGCTACACCCTAACACTTCTCGAACCTAGGACTTCTGCCCCCTGGGCACTTGAGTTTGAAACCCTTAGAATACATGAAGGAATTCTCCAGTTCAAATCTATGTCAAACCATTAACAAAATTAACTGAAAATGAAGAATATTTGAAAAGGGTAAAAATATTTAGTGTTTATGGGAGCAAGGTCTCCCATTTGTCTCCTTATAAGAGAGTCCCCTTTTGGACAATAATTATTCCCTAAGGTGTTAAACAAACTGAGACCAAGACGCTATCTACCACATGGGTTCTGTGGCAGCAGTACCAGGATAAAAATGAGACCTTCCCTGAGAAAATAAAGACTGGCCTTGTACTGAGAGAGAGAGGGATAAAGAAGATAGGATGAGAAGAAAGATTGGTAGCCCAGAGGGTGGGAAGAAACATAAAGTCCAGAATAAAGAGGAATACAAGAAAGGTTTAGAATCAGGGCAGCGAGGCAAGGAGGTTTCAGTTTCTTCTGCCTGGAAGGGCCTCATGAATATAGAAGGGTGCCTTAGCCTAACTTGGCTGTAGCTAGGTCTGCCCTTCTATTCTGTTTCTGGTATTGCATGTCAATAATGTACCACACCAGAGTCAGTACCCATATGCAAGTAAAAGGTTTATTTTTCACTCAAGTATAGGCAAAATAAGGGGGCTCCTTAGGCAAGGAGGCCAGCCAGCAATACAGCTGGTTAGCAAGAGGGCTCTCTGATGTGATGTCTGGGTAAGAGAGGGTTTTGTTGTAGAGGCAGGTGTAGGACAGGAAATTAATGGTGGGATTTTTGAATAATATCAAGGGTAGACTAATTTCTGGTGGCCTGTCCTGTATAGGGGTGGATGCAAGGGGCCAGTAGGTCTCTTTGCATATGATTTATGAGGCTAGCAGCAGCAAGATGTATAGAGAAGAAATTGTTAGAGACCTTTCATTCTTTAACTTAACTAAGTGCAGCTACAGAGATCCCTGGGCAAGGAGAGAGAGAGAGAGAGAGAGAGAACACACAGTAGACATTAAGTCAAGTGGTGAGAATGGGATTAGGATGGGATGTCCTTTAACAGACAACAGTCAGGGGAAGGCTTTCTGATAAGGTGACCTTGGACTGAGCCTGACTGAAGTGAGAGTGAGCTAAAAATATCTGGGGATGGGGGCAGAGTCTTCTTGAAGGAGGATTAGTAAGTATAAAGGCCTAAGGCTGGGGTATATTTGGTGGAGGCAAGGCAAGGAGGCCAACATGGCTGGAATGGAAGAAGCAAGATGAGACCAAGAAAGACTTGAGGTCAGAAAGGACCACCCTGGGCATATTTGATCCAATGATGCTATAGTAGGGAATTTGAATATCTTCCTTCCTTCCTTCCTTCCTTCCTTCCTTCCTTCCTTCCTTCCTTCCTTCCTTCCTTCCTTCCTTCCTTCCTTTCTTCCTGTCTACCTCCCCCTCCTTCCCTCTTCCCTTCTTCCTTCCTTCCCTCTCTTCCTTCCTTCCTAACGCAAGAAGGTTCTGAGCTGTTGAGAATCGTATGATTAACTACTTAAAAAGGAGTGATAGCTTGTGGTATAGACACGTTTATTTCAAAAGGAATTAAGAAGGCAGTTATTTCAAAAGTAATTAAGAAGGCAGCAAAGAATGTGGATCAGACAAAACTGATAGAGAGAGATTAATTTATTCTGGTTACTTAACCCTTGGAAAGAAAAATAGAGATTGGAAAACTGTCATGAGTCAATTTACCAAAGATGGGTTTTGTTGCCTGAAAAGTGAATAAAAGACATTTAAGCATTCAAAATAAAACTTTTATTGGGGAAAATAAAAGGTGGACAAATCTGAAGCCCTTCCAGGGTGGCCCAGCCATTTTTTTTTTTTGATGGAATGATTGCACTTGGTAGATGCAGTCAATTGGATAAGTCTGGTTTGGATCAGTCTGATGTACAAATGCTTTAAACATCTCAGATCTACTTTCAAAAGGCTATACAGGTGTTTTATTATAATCCTTGAGAGAAAGATGTCCTTGATGTTGTCTGCTGTATTTCACGTGGTCCATTGAAACCTTTATTTAGCCTTTGGTGAAGTCCTTGGCCTGAAGGACTGGTCTTAGATCTAGTCTTTGTCTCCTTCTTTTTCATTCCCTTGGTTCTGTGTCCATGATTCCCTTTGTTTTTGGTTATCCATGGTAAGATTTATGCAGGACTTTACCCTTTACCCTTACCCTGCATAAATCTTTACCCTTATCCACGGTAAGATTTATGTAGGACTAGGCACTGGGCACTTTTGTTTTGGAACTGGCATTTCACTAATTAGAGCTTTCTTTTTCTTAATCTACAATCAATTAAAGTTTAGTCTTTCCTAAGTTTCTGACTCTACTGATTCACGTCCTAACTGCTATTTCACACACCTGTGCTGAACAAGTGCTGTGGGAGTGAAACTCTTAGGGCTGCTGAGGCCTTAGGGAAATGCTCTCTGCCCATAGGTGCCTTTGACCATTTCTGTTTTTTCCCATGGAAAAGAGTTTTTTAAAAATATAAATTCATTTTCATGTTGTAGAAAAAATTTCACTGTAGCAGAGTTGCCTCAAATACTTTTTCCTGTTTCAAAATGCTTTCAACTTTAACAAAAGTTTTAATTTCTCCCCATCAAATGTCCCTTCTACCAAGATTCCACATTGGAAGTAAAGTTCCCATTTTGTGGCTTTACAACTTTATCATTCAATTATTCCACCACAGGAATTATGCTCATTATGTGAAGTTTAGTGAGCGCCTCACTGCTGTCACTCTGACTATAACTAACGCACAACGTACTTCTGATTTCATTCTTACACTTCCTCCTACCAACGCAGTCTAGGGTTACTTTAGAGAATTCTGTTTTTTTTTCCTTTTCTTTTTTTGGCTCTGTGGATTCAACCCAGATCATGGCATTTGCTAAGAAAATTCTATTTAAAGGAGATTCACATTATGTTGAGATTCCTTTTGACTTTGTAACATGTTATGAATTGAACACATTTTTTTGTCTTGTATACAATATAAATTCTTGAAATATCTTTCAGTTCTTTTGAATTCCTCCTGCTCTGTTCTCCTGTTCTCTTCTGCCTTAGGCCAGAGCTTCATGTTTCATCAGGACTGTGTTTTCATACTCTTATTGTGTTTTCCTCACATTTTCTCTGGGTTTGAGCATTCCATCAGGCTTTAAGTTCCTAGCAGGACAAACCATATCTTATTTCTCCATTGTCTCATACAGTGTCAAGCACACAGTAGGCGTCTCTGTAAAGTTACTCTACATCAGAACTTTTCAAAGTTGGGTTCTGTAGGGGAGCCTCTGTTCAATATTCTTGGTTGAAACAAACAGGGTCCATGGACAATAATTATGAGAATCATTTTAAAGTGCATTGCCACCTTAGATATTCTCAGTGCTATCAAAAGCAGCAGCAGGAAGAAAAGCAGGCCAAAGCAAAAACGTAACACAGCTTAAGTTTGTTAGCATTTCTTTTCCAAACATATTTAACAATGAATTTTCTTTTAAAGTACAATGCATATTAGTATCTTATGGAATTACTGTATGTAACAAGTGGAATAATATTATATTTCCAAAATAGCCAGAGAATGAATATTGTCACTGGTAGAGTCACTTAATTTATTAATGAAATTATATAATTATAAATATAATTATATTTATATATAATTATATATATAAATATTTATATAAATATAAATATAATTTCATTTATAATTATAAATGAAATTAAAGTAATCCAAGTTTCTCTTTAGTTCTTACCCTTCGAGTATGCACACAAAGACAGCAATAGTAGCTAAAGTGTTATTTTTATTAATGGGTGGGCAGTGCTCAAAAGCCTCCAACTTTATGTTTTGTGGTCTGTGCTGAAGGATGTACCTTAGAATAGATAATAATATGTGACTTCCACTTTATTTTGTGGTGCTAGGCCACCAACACAGGGCCTTGTGTATGCTAGACAAATACTCTACCATCAAACTACCTCTCCAGCCCCAAACCTTTAATTCTTTTTCTCCACTGACCCGAGGACATCCAGGCTCACGATTGTCACAGGTGCAGATACTATGAGATACTATAGATACTATGTGATCAAGTAGGCATTTGATATCTGCCCTCGTGCTTACAGTAAGAGTAGATTTTGCAGAGTGGACAAATAATGATTATTTGCAGGTCTAAGTGATGCAATTTCAGAGAGACATAGAGAAATTGCAGTGTGTCTAAAGAGGGGCAAGCATAATAATCGAGTCTCTGCAAACCATATCAATCTAAACACGTGAAGGGCCTGAAAAGCACACAGCAGATCTCAACACCACTTATGAGCTGCATCAGTTCAGATCATCTGGGAAGCAGAAATCAAGACATGCTCAGCTTGGTATTACAAACTGAAGGCTGGAGACTTTGAAGGCCTAGGGAAAAATATACAGAGAGGAATCCATCTATCTATCTATCTATCTATCCACCTATTTTCCTTGCATACATCCATATTTCTTTTTCCCTTAGTCCCTCCCTTCCTCAATTCATTTCTTTATTCGTTTCTTCATTTCTTTTCTTTCTCTCATTCTTTCTTTCATCTATCTATCTTCCAGTATTGGTAAGAACATAAAGGAGAAGCAAGCAAACTTGAGGCTCCAATGAGATGTAGAAATATCTGGAACTAAGAAAGAAGAGAGACATTTGGTATCATTTGTACCAAACAAAGAGAGTGGGTAAATAATAATGAAAAAATTTTCAGAATTCTGTCACTAGATACGTAGTCATAAAAATTGCAGAAACAGTATTTTGATTGAAAAAAGTATTCTGTTTCTGGAGACAAACCATATTTTCTGCTAGGAAGATTATCAAGTTAGGGCTTAGCTTATTTTCTTCTGCCTCCAAGGAAACCTATCAACCGTTCCAATCCCTGTCATGGCTACAGCTGACAAGAAAGAAATAGAAAATGGTGACAACCTCCTTCAGGAACCAATTAGCAAAGGTTGAGAATACTGTGCTACTGTGCAGAAGCTGCTGTTGCAAAGCCTTAGAAAAGTCAGTGCTGATCATCCATTGCCAGGAGGATGAGCACAGGAAGTGATGTGAGCTCTAATAGTTCAGCTTTGAAACAGATACGACCTTTAACCCCTCTAACCCTGCCTGAGTTTTGAATGAATGGGCTAATTGTACCCATCACCATTGTGTATTAAACAGATACGTAGGAAATATTTTCACTCTTCTTCACAGGTGTTTTGAGAAGAATTAACTCAAGTTGCTGTAACCAAGTTGCTATTCTCATGTGTCTCAGCCACATCTGGATACAATTTAGGACACTATCAAGGACTTAAGCTGATGAAAGCATCTTGGGCATCTTGGAAGCAGAATGACCATAATTTGCACATGGTGGGGACATGAATTGTTAAGGCTAGAGCATGACTATCATAGATATCCTCCAGAGATGGCCACTGTCACTTTTTTTTTTATCTTCTGTATCAACCTACTGCCTTTTCCATCTCCTCCAAACTGGGATGAAATTAGTCATTTGGCTAACCAATATAATACCACAAAAGTGACTTTTGAGACTTCTGAGATTAGATCATAAGTCTTGTATGTTCTGCTGGGTTCTCTTGGAATGCTTACTCTTGGAACTCAGCCACCAAGCTGTGAGAAGTGCAAGCCATGTGGAGACACCACAACCTTAGCTGAACTCCTAGCCAAGAGCTAGCATTAACTTCCAGCTAGGTAAGTGGCTGGATGCCCAACCCAGTTAAGTCTTCTCATTATTGCAGCCACAGGGAACACCTGGCTACAACTGCAAGCGTGACCCTGAGCTAGAACTGCCCAGATGAGGTCAGATCATCTCACAACTAGCAGAGATTTAAAAAATTGTTTTAATCATTAAACAATTTTAATGTTTAGAGGAGGAGTTTTAGAGGAGGAGTTTGTTACAAAGAACAGATGTTAAGAAGGGAAAACACTTTCTGCTTTCAAATAAGAGACCCAGAAGCTTAACCTTAAGTCTCTTCCCTTTGAAAACTCATTTCTTTTTCACAGCTGGAGGATTATACCAGGCAGGGCCAATAGTACAGTAATGCCAGCACAGGATTCTTCTGTTAGTAGATGTGGGATGATGCTGTCATAGGAACTTGAAAAAGAAGACCCACTGTGTGTTTGAATTTAATTAATCATACGAATTATGATGAGCACTTGCTCTGATCAAAAGTGCTCCATGTCTGAAGTATACAAAAACATGCCTGCACAGCAATTGTAGTGATCTGCTTAAGTTAGTTTTAATCACCAAGTAACTGCTAGGGAAAATACATGGCATTGGAAAGTATCATTTCTTTGGTAGGATGGGTAGGGCAGGAAAAAGTTGATGTAAACACCCTTATTGTTATAAATTGGAGGCAATTTCAAACAATACAGGTACTAGACAATACCCATTGTATTACACTTGGAACAGCACATTGCCTGGCATTTTACTACTGACTCTCTTGTGGTCTTGTTTGCCGCTGTATCCCCAGACACTGAAACAGCAACTGGCACTTAACAGAGGGGCAATAAGTATTTGATGAGTGAGTGAGTTACATCTATTTTATTTAAGCAACTCTTTTGATTTAATATCCAGCTACATGTAGATTGATGGGCCTAAAATTTCTCTAAAATTTCCTTTTTTTTTTTTTTTTTTGGTGGTGCTGGGGTTTGAACCCAAGGTCTGACACTTGCTAGGCAGGTGCTCTACCGCTTGAGCCATACCCCCAACCCTTCGTGTTATAGCTATTTTTTGGATAGGGTCTCATGCTTTTTGCCCCGTTGGCCTTGAACCACAATCCTCTTACCTATACCTCATGCATAATTGTGATTACAGATGTGTGCCACCACACCCAGCCTTAAAATTTCCTTTTGAAATGAACAAAGTTTTTGTGGTGTAGATATAGGTATATCCACCTCTGAATTGAGTATGGGTGGATTATGGGGGACATTTAAAAATTGACTTCTGTTTTCCTCTAGTGTGTGCCTTAATGCCTGACAGAAACTCATTTTCTTAATGCTAATAGTAAGTGTGTGTTCTCACCTCATATGTGCCAGTCACCATCCTTAGCTTAATTAAGTCCCCTTGTAACCTTTGAAGCAGGAGCTATTATTATCTTCTTTATATTTATAAATATACAAAACTTCATATATATGTACACATATATATCTCTCTACATATATGTATATGCATATATATATATATATATATAAATGAAAAAGCACTGCATGGTGGTATATACTTGAGATTCTAGGTATGCAAAAGGTGTAGGTAGGAGGATTGCAGCCTGAGGCTAGACCAAGCAAAAATTGTGAAACCCTATATGAAAAATAACTAAAGCAGAACAAAAAGCAGGGCTCAAGTAGTAGAGTGCTTGTCTAGGAAGCATGAGACCCTGAGTTCAAACCCCAGTGATGCCAAAAAAAAAGAAAAAAGAAAATTTAAGTATATGAGCAATTAAATCTAGGACACTCCATTCCCATGTGGAAATCATTAATCATTTAAAGTACTGAAATATTGTACATGTCTGATTTTTTTATATATATAGCTCATCTGAATATCTTTTTTTTATTGTGGGTCTCCTTCTCTTTTCCCTCCTCCTTCTCCTCCTCCTCCTTCTTCTTTTGGAATTGGGTAAAAGGCTTATTATGGGGCAAAAGTACACACTTTAGGGGTGAGAACAGACTACTCAACAGAGAGAGAGATACATTTTCCAGGATTCTAGTTAGTGTCTTATGGGCACACTTTAATGAAGGAGAGGATTACTTATGAGTTAAAGTATAGGAATGGGTAAGGATTTTCCTGGAATAGGATTTACTTCCTTTTTCTGTCCTTATATGAGGTTTTTGGATATGTCTTGGCATCAGATGCTTGATGGGAGCAGACAGTTTTGCAAGGCTATTGATATGGTGATGTCATTATAATGAAGCAAAGGATAGTTAGCAGACATCTCTGTAGGCCATGTTGGTCCTAGTGGATTTGGTCTTGGCTGATCTTGCCTTTTACTGTTTGAGATATTACATGATGTCCTGCTATAATTTACCTCTGCACTGGCATCAGACTCTAGTCACCATGGAGTTTTCCTCTCCTTTCTCCTATGTTTATCTAGCCCACCTCTTTTGCCCTCCTTAGACATTTCCATGCTTTAATCTTAAAGGGTTGAAAAGTGGCAAAGATCCATTTTTTCAAGACTAATTCTGATAGACATTGGGCTGTTAGTCCTGCCTATTAAGGAAAACAAAATCATCTTGTCGTTCGAGCTAGGGGAGTCAGCTAGGGGAGTAGAGAAGGCTCCTAATTTGGGATGAGCTGGAAGCTCATTTTAGCATGGAACTGTTAAAGTCTGGGAGATACAAAATTTACTAGGTTAAAAATGTAAGGACCAAACATGAGGAACAGTATATTGGTCACTGGGGGCCCTAAGAATGGTGGGAACCAGGTTGGAGGTAAGGCAGCTTTTGTTGTTGTCCAAATGGAATTTGGGTCTGAGCAATATTACCTTAAAAGGAATCCAGACATTTAGTCTTAGAGTGAGAAGAATCATTATAAATCATAGGGCAGACCACAGAAAGGAATCTGGTCTGAGAGGAAGCCAAATGAAGATGTTTATGCTCTTATGTGGCACTGGGCTATTAAATAGCACAAGAACCTTATAAAGTGCTCTCTTACAGAGTTCAGGTCCCAGGATCTAGTGTCCACGTTATAGACTTAACAAGCTTTGTAGTTACTGACTCCAGATAACTCAAATATACCAAGACTGAGGTAGACACAGGACATTAGTTTATAAAAACTATACTTGAATGCGTATTAAAATAGCATAATAGCAATACCCTAAGAGAGCTGAAGGATACATTTTCAATAGAGCTAGTGGGATGGGAGTGTGGACTTTCTATGGTGTCAGTTAAGATGCCATAGGGATGGGCAGAGATTGCTTGAAATTTTTAGCATGAACATTGTGTCCATGGGTCTTTCTCTCTCCTCCCTGTCTTGTCTCCATCTCTCTCTTAGTAGATCCTGTAATGGCTGGCATAGTGCTTTTTAGATCTAGTCTAGCTCTCTCTGCTTTGTATTATTATCTAATTTTCCATTCTTTGGTTATACTTTACTATTGGCCACATTTTTTTAACTGTTAAGGCTAGTCAAGTCTCCTTAAGGATTATTTTTAAATTATATTCCATGCCTATTCTACCTTTTCTCTTAAGACATGGGCTAAATAATCAACAAGGTATCTTTCAGCACTGATGTTGTGGTTCAGAGGGTTAATTCTTAATCTTGAGTAAAATCCTGCCAAATTTATGCTGTACCCTGTGTGAACATATTTTTTCTCTAAAGTCTCTTTGGCCAAGTGGAGTCCCTTTTGTGTCCCTTTATTAAATGTGTTACCCACTGTTTGATGGCTAATTCATCAGAGAGTTTATTCCTTCTTAGCTTAATGTTATGACTTCTTAGTCTTGGCTTTGGAAAAATCTAGGATAAGAGTTGGTTGTTCAAAGCAAATTGTAATTAAAATATCTATCTAAAATCACATGCATACTTCTCTTCTATTTTGAAGGGAGGCTAGGAATCACATACGTAGATACATGTGCTTATGATTTTCAACACTGATTACTGTAGCTCTGTGTCTTGTCTGGATTTGGCTCAGACATTCCTCTTTAGAGTGCTATACTGTTAGACCTGAAATGTCTTTCCTTCCCAACTCTGTATATTTCTCCTTCAGAGGCCATCTCAAATGACCATACTATGGGATAAATGGTTGGTTTATCTTTGAATCCCAGCCTATACATTTATATGTTGTGTAATTTAGTGCAGGCAAATTGCTTAACTTCAAGAAATTCACACATGAAGTCATGTGTAAACTTCAGATAATAATATCTGCCTCATAGAACATGTATGCCAATAAATTATATAATGCATTGACAAGGCTTGACACTATTTGAGCATTCAATAAATGTAAACCATTATCATTAATAAAAATGATATTAGTCTCACATTTCTTTATTGGCAGGTGTTTATTGGCTTATTGCTACTGTTATTCATAGTCTTTTCTTCCTATTCAAATGAGAGGAAACACTTTCTCAATGCAGATAATCCTGGATGTGTACTCATCTTCTTATAACCTGTACAATGTTTATTTATATACAAATAATCTCTCCTAATAGGCTATGAAATCTAGCAGCCAGAATGGTACTTCTTTTCTTTCTGTATATTTAGCACCAAGGACAGTACCTGGCATAGGGAACATCTACATTAAAGAAAAAGAAAACAACTCTTCACTTAATGAATAAAGACTCAAATAAACCAAATAATTATATTGTTAATTTATATATTTTAGTTAATTTATTTAGTTTGTTGTTATGTTTCTTTCTCCAACTGCTTTATGATACAAAATAAATAACTTTTAAATGTAAGATGCATGAGGGCAGAAGCTGTATCTTTCTTGTTTACTGCTTTTTTTTTTTTTGGAGGTCCTAGGGTTTGAACTCAGGGCCTCATGCTTGCTAGGCAGACACTCTACCACTTGAACCACTCAGACAGAACCTTGTTACTATTCTTGACAACATTTGAACATAGTTCCTGGTATGTGGTAGACACTCAAATGTCTCTACATTTAAGGTCTAAACTGTGCCTTACTAATATTTGATTAAGATAAGTAAGACTTCCACAGACACTGTCTCTGAGAACTTGGCAATCTAAGTTTTCATATCTCTGCTGATATATTTTCAGGGCATACAGCAGAAAATCAAGTTACTTACACATTTCTAAGTGTCTGAGTGTTTATTATTCCACATAAAAGAATATGGATGGTTGACTTGTTTCCTATTTTACTTCTAAATGTTTCAGCATTATGTAGGTGCAATCTTAGTCAGATCATAATGGATTCATTTGTTAACCCAATCATCATTTATGAACATCAAATACAAATTGAAGGACTGGAGCTAAACAACAGTGTGTGATATGGGATTTGATTTGGAGGTTAAAGGGAAGAAGAATCTTGGAGAACCCATAGGTCTTTTGGCTTGAATAACTTGTGAGCAACTGGTACTGCTATGTAAGGGGAATGGAAGAATGAGGAAGTAACAGCTTTGGAGGGAAAACAAAGTGTTCTGGCTCAACCCTATTCATCTTGAGATGTCTACCAGACACCCAGATAGAAGTGTGAATTTGGCTGCTGGATATATGAATTCAGAGCCAGTGGAGAAGTTAGACTTGGAGATAAACTTAGCAGTCATAAGGTAAGACTACTTTAGAATCTTTGGCATCTACTTTAATCATCCTCATGAGTTCCTTGTGATTTTTCCACTCTTAACTTTTCAGCATTTAAAGCTATAACTCTCTCTAATTGGTGGTATTTGAAATATTTGGATTGTATCAAAAAAGTATAACTCTTATGATATACAGATAACACTCTGGTGCATGTCAAGATTGATATATCTGATTAATAGCTTAATGTATTATGTTTCTTAGGCTCTTTACGTTCTGTCAGATAACCCACAAAAAAAAAATAAGCTACATTGGTGAAAATCTGGGCAACAGCACAATGCCAGCATTGCACTAGGCTCTCTGGCACTACTTTTTGGGTTCATCTCTTTTTCTAAGGCAAAATCTGTAGAACATATTTTAGATTATTTCCCTAGTATGTTGTATAGAATGTTTCTCTATATAGAATACGGTAGAAATTCTATATATAGAATAATGGTAGAAACATCTACACCACTCAGTTTTTATTTTCAGTTTGCCTTTATGTGGACACTTGTGATTTGTTTGTTTATTTATTTATTTATGTGGTACTGGGGTTAGAACTCAAGGCCTTGCACTTGCTAGTCAAGAGCTCTACCATTTGAGTCATGCTTCTAGCCCTTTTTTACTTTGTTTATTTTAAGGATAGGATCTTGAGCTTCTTGCTTGGTTGGCCTTACACTCTCCATCCATGCCTCTCATGCAGCTGGGATTACAGGTGTGTACCACCATGCCCAGCTAGTTTATTTATTTATTTATTTTTTGGTGGTAATAGGGTTTGAACTCAGATTCGCCGCTTAGGCCATACCCCCAGCTCTTTTTGCTTCAGATATTTTTGGAATAGGCTCTTGCATTTACCCCCAGGTCATCCTGGACAATGATCCTCTTATTTATGCTTCCCACATAGCTGGGATAACAGGCATGTGTCACCATGCTCAGCTTTTCTTTCATTGGCTGAGATGGAGTCTCACAAACTTTTGCACGGGCAGGTCTCAAATCACAATTCTCCTATGTCTGCCTTTTATATGACATTTTGAAGTTTTTTTTTAATATCACTAATATAGTTCATGTTAAAAACAAACAGTGTATTTAAGATTCTGGTTTTTATTTAATTGTATAAGAGTAAGTGGAATGTATGTGCATGATTACTTGTCTGTTTTTGTAATTATCAAAAGTAAGATAATCCATTTGATTGTGGTATAACATGAAAGCCTGCAACTTCACTACTCTATGTTCTCTTTTTAAAAATTCATCAATTTCTTCTACTACCCTTTCCTCCTCATTTTTGATTCTTCCCAAAGAAAGCATCGTCATTTGCTTGCCTCATAACAAAAATTTCAAAGTGAAACTCAAGACCTGAGTAAGTAGCAGGATAATATTAAATTAGAATTTTTTTCTTATGGCAGCAATATCCAATAGACATGACATTTCAGAGTAAGATACTAGAGGAAGGTGCAAGATTTTAAGTAAAAAGCTCAAAGATAATTCTTTAGCTCTGAATACTTCTTATCAAAATGAACAAGTACCAAGGGTAAAGATGCAGCATTTTGGAAGAGGACCATTTGTTAAGGAGTTGTGGAAGAGGATTTTGGTCCTTGTCTGAAAGGGACTGATCATGAAGCTTACTAGGTGATCTTTGAGGTTACAGATCAATCTGTGGGCTGATGTGTCACCATTACCCGGAGTACCTAGAGGACAATACAGACTGATTGCTGAGGTCACGGAGATGGACTGACCAGATTCCCATCTATGGAAGAGCCTTAATTATTCAGAGTGGTGCTGATAGACAGCCCACAAGGTCATGTTCTTCCTACCACTGCCCTTATCAGATGGGTAACTAAAGGAGAATGTAGACCTGGCCATTTTGGTTCATTGTTAACTTGGATGGGCAACTGTAGCCTGAGGTCACTCTGTGACATCAGCCAATGCTATCTTCAAGTTTATTCTACAGTTCAGCTTCTTCCCAATCCTGTCTTCTACTCCTCCCTTCCACAATTGTTCATTCCAAGGGCACTTTTAATAAACACCCAGCATGTTAAGCTCCCCTCTTAGAGAACCTACACCAAGTAGCAATTGCTTTGGTGATAGTGTGGCAGGTTGTCACACCTGCATTTTGCAGGGCACATAATACATAAATGATCCTTGTAGATCAGATAAAAAGAGCTGCTCTGGTATCAATTTAACTTTCATCTAGTGGCAGCATCTGAATAGGTGATAGATGTTAACAAAGAGGTATATCAAGGGAAGACTACTAGAAGATCAGGGCTAAGTAGAGGATCAGTTAGAGGAACAGACACCATTGCCTGAATTAATGACTTTGGAGTTGACAAGACTCTTAAAGATAGACTTCCATGAACTTTAGAAATCAGCACAAAAGAATCAGTCATCTTTAAATGTATGCCACTTACATTTGCAGAGCCTGAGGTCATTACAGTTAAGTTACAGAGCTTGTGGACAGTGTCTGTCAGATCAGAATTTGTCTGCCCCTTTTCATTCTTGTTCTCCAAATGTAGTGATTCTAGATTCTGAGCACAGAGTTAGAATACAATCAAAGGACAGAAAAAATTCCTTTCAACAAGGGTAATGGCCTTAGTGGAGTAAAAGGAAAGGGAAAGAAGGTATATTCTAGAGTGAAAAGTAAAGGGTTGATTAATATACCAATCTGGGAATTTAAATAAATTTGAGCTAAAATTGTGTATATTATCATTATAATTTTACTTCTTAGTTAGCATGATTTTCCCTTAACTATTAGATGTTAAAAAGTCATGGAGCTGCTTGAATTTTTATGTAAGGGTAGAGAAGGGGAGAGGTTGAAGCTGGGATAAAACAGATTTTATGATTATAGTCCATAAATTCTATCTTATGCAAATAGAATTTATGGGCTATAATCACAATTTAGAGAATTTAGAGAACAAGAATGGGAGAAAAGGCTGTGAAGAGTTATTGTTTGTGGGCAAAGGAATCCCAAGTGGAAGAGATGGTGACCAATTAGGGAATGAAAGAAAATGACTGAAGCTCAGTGTTGAGCAGAGGGTAAAGATGGGCACAAATTTAAAAAGGATAATTTACTCAAGGTAGAAGACATTGCTATAAGGGGTCACTTTCTGTGTGCCAGTCTCAAGTCTGGTTCAGGGGCGTTTATCCTAAGACAGGGGTAGGTGATGCTGCACAGAGATGGAGTTGGCAAGTCCAGAAGAGGTATCAGCAGAAGCGGGAATAGGGCATTGGAAGATGCAGATCCACTGGGAGCTGCAGGGGTCATCTTCAAATGTTTGGGGACCAGATATGACAGTGAGTGACTGTAACATACTATAAAGGACCACTCCTCCACACCCCATTTTTCATTGTGTTAAGTTTCTGAACAATCTTCCCATGAATTTGAGCTACTAAGGAGCGTGGTTGTCAGATTCTTGCTCCTCTATTAAAATCTGAGATTGCAGGAATTAGTGAAGTACAACTTGCATAGATAGACTGTGTTCAGTTTTTCCCTATTCATTCAACAATCTATTCTTGGTTCACAACTAGTGAGGTTGAGCTACTGCCGTTTAGTACTAACATCAGAATAATTGAAACTTTGAATCAAATAAATTTTAGCAGTTATCTGGAAACAAACCCAATGATAAGAATATATTTTAAACTTCATTTGCTTGTATCATTGTGCTGCAGGACACAGATCATCTTTATAAAGTGCTGCTTGTGTAGACTTATTTTCACCACTCTTCCACTGGAAATGAAAGCAAACCTGTTTGACCATCTACTTTTTCATGGGTTAGTCAAGGTTTTTTGCTTTTTTAAAAGAGTGTCAACCCTCTACTCCCTGTTACCTATTTTATATTGCTACATGCATTAGTAGCCAAATTAGTCAAGCATCTCTGTGGAAAACATGGTATAGTCCCCTGTTTAGCCTGGGAAAACACCCATAAATTGAGAGAAAAGGACTTTCAGAAGAGAGTGTGGGAATACTCTACTTTTTTGGGCTAACCACCTGATTTCACCAGGCCTCTTGCTTCATTTCTTGGTGGACTAGTCACCCAGTGCTGTAACTGGTGGTGGTGATGCTGGAATGAATAAAAGCCTTGCAGGAAATTATGGTGAGGTATTGAAAGGAAGTCTAGGGATTGTTTAACCTATGAAAACAGACCACATCCCACTGCATGGGGAAATTTCAGTATATTTATGCCTTTTCTCACAAACTCAGACTGATAGAATTTCCTTCACAACTAGATTTATCTAAGATATGTTCATCAGAAAGAAAATGTATTTTTAACTAAAAGCATTTGGCGTTGTTTTGATGATAATGTACAGAACCAATTGTTAAAATAGTTGTTTTTAAAGAGGCTTCACCAGGAATGTTAACTGAGGACACATATAGGTCTGCATGTTGTCATTTGTTTCATTTTGTACAACTGCAAATAATACATTTGATGTAGCGTCAGAGTACATTTGAAGACTTCACTTATACCTTGACATAGGCATTAGAGGAAGACTTTCATGGAACAATACTTTGAGGAGCCCAAATGGCCTTAGAATTAACATTTTAAAACTACAACAGTGAAAGAAAATATCATGTTTATTTCAGAAATCATAAATCATAGCCCATTGGCAAACATGTGGACCTGAGCGGAGGCTACTCTACTGACTGTGTCATCATTATTATGGTGAGAAACCATGTTGGGAACACAGTATTTCAAAGCTAATATGTGTGCAATGTACCTTGTCAGTGTGGTTTGCTGATTACTGAGTGACTAAAGGAAGGGCTGTTCACAACTAGGATGTGGTCATTAGAAGGATGAATGAGTGACTAAAGGAAGGTCTTTTTATGACTATGATGTGAAATTATATCATTATGGACTATTATAATGGAATGATAACTTGGGAGTCACTAGTTACCTAATAGGAAAACCGAAGCCCAGCTTGGGAAATAAACTCGCTAAAGGGGTTGAGCCCCAATCACTTTTCTTTTGTCTTCTCTAATTCCAGGTCAAAATTCTAGGGAAGGTGGAGAATCAAGATTGTATGCTGATATGGCACAATGTAGTGACTTTTTCTTATTTTGCTGTTCTTCCTACTTAGGTATCTATTGAAGAAGATAGAGTTAAGAGAAGATAGAAAATGGCACATGTAAATTGAATGATTTTATAAAGCAAAGAGAAAAGAATGCTTACTACCTATAAACAGTGCATAGGACAGATTGGTGTATTTTGATGTGAGTCCACCCATTAATGTTAGCACCCTAACTTTACTTCCTATTAGCCACTAAACTTGGGTGAGTTCCCTACCATTTCCAGGCCTCAGTTTTCTCATGTGGAAAATACAAATGATTATCATTACATGGTGTCAGTATTTTAAATCCAAGTTGCATTGGATTTACAGTTTTTCAGTTGGTAATTTCTCAAAGGTCTCTCTCCTTAAAATATGTCATAATGGTGTTGGATGTGACTGCCTAGTGAATACAAACAGTAGTTAATGACAGTGACTGCAGTGGAAAATTGATTGGTTCTTGTTATCAGATGATTACTTTAGCATGATGTTGCTTATTGATTTGAAACATAGTCTTTATCATAATGAAGTATTTTTCTATTCCTCATTTCTAAGATTTCTTCATATATATACATACATACATACATACATACATACATATATTATATATGATTGCTTATTTAATTTTTTTTTTCATTTTTCTTTTATTATTCATATGTGCATATAAGGCTTGGTTCATTTCTCCCCCCTGCCCCCACCCCCTCCCTTACCACTCACTCCACCCCCTCCTGCTCCCCCCCTCAATACCCAGCAGAAACTATTTTGCCCTTATCTCTAATTTTGTTGTAGAGAGAGTATAAGCAATAATAGGAAGGAACAAGGGGTTTTGCTGGTTGAGATAAGGATAGCTATACAGGGCATTGACTCACATTGATTTCCTGTGCGTGGGTGTTACCTTCTAGGTTAATTCTTTTTGATCTCACCTTTTCTCTAGTTCCTGGTCCCCTTTTCCTATTGGACTCAGTTGCTTTAAGGTATCTGCTTTAGTTTCTCTGCATTAAGGGCAACAAATGCTAGCTAGTTTTTTAGGTGTCTTACCTATCCTCACCCCTCCCTTGTGTGCTCTCGCTTTTATCATGTGCTCATAGTCCAATCCCCTTGTTGTGTTTGCCCTTGATCTAATGTCCACATATGAGGGAGAACATACGATTTTTGGTCTTTTGGGCCAGGCTAACCTCACTCAGAATGATGTTCTCCAATTCCATCCATTTACCAGCAAATGATAACATTTCGTTCTTCTTCATGGCTGCATAAAATTCCATTGTGTATAGATACCACATTTTCTTAATCCATTCGTCAGTGGTGGGGCATCCTGGCTGTTTCCATAACTTGGCTATTGTGAATAGTGCCGCAATAAACATGGATGTGCAGGTGCCTCTGGAGTAACAGTCTTTTGGGTATATCCCCAAGAGTGGTATTGCTGGATCAAATGGTAGATCAATGTCTAGCTTTTTAAGTAGCCTCCAAATTTTTTTCCAGAGTGGTTGTACTAGTCTACATTCCCACCAACAGTGTAAGAGGGTTCCTTTTTCCCCGCATCCTCGCCAACACCTGTTGTTGGTGGTGTTGCTGATGATGGCTATTCTAACAGGGGTGAGGTGGAATCTTAGTGTGGTTTTAATTTGCATTTCCTTTATTGCTAGAGATGGTGAGCATTTTTTCATGTGTTTTCTGGCCATTTGAATTTCTTCTTTTGAGAAAGTTCTGTTTAGTTCACATGCCCATTTTGCTTATTTAATTTTATCAAATATTAATAATGAAGGTGACCACATAAGAGTCTGGCTCTTCTGGCTCTTGTTGGTTATGAAGTATCAATCTTTTAATATTTATTTATTTTTCTTTATTTTAGTGTACAAGTAAAATTGCATGTATTTTTATATGTAAAAATGGTGCTTTATATAAAATGATCTCTCTTACAGGTTATCTTTTAACAGGATTCTGTAAGTAACGCCCCTACCAAGACCTTGAACTGAAAACAAGAACATCTTCATTCCTCATGATGGACTTTCACTTGAAGGCCATATATTTCAAGTCCAGGAATGAGTTTTGAGAGCTCTTAAATTTTGCATTTTTATGGGGAAAAAAGCTCATGGTTTTTCTCATTGTCTTTAAGTCACTTTTATGATCTTCACATTTTAAGAATTCTACAAAATAAAATTGAAGCTGCTATTTCTTGACATTGATGCGTCTTCTCTTCCTGCTTGCTGATCTGCATTTCTCATTATTCTGCTCTTTCCTGACTACACATTAGTGGTAGGAGAGATTTTGTATTCCTTTCTGGATTTTCTCTCTACACCTGAAAAAAAAATTAAATTTCCTATATCCAGAAAATATCTCTTATTAATGAACTAACTAATCAATAAAGTAATCAGCCAGAAAGGTATTTAGCAGATGGCTGAGCTCATCAAATGTGGGCCAGTGGACACTGGAAATCCATTGTAATATTTCTACTGCCTGTCTGAATATATCCAGGAGCTGATCTTTCTAGACGAACAGATTTTAAAAGTGTTCATCCATTGAGTTTACAAAAAGACAGGGACTAGGTAAAGCATACTGTCTAGTTGCAGGAAAGGGCTGGTGGGCTCATGATGTTTGTCATCAGTAGCTTCTCAGATGGTAAGTGGTGTCAGAAGTGAAGAGACTCACAGAAGGTAGACCATCTGTATTGTCCCACAGCTGATTGTGCAAATGGAAAGCTGACATTTGGAAGTCTGCGAACCAGGAATAGTTGAAAATGAGTGGAGCATTAAAAATAAAATGAAGAAATCCCATCATATGAGGTAGTGCCAAGTATATATTATGTTTACTTTTAATTGAATCCACTTGGTTCCACAAACCAGAAACACTCTATCTTAGTCAGGATCTGAATGAAAATCCCCTCAGGAACCCTTGCCTGTACACCTCTCTGATCCTTCATCTCCCTTCTTCATCTTACACAGATTCTGAAGGTCTTCTTGTGAAGATCTGTTGCCTTAGGATGGCCATGGTCCTCTCCACTAGAAAAGAAGTAGGTGATGAGTTTCTGCTCTTGAATCTTAAATGCTTCCAAATGGC
The DNA here is from genome assembly GCF_047511655.1 of Castor canadensis. Lineage (NCBI taxonomy): Eukaryota > Metazoa > Chordata > Mammalia > Rodentia > Castoridae > Castor > Castor canadensis. The sequence continues at coordinate 180,954,036 of NC_133388.1, read as the reverse complement.
AATCCTGTTTCTGGCTGGCATTGTTTTTGTCTGTGTCTAAGTAACCTTTAGCTATTGAAGTAGTGAAAAGAGCTTGGCTTAAGAACCGAAGAATTGATTTCTGTGTCCAAGGTAAAAGCATTATTTGTGGCTAAAAAATGTTCTACTTGGAGAATTACAATGTCTAGTAATTTTTAAACTTTCTTACTGGTTGAAATTTTATGGCTGCTTTAAGCATTTTAAAATAGGAATTTAAAACAATTTTCCAACTGCCTAATGTGTGTTTTTCAGATTTTGACATTTTCTCTCTGAAGACAATTGTAGCTAAAATTAGGAAAGTAGTTGCAATACTTATTGGCAAAGTTACCTGTCTCCTAATATTGTTTGGTAGCCTGAATAACTACATTCTCAAAGCATGCTTTAAAAAATTTTTTTATTGGCACACCTTACTGTCTCATTGCTTAAGGGACCGTATATGTACAATCTCCTATAATTATTTCATGATTCCAATTCAAAATCCAATCCAGTCAGTGGATTTCCAGCTAAAGAGTGGATGTGAACATTCAAATGCTGTCAGTTGGAATACTTCAAAGGTAGCAATACCACGCAAGAAGGAGGGATGGCATTCTTCAAAGAGATTTGGGTTGCAGATTGTTTCCCTAAAGGCCCTAATAAGAACCTATGCATAAAAGTGATCAACCCAAAACATTTATCTAGTTACAGCTTGATGAATACTACCATTTCCCTTAACATTACTGATATCTACTGCTTTAACATCTCTTCTTCCCTTGCTTTATTTTTAATGGAGGCAGGGAGGCAGGTAAAGTTAGTACCTGTGTGAAATGGCCCAAGTAAGACAACAGGGAACTTGAGCTAAGGAGACTGAAGAGCATCTCATTCCCAGTTTGCTGCTGAGACATATTTCCAGACAACAGTATTATGCAGGACTATGGCGCTATTGTTGCTTGAATGTCTGATTATTCAAAAGAATACTAGAATATAAATTTTATATGAAATTTCCTAATTTTCACCTTACAAACACTATTCTGTTTTTAGTTGACAGATAATAATTGTATATATTTATGGGGTACAATGTAATGTTATAGTACAGGCATATGTTGTGGAATTAATACTTCCAAATAATTAAAATATCTACCTCTTCACAAACTTATCATTTCTTTGCAGAAATAACATTTAAAATCTACTCTTTGAGCAGTTTTGAAATTCATAATGCAAAACTGTAAGTACAATGCTGTGAAATAGATCCTTGGAACTTAGTATTCCTGTCTTACTGAAACTTGGTACCCTTTGACCATTTCCCTTTTCCCCATTCTTCCTTCCACCCCCATTACCAGCCTATAGTCACCGCTGTTCTGCTTTCTACTTCTATATGTTTAACTTTTTTAGATTCACATACAAGTAAGATAAGACTGTCTTTGTTTTTCTTTGTTTGCTTTATTTCAGTTAGCATACTGTCATTGAGATCTGTCTGTTGTGAGAATGATAGGATTTACTTCCTTTTAAGACTGAATCTATATCTATCTGTCTAACACATACACACCACATTTTCTTTATTCATCTATTGCTGGATACTTAGATTATTTCCATATCTTGGTTATTTTGACTAAAACTGCAATGAACCTAGATATCTCTTTGACTTACTTATTGTATTTATTGATTTATTTATTTTATTTTTTAGTAGAACTGGGGATTGAAATTAGGGCCTTGTACTTGCTAGGTGAGTGCTCTACTGCTTGAGCCATGATGCTTTTTGTTTTTTTTTTTTGGCTTTTAGTTATTTTTCAGATAGGATCTCTGGCGTTTTGCCTGGACCAGTCTTAGATGGTGATTCCCTTACCTTCTTTTCCCATAGCTTGGATTATCAGTGTGTACTACCACACCTAGTTTGTTCTTTGAAATAGGGTCACACTAACTATTTTTGTTCAGGCTGACCTTGAATAGAGATCCTCCTATTTACCTCCCAAGTAAATAAGTAGCTGGGATTATAGGCATAAGCCACCATGCCACGTCTGGCATACTTATTAATTCCTTTGGATGTATACCAGTAGTGGGAGTACTAGATTATATAGTAATTCTATATTTATCTTTTTTGACAAACTCTATGCTATTTCCCAAAGTGTCTGTGTAAATATGCCTTCCCAACAACAGTGTACAAGGTTTCCCCTTCACACACTTACCAACATTTTATCTCTTTCATCCTTTTGATAATAGCTGTTCTGGCAGACGTGAGATGATTTTTCATTGAGATTTTAATTTCCATTTCCCTCATGATTATTCTTGCATTACTGATCATTTATATGTCTTCTTTTGAGAAATATACATTCATATCTTTTGTTCATTTTTAATAGGGCTGTTTGGTTGTTATTGATTTGTTTGAGTTCCTTATTTATATATTTTGAATATTAGTCCATTATAGGATATAAAATTTATAAATATTTTCCCCGATTGATGGGTTAGCTCTTTACTTTGTTAATTATTTCATTTGCTATGCAGAAGCTTTTTAGTTTGATTGACTCTCATTTGTCTATTTTTGCTTTTCTCTACTGTATATATTTAAGCTGTTACAATATCAATTTTTGACATGCAGAAGCAATAAAATGTTTACTGCAGTTAAGCATATCTATCACATTCCATAACTACTATTTTTTGGTAAGAGAATCTAAAATCTATCCTCTTGGCAAATTTTTAGCATATAATTCAACATTATCCACTGTAGTCCTCAAAATCTCTAGACTTACTCAGTTTATTGATTTTTAAATGATAATGATTAAATTACTTATTTTGGTAAACAGCATGCAGGTCAAGGGGAAGATTTTTCATCCTGTAATAAAAGTACTCTAAAACTCACATTTGAGCTAAATGAAGAAGGTATCATACAGCTGGAAGACATTTTCTTAATATTGCACATAAGGAAATTGAGGAAAAGAATGGTTATGTGACTGGCTCGAGTTGACATATCTTTTATAGAAAGCAGTACTACCTATCACAGGTGTTTACGTATTTCAGAGCAAGTGAAATTCTCCTATGTTCATGGTGACTTGACACAGGTACAGAAAACTGTCATTATTTACATCCTAATAATTTCTACCATAATTTTCTTCTTGCTCACTTGATCATTCTTCTTTGCATTATATATAATCTATGTTGTCTTGTAAACAAAAAGTCAACATTAACATTAAACGTAACATTTCAGGTTTTGTCCATTTCATTATCCTGGCTTTGAGGCATATCAAAGAAATTCCACAGTGGAATTAGTTACCTTCCATCTAGTTTTTTCTGCTTTTTGCATAATGAAAAATTTTAGACATTTTGCTGAAGTCATTATGAGCAAAATTATGAACATTTAGCAAAAGAGAGATGATTTAATTTCTGTTCAGTACATCTCAGAAAGAACAAGTGTGGTAAACCTATTAGGACAAAGATTGTGTTTGCTGCAAGTTGTACCAGTGCAAGTGATCTGCAGTTTCTAGCAACGGTAATTTCTGATAGTCTAGAGAGAGGCTTAACCACTTAAAAGAGGTAAAGGCTTTCCCTTCTTAGTTAGATAATAAAATTATATTTTACTGAAACAGTGCATTTTGTGCAACTTCAGCCCCTCTATTAAATTCCCTGACTCCCTTCCTTCCTCCTTCTCTTTTAAAAACAATATTTGGAGATAGCATGAAGAAGACAGAAAAAAATTAACAGTAAATCTGCCTAGTGACTTTCTTTTTAATCTTTATTCAGTGGTTCTTAAACAAACACAAAAGTATTATTATACAGGGCTGGCTGTATACTTGATACTGTGGTGATTGTGATGTTCAGGTAATTTGTATACAGTTGTTTCCCTCCTCATATCTCTTCACTAAGTTAAGAATAAGAAGAGAATCAGGGAAGGCATAGGACTGTGATAAGGATACACAACTAGTCTATGTGATAATTAGGTAACTTTGTGAATCAAACTCAGTGGTCTTTTTGTTTATTTTTGATGTCACCTGAATTTCTATTTTTTCTATTATTTTCTTAAAATTATAAAATTTCAAAACTTGTCTTTACTCTTTGCCCTTTGTTGAAGATTTTTGAATATTTTATAGCATATTTGAATGACAATGTCTTTTTAAAGAAACGATGTTCAGTAGTGATGGCATAAAATCAATAATGACTTGGTGCATTTATTCATTTGAGGCAGTGTCTCAAGATATAGAGTGTCCTAAGAAGATTGGAAACTTTTCTTGACTCATGCAAAATCAAGCTGTCAGTGGCCTCCAGGTTATTTAATCCACATGTGAAACCTCAACATTTCACAGCACAAAAAGATAGTATTGTTACTAGAATGTGTCTCCTGATGTCCATACCAGTGCTCTACACACCATTTGGATACGTTTTACTTTGTGATTTCTGTCATCTTTGAGATTTCCAGCGTGATCCATGCATCAAGGTAATATCATGACTTTAACATCCCACTGAAAGCTTGAAGCTTTTTCTTTTGCAGCATTCATGTCTGCTGAGAAAGCTTAGGGAATATAGAAGTCAAAGTAAGCTACCTCCTGATTCTATCTTTGGGACTGACTTTTCCACTTGACTCATTTGGTATTCTTCACAGTGATTATCTTTATAAGAGATGAGTCCTTATTTTGTCTTATTTTCCATGCTTAAAATGTGCCAATCCATGCTCAGATACATACCCTGGAGGCAATCTAGGAAAACAACATAATTTTCATCCTGGTTGCTAGATTCATTAAGTGTTTTGTAAAGCAATGTCTGACTCATACATTATTGCTCATCTTCAGAGGGAAAACAGAATTATTTTAGTAACTTTTATGCCACTTTAAAAAATTTCAATTTCTGAAAGTATATTCTGTAATTAATTATCTTTTTCTACTTTTCCCTTTCCTCTGATACCTCAAAGGTTTAATGGATGACTTTACACAAGTTTTTCTTCAAGGAAATAGGACTTACTTTCTCAATTTGGTTGACTTTTATGTCCTTTTTTTAAACGACTGAGGGAAATTCACTTTTTCTGATTATAGTTTTGATGAATATGACCCATTTTTGGAAAGAACAAGAAGGTTTTAAAAATGTTAAAGGACATTCATCTGGAGTGTTGAATGTGAAATCAAGAGAACATGGATATAGGAAACACCAGCTAGCACTTCACAAAATCTCTTTTTTTCTTCTGGGACTATAGCCAGAAATGTTTTCAACATCTCTTGCAGTTAATGACTGAGTTCTAACTAATAGAGTATGGATAAAGGTATTGTGCGCCTGGGCTTTAAAAACTGCTTGTACTCTATTCATTCTACAAATCTTTACTATGTCTACCATGTTTGACAGAAGGATGACAACAAGCAGGATTAAGGAATATAAAGTTTCTGTAAGGGCAAAGAATACATACATTTACCTGAAACATTCCTTCCTCCACCCCTTAGCCCAAGGGACTTGACAAGTTCATATATTTTAATAACTTTATTGAGGTATAATTGAAATACTAATTACACATATTCCATATGTACAACTTGATGAGTTTGAATTTATGTAAACATCCTTGACACCACCACCATAATCAAGGTAATAGGAAGATCCAACATCTCCATAGTTTCCTTATAGCCCTCCCCCCTTTTTTTGTGGTAAGAAACTTAACATGGGATCTGCCACATTTTAAAGTACACAATATTGTATTGTTAACTACAGAAAGTATGTTGAACATATTTCTAGAACTTATTCATTTAGTATGGTTGAAAGTTTATACCCATGGAACAATAACTCCCCATTTCCACCCCCTTCCCTCAGTCTCTGGAAACCACTATTGTGTTCTCTGCTTTTAGGATTTGGATTTTTATAGATTTATCATGTAAGTAGAATCATACAGTATTTGTCCTTATGTAACTGGCTTATTTTAAATGGGCAAAGGACTGGAGCAGACATTTCTCCAAAGAAGACACAGTATATCTTAATGACAAGAAAAAAAGTTAGAAGAGCTTTGAAGAAAGGCTCAGAGGAGAGAAGAAGAGTGATCTCAAACAGGTCTTGAAACAGGCCCTGGATGTTTTTCATTTTCTGTAATGAGGCTAGTATCAAAGTGGGAGGACTCAAACTTCAGCCATAATAAAAAAAAGAGAGAGAAAACATTGGTGACCTCAGTGTAGAGTGAGGAGATGGGGGCTGAGGCTCCATGGGAGGTCAGGTAAGTGTTTTTTGTGAAAAAGAACAAATTTTTCTGGGTTTGATGAATAACAGCATACTGTTATATTTGGCGGTTGTTTTAATGAGGTCCTATTTCTGTTCATGCCACATCACTGGCAGCTTTGTGTCCTCACAGAGACATGGAGGGCAGGGGAATTTGCTCCTCCACTCATTATAGGATTCCATGTCTCTTGCTCTTTGTGGCCATCTTTGTTGTCTCTATCAGAGAAGTTTTGCTGAGTCGGTTATTTTTTTGCCAAATTCCATCACCCTTGTGGCCATTCTGCAATAATGGTGGACGAAACACACACACAGACACACACACACACACACACACACACACACAGGATTTATTTTTAATTTATTTGAAAGAAAGTATATTTAAATAGACAAATAAGGAAGCAACTTCATAAAGTCATAATAAAAATTATGGAAAATTCTAAGAGCGAAATGAATTAGATGGCAGACAGTGCCACTTTTGGCTCATTGTGTCTTTTAATGCAAATTAGAATGTGACACCTTCTGTAAGCATGTAACACAGAATGTGGAGAGAAGAGAGAGAGCCTAGATTTCTTACTATAGTATTTCAATGGTCAGAAGATAGCCCTGGGGACTTAGGAATGCTATTTTTAATCTAATGGTTTTCATCAGGTGACTTGCCAGCCAGCCAACTAACTGATTGAGTAATTGACTCAAACAGTGAATGAAATACAGTAACTATCTGACTTAAGAACTGAATGTTAGTATTTTCCCACCAAAGAAACCATGAATACATTCATGTTGGACCATGAGCTACCTATCATATACATATGATATGTATATCTCTCTATATATAATAACTTCCATTAAGTTGCATAGAATATTGCACAGAGATGGATTTAGAAGACTGAAGACTTGGGTTTATGTATAGTTCTAATAATCATAGCATGTGTGATCTTGGTTATGTCACTTAACCTGCTTTGTTTTTCGTTTCTTCACTTGTATAAGGAGAAGATGCATATGAAAATATTTGGTGGGTACCCAGTACATAGTAAATGCATAAAAATGTTTATTGAATTGTAACTCAGTTAAATAAAGAAAATAAAAATATTGGGAAAGATCTGGGAGTGAAGTAAAGACACTTGAAAAGATTCTCTTTTGTCTTGTACCGCTGAATGGGTGACGTATTTCAGTCATGGTTATAGCTCCTTTCGTGTCTTTAAGGCCAGCAGAACCCTTAGCTTCTCTGAAATGGTTCAAAAGTAGCCATCGGGAATTCTTTTCTTCAGATAGAATCAGCAGGATGACAGTTCATGCTAACTTGAAATAGTGAGGTTAGAAAACACAAAGGATGTCCCACTCTAGGCACACATCTTGAGATGTGAAAACTTTCAAATTAAAAAATGCACTGAGCAGTGGAAAAATTCAAATTTAAAGAACTTAGTGAATAGTAAAGGCATTTACTCCATTGCCTTCACTTAGCTGATAAGAAGAAATACCCCTCACGCTTTGAGATAGATCTCTCTATGTAGCTCAGACTGGCATGATCCTCCTGGCTCAGCCCCCCTAGTATTGCATGAACCTCCATGCCTACTACTTGATTTTTTGCTCTTTCGATGATAACCATTCATGTAGTTAAGATGGAATCACAATGTGGCTTTGAATTTGCATTTTCCTGATTGCTAAAGATGTGGGGCATTTTTTCATGTAGTTATTGTCCATTCTTCATTTGAGAATTCTCTGTTCAGTTTGTTTGCCTGTTTTTTGATTGGAATGTTTGCTCTTTCAGTGTTTAGTTTTTAAGTTTTGTATGTGTTATGAGTACTAATCTCCTATTGGATGAATATTTGGCAAAGATACCCATTCATTCCGTAGGGTGTCTCTTCACTATGGTAATTGTTCCTTTGCTGTGAGGGAGTTTTAGTTTGATGTATTACCATTTGTCAATATTGGCCCTTATTTTCTGAGCTATGAGAGTCCTTTTCAGAAAGCAGTTACATAGTAACTAATAGTCAAGTGTTTTTTCTATGTTTTCCTCCAGTGGTTTCAAAGTTTCAGTTCGTCATTAATGTCTTTGATCCATTATGAAATGACTTTTGTACAAGGTGAGAGGTAGGAATCTAGTTTCAGTCTTCTATATCCAGTTTTCCCAGAACTAGTCATTAATGATTCTGTCTTTTTTCCAACATATGTTTTTGTACCTTTGTTGAAAATCCGATGGCTATGGTTGCGTAGGATTGCTTCTGGATCCTCTAGTTTATTCCATTGACCTACATATCTATTTTATGCCAGTATGATGGTGGTTATTTGTACTGTGGCTCAGAAGAATAATTTGAAGCCAGGTGTTGTGATACCTCCAGCATTACTCTTTTTTGCTGAGGATTGTTTTGGCTATTTAGTATGTTTTGTACTTCCAAGTGAATTTAGGATTTTTAAAAATTTCTGTGAAGAACATCATTGGGATTTTGAATGGGATTGTATTGAATCTGTGCATCACTATTGAACATGTGACCATTTAAAAATATTAATTCTGCAAACCCTGAGTGTGGGGAGGTCTTTCCATCTTCAATTCCTTTCTTCAATATTTTGTAGTTTTCATTTTTAGAGGTCTTTTACTTCCTTGGTCAGATTTATTCATAGGTATTTTATTCTATTTTTTGAGGCTATTGTAAATGGGAATATTTTTCTGATTTTTTTCTCAGCATGTTCATTATTGATACATGTTTTGCATATTGATTTTGTACCCTGCTACTTTGTATAAATTGTTTACCATATCTAAGAGTTTCCTGGTGGAGTCTTAGGATTTTTTAAGTATGGAATTATATCATCTGAAAATAAGGATAATTTGACTTCTTTCTTTCTTATTTGTATCACCTTTGTTCCTTTCTCTTGCTTTATTGCTCTTGTGCTACATTGAATATAAGTGAAAAGTGTGGTTACCTTGTCTTAGTCTTGATTTTATAGAAAATACTTTTAGTTTTCCCATTCAATATAATGTTGACTACAGGTTTGTCATGTATGGCCTTTATTATGTTCATGTATGAACCTCTTATTGCCTAGTTTCATCAGGGCTATTTGCTCTTGTTTTTCTATGATCTTGAAGTGCATCATTAATCTGTTTATTTGCTACCTCTCTGCCTTTATAATGCAGAAACTCATAGCTATAAATGTCCCTCTTAGAAGTGCCTTATTGCATTCAGAAGGCTCTGGTACATTGTGTTTACATTGTCATTTGATGCTAGAAATTTAAAAATTTCTCCTTGATTTCTTCAATGACCCAATGATCAGTTTTAAAAATTTTATTTTATCTTTTTTACATTTACTTACATGTGTATACATTGTTTGGGCCACCTCCTCCACCAGCCACATCACTTCCAGGAAGAACCTGTTCTGCTCTCTTGTTCTCTGATTTTGATTTTTGATAAGAAATAATAAGAAAGACACAAAAGTTTTGCTAGCTTGAGATAAAGATAGCTATACAGAGAGAGTCCTAGTGTTGCTTCCATGCACATGTGTATCACAACCCACATTGGTTCATCTCTACCAGACCTTCTCACGACTTCCTAGTTCCCTTCCCATAGTGGCCTCTGACAGTTTAAGATTACTTTATTTGCTCCTCTGCAGTGAGCACATCAGCCACATTCAAGTTTTAGGTTTCCTTCCCTTTCCCTATTCCTTCCATTTTGCATTCCTCCCTTAGTGTCCAGTGTCCATGTCCAATAATATTACTGCATTTATTTTAGGTCTATAATCTGCATATGAGGGAGAACATGTGATTTTTTGCTTTCTGAGCCTGACCAGCTTCGCTTAAGGTGATGTTCTCCAGTTCCATCCATTTACTTGTGAATGACAACATTTCATTCTTCTTTGTGGCTAAATAAAATTCCATTGTGTATAAATACTACATTGTCTTAATCCATTCATCGATAGTGGGCATCTTTGCTTCATCCATAGTTTGGCTATTGTGAATAGTACTGCAATAAACATGGGAGTGCAGGTGCCTTTGTAAAAACCTGAGTCTCATTCCTTTGAGTATATACCTAGAAGTGGTATAGCTGGATCATATAGCAGAATCTATGTTTAGCTTTTCAAAAAGCCTCCATATTATTTTCCAAAGTGTTTGTACTAGCTTACATTCCCACCAGCAGTGTATGAGGGTTCCTTTTTCCCCACATCTTTGCCAACATTTGTTGTTGATGTTCTTGATGATAGCTGTTCTAACAGGAGTGAGGTGAAATCTTAATGTGGTTTCTTTTATGGCCAGGGATGCTGAGCATTTTTTCATGTGTTTTTTTGGCCATTTGGATTTCTTCCTTTGAAAAAGTTCTGTTTAGTTCAGTTGCCCACTTCTTTATTCTTTCATTGATTTTGGGGGAGTTTAGTTTTTTGAGTTCCCTGTATATTCTGGTTATCAGTCCTTTGTCTGATGTATAGCTAGCAAAGATTTTCTCCCATTCTGTGGGTGTTCTCTTCAATTTAGAGACCATTTCTTTTGTTGTGCAGAGGTTTTTCAATTTCATGTACTCTCATTTGTTCATCCTTTCTCTTAATTGCAGGGCTGCCTGAGTTCGACTGAGGAAGTCCTTGCCTATGCCTATTGCTTCCAGTGTATTCCCTGCTCTTTCCTGTACTAACCTCAAGATTTCAGGTCTGGAACAAGAACATTGTTTTTCAGGTAGAGAAAAACAATTCCCAGGAATAGAAGTTCTTCTTGCATTGTATAACTTCATGCTTTATACTGCTTAAAAGCCTGTTGCAAAAATAAAAATTTGCCAGTTAGGTCACCAGCCTGCTGGTCATATGTCTTGTCATTCTCTTCCTGAGTGAGTGGGTCCTTTCCTGTGTCTCTTGTCTTCAGTCCTTCCTTAGGTCCCTTTGGGTCAGGGACCCTCGAGATCCAGGCAATCGGGTATTGTGATACCTCTAGCATTGCTCTTTTTGCTGAGTATTGCCCTGGCTATTCACTGTCTTTTGTGTTTCCAAATGAACTTTAGGGTAGACTTTTCAATCTCTGTGATGAATGTCTTTGAAATTTTGATGGGAATTCCATTAAACATGTAGATGGCTTTTGGTAGTATAGCCATTTTTATTATGTTGATTCTACCAATCCATGAGCACGGGAGATTGCTCCACCTTCTGTAGTCTTCCTTGATCTCTTTCTTCAGGGGTTTGTTGTTCTCCTTGTAGAGGTCATTCACATCCTTTATTAAGTTTACTCCTAGGTATTTTTTTGAGGCTATTGTAAATGGAATTGTTTCCATATATTTTTTCTCAGTTTGTTCATTACTGGTGTATAGAAAAGCTAATGATTTTTGTAAGTTGATTTTGTATCCTGCCATATTACTATAGCTGTTTATGGTGTCCAGGAGTTTTTGGGTAGAGGTTTTTGGGTCTTTAAGGTATAGGATCATGTCGTCTGCTGATAGAGATATTTTGATAGTTTCTTTACCTATTTGTATTCCTTTTATTACTTCTTCTTGCTTTATTGTTCTGGCTAGGAAGTCCATGACTATGTTGAATAGGAGTGGATAGTGGGCACCCTTGTTTCTTTCCTGATTTTAGGGAAATGGTTTCAGTTTTTCTCCATTAAGTGTGATGTTGGCTATAGGTTTGTCATATTATGTCATAGGCTTTATAATCTCTCCTTCTGCTTCTTTTGGGTTTTGCTTGTTCTTGATTTTCAAGGAGTTTGAGATGTGTCATTAGGTTGTTTATTTGAGTTTTTCTGTCCTTTAAATATAAGCACTCATGGTTGTAAACTTTCCTCTTAGGACTGCTTTTGCTGTGTCCCATAGGTTCTGGTAGGTGGTGTTTTCATTTTCATTAACTTCCAGGATCTTTAGATTTCCTCTCTTATTTTTTTCTATGACCTACAGATCATTGAGCAATGTGTTATTCAGCCTACAATTATTTGCTGCTATTGTTTTTGTTGTTGAATTCTAGTTTTATTGCATTGTAATCAGATAGAATGCAGGGGGTTATTTATTTTTTCTTATATTTGTTGACACTTGCTTTGTGGCCTAAGATATGATCTATTTTGGAGAAAGTTCCATGGGTTGCTGAGAAGAATGTATATTGTGCTATTGTCAGATGAAATATTCTGCAGACATCAGTTAGGTCCATTTGATCTATGGCGTCATTTAATTCTAGGATTTCTTTGTTGATTTTTTTGTTTGGATTACCTGTGTGTTGGTGATAGGGGGTATTAAATTTCCCATTACTACTGTGTTTGAGTCTATATGTGCTTTTAAGTCCTTCAGTGTATGTTTGATGAAATTGGTGCACTGACATGTTGAGTCGATTAACATTCAGTGTTAATATTGATAGGTATGTGGTGATTCCTGTCATTTAGTTGTTTTTGTTGTTTAAGGATTTGATGGTGTGCAGTCCAATCAATACTACTCTCTGATTACTTGTCTTTTCTTCTCCTGTGGTTTAATACTTCCTGTCCTTTTGTGGTTTTGTTTGCTTTCATCTTCTGTGTGCAGAATTCCTTGTAGAATCTTCTATAATCGTGGGTTGGTGGTCATATATTGTTTTAGTTTCTGTTTTTTATGGAAGACTTTTATGAGTCCATCAATTTTTAACAACCCAACCCTCGCTCTCATCCTTTGTTGCTTTCCATTCACTGAGAGTTTGGAACTCAGAGTTCAACTCATTGCCCCATCCCCATTCTCTGGAGCATGTTCAACATTCCACCCTCACCTCCATTGTTGATGTTAGATTACAGTTCATTGTTTATGCTTTTCCTTTTTGTTGGGGGTGGTTCAATCTGCCCAGGGGCGGCACTGAATTATGTTTCTGGGTGATGATAGGGGGTGTGAAAAAAAGGAAAGAAATAGCAAGAGTTAAATCTTATTACAAAATAAAGAATATGTAAAGAAAGTAGATAAAGGTAAGAAGAAGAAGAATGATACAAGCATATTAAATTAAAAATTAAATAAAAATGATAAAGTTTAAAAAAAGAATTGAAGAAGTTTCTTTTGGGTCCTCTAATATTGGAATCTGCCATGTCTGGTTGGCAGGGAAGGCAGTCTGCATAAGGATTCATGTCCCTGCATAAGGATTTTAGTCCCAGTCTGTTTCTATTGTATGGATTGGTGTTGTATGCAGGCTGTGGACATGGCCTGTGCAGGGTATGCTGTCAGCATCAAGGTCACATCTATTTTAGAGACTTCTGCTCTGTTGGCTCCAGTGAGATCTGGAAGCCTGTGTGGCTGCAGGTTCCGTCTTTCTCCCCATTTTTCCTTTGCTCCTCATTTGTGCACCCATGGATGGGAAAAATGTCTCTGAGCATGTTGGAGAGTGAGGGAAGCAGAACACTGAGTTCTGAAGTAGATGGGCAGACTAGAAGGAATCTAATACTATCTGCTGGTCTTAGGGCTTTCATACCCAGTGCAGCAGTAAACCACCCTATAGGAAGGAGGAGGCTTGAGGCTAGGAAAATTGAGTGATCTGCTTGACCTAGCCTCAGAGTTTTAGCATCACCTTCCCCTCTCCTCTGGGAGCCTGGGTTGAAGAGTTGCTCTTCCTACTTTTCTCTGTATAGCCTTTTTGTTTCTTCTTGTTTTTGAGCTGTCCTGTTACCTCTTTCTTAATTCCCAGTGCTCTTCCTCTTGTTGGAACATAGTTTCTCCTATTTATACTTACTCTTTTGTTTATATCATCACACAGAAGAAGTGTTTCATCCACTATCTTATTTCAGAAGTCCAATTTTCATATTTTCTAATGGAGGAGGAGTTGAGGCTTATTAAGGAAAGGGTGAATGTGTGTTCATGTGTATAAATGTGTGTGTATCTATCTGTTTCTTTCAACATTCTGTATCAAAATATACATTGGCTAGAGTCATTCTAATTCTGCCCTAATAGAAATGCAGCCTTGTAAACTTTTGAAATATAATTTAGTGTCTCATGAATTAGTTTAAATCCATCATTTTAGGTCTGGATGGTGAATGAAAGGCCTAAGACTAGGCAAATCATGCTTTCTGCTTTTGAAATAAAGTTTTGTTAAAATGCAGCCATTATCTTTCACTTACATATGGTCTGTGGTGCTTTTTCACTCTAATGACAATGTTGAGCAGTTGTAAAGAACAAAACATAACCCACAAAGCTTAAAATATCTGTTATTTGGTATTCACAGGAATCAGTGCTTGGGCAGTTCATGGGTAGAATTCTTATTTGGTATTCACAGAAAAGGTATAATGAACTGATTTGCATGAACAGGGCAAGAGTGAGACAGGTGACATTGATGTTGGATGTCTCAGTCACCTTTTGGACTCTACTTCTGGGTTCTCTTTCTCAGGTCCCCTCATAGCTTACTGGCCACATTTCAATGCTTCTCTTTCTTGCTTACTTTCTTCTTCTCTTTCTCTCTCTTCTCTTAACTTTTTAAATAGAAATTTTAGGTTTTAGCAAAATCGAGCAGAAAGTGTAGAGATTTCCCATTTACCACTTGTCCTCACACTTGGATAATCTCCTCATTATCAAAATCCCCACCAGAATAGTACATTTATTATAATTGTTGAGTCTAAATTTATACATAATCATCACTCAAGTGAATAATTGGCAAGGAGATTCACTATTTGTATTGCACATTATATGGTCTTGGACAAACATATAACAGGTATCTACCATTGTTGTATCACATGAAGTATTTTTACCATTCTAAAATTCTTTGCACCCCACCTGTTTGTCCATCCCATTCCTTAACCCTTATAAACTAGTGATCTTTTTACTGTCTCCATATTTTTGCCTTTTCTAGAATGTCATTATTGGTTAAAACACACACTATGTTGACTTTTTAGATTGGCTTCTTTCACTTAGCAATATGCATGCCTTTTCATGGCTTGATGGCACATTTATTTCAGCTCTGAACAATATTCTCTTGTCCAGGTATACTACAGTTATATATCTGTTCACCTACTGAAAGACATCTTGTTTGCTTCTAAGCTTTGTCAATTATGAAAAAAGCTGCTGTAAAAATCTGTGGTAGGATTTGTGGGAACGTAAGTTCTCAACTTCTCTGGTTAATTCCAAGGACCTCAGTTTTCTTTGTTGTTGTTTCCTTTAGCTCCTTCGGAGAATCCTTAGATCATTTTCTAGATGATCGGATGATCTAGATGAATCAGTGTAAGAACTGCATGCACTGTTCACATTCTGACAAACCTCCAAATAGTCTCCAGCTTAAACCAGTCTTCTGAATTGCAGACTTCCATGTCTCTGCTTATGTGATCTTTTCATTTGGATTTCTAATAATTACTTCAAATTTAATACATCAGAAACTTGAAGTTTTCTCTTTCAATGCCCCCCACCTCAGTTTCCTTGTTCTCAGTAATAACAGTTGCTCAGGTTTGGAAAATTGCCCCATACCCTACATTTTTCTCTGGAAGTCTGTTCACTCTGTCTTTACAACATCTGCATGTTATGATCACTTTTCACCACATCTGTGGCCCCTATCCCACTTAATCTGCCATATTTGCTCATTGGGATGTAGAGACATTTTTACCAGACTTTTTTGCTTCTACGTTTACCTACTTCCAGTGTATTTTCAACACTAGAGCCAGAGTAATCATTTAGAAATAGTAGATTATTGTTAGTAACTACACTAATTACAATAAGCAAATGAAGATATATTTAGCTTAATTGTTCCATGCATCTAATTGAGGGAACATATCTAGGCTACCATTTACTAATTTGAGAATTTATTTTAAAATGTGTGCCAGTTGCTATTAATGTTAATAGCAACAGTAGTAGTGGTAGGATCAATTTTTTTCCTAAAGAAAATTCCAGACTTAAAATGATTAGAAATAGGACTTTTTAGCACCATGAACCATGAGAAAGTTCTTGGAGATATTGTGGTTTGAGTTCAGGAAAAGGGATCTTCTGTATATTAACATGATTTCTCCATCTCAAGATGGGAAGAAAAGAATTTGATCAACTTCAGATATCATACAGAGTTTTCAAAAGCATATGAAATGGTTATAAATTGTAAAACCAAGGTACTCTAGTATTCTCATGTTTATAACAGGTTTATATAGCCACAAGTGGAAGTAACCTAAGTGTACATTGACCAATGAATTGACAAACAATATGCAGTATGTACATAAAATGAAATATTATTCAGCCTTAAATAGGAAAGACATTTTGATATATGTATAATATTGGTGAAACTTGAAGACATGGCAAGTGAAATACACCAGTCACAAAAGGTTGAATTTTGCATGATTTTTCATATATGGAATACCTAGAGGAGTCAAATCCATAGAGATAGAAAATGGTTTCCAGGGACTGGGGTTGGGGTGGACAACTGGTATTTAATAGGATTGTGAATTCAGTTTGGGAAAAGTTCCTGAGATGGAAGGTGGTGATGGTTGCACAATGTGAGTATACTTAATGTCAAAAATGAGTATGATGATAAATTTTGTTATATATATTACCTTAATAAGAATAATGAGAAATATTGTACTTTCTAAATAAAACTTTCTAAAGGTTTCTCATCTTATTCAGAGTAATGCCGAAGTTTGTTCCATGGTCTGCGTGGCTCTGCATCATCTGGGTTCTATCCTCTTCCCATCTGGCATCACTCCTGCTGCTTCTCCCATCATTCCAGTCTGCTCTAGGGCACTCCAAATAAATTCCTTCCTAGACTTCAACTTTTATTCTACCCTATTCTGGGAGCATATTCTCCCCATATATATCTATGACAAGATTCTTTTCTTTCAGTGTTCAGATACCACCTGATCAATAAGGCTTTTTAAAGTCAACTCTGTTTTAAATTGCAACCTGTGTCTCTGGCATTCAGCTTGCTGTTTTTCTGCTATAACACTATTATCATCTGACATATTATTTGCCTTTGTGTTAATTATTGTCTGGAACTACTCCTTTCCCCCTGCAATAGAATTTAAGTTCCATGAAGGGAGAGATTTTGTCTATTTTTTTGATAGCTGAAAGCTCTGTGTCCCAAACAGTACCTGATTCAGAGTAGGAGCTCAAAAGAATAGGTTTAATTGATGCAAAGGAAAGCTGGGTGAAACCCAAGTAGAAGTTGAGCCTGCAAAAAACAGGAAAGATTACTACCCTCAGGCATTCAGATTTATGTTTCAAAGGATATATGACAAGGATGAATGAATACATAAATAAATAGATATAAAATGTTAAAATAAAATAAAATGAAAGGCAGTTGCCTATATTCAAGGAGGAATCACCTGCTTTTCTCCCTTGATATAAAGCTAGAATTATTTCAGTACACTTTTATGTGCTGTCTAGACTTATCAACCATCTAGGACTTGAATTCAGATTTTTCTTTTTTTTTTTTTTACCCTATTCAGGGACCTTTGTCTTGTACTGTGTGACCATAAGGCAATGACCCTAATTATGTTTGCATTCTCCATCCCTCTGCTTTATTGTCATTATTAACAACATCTTCAAATATCTCATCTTAGTTCATTACAGGCTTCATGCTTTTAGTTTGCTCTTGAATAGCCCCTAACTATAACGACATGGTGGGCTCTTTTGGCTCAGCAGCATCAAACACGGGAGAACATTGTAGATAGAGAAATCAGGGACACATTAAAACCTGGAGATTGAAAACTTCATCTTATTCTACCCTCTAGTTAAAAAAAAATACCACATGCAGCTAGTTGAAGGCTGCTTTTTTCAGGAAGGAGGTCTCTTCTCTAATCATTTCCAGGACTTGGTTGGATGTGACTGCCGTTCTGGGATTCTGGTGAGTGAGTAAGTTCCTTGAGCCTGGCAGCCAACTGGAGTCAGAGCTCTAGAGGAGGAAAGCTATTCATTCAGAGCTGTCAGCACATCTTTCTCTGTGAATTACTCTCCTTAACCTATCGGACTTTTTCCCTCTGCTATAATAAAAGACTTTTGGTAAGAATGAAGCCTATTCAGAGCAGGTCACCACAAACATAGATCTCCTTGTTAATAGTCATTTGAGCCAAAGTATACTTCTCAGAAAATAGAACTGGGAAGAAATGGAATGGTTGAATCAGACAGCAATTGTCATGTGGGATTTTTGAATATGTTCATATTAACTCAGCCAAATAAAGTCCGTTTTTCTATGCTGGCACTGAAGGTAGGTGCCATGTTTGACATCCTGACCAGAATATATGAGTTTGTCATAGAAATGAGGTGAGAGTGCATCTTGGCTGGGAGTGCAGGAAAGAAAGGATTGATGTGAAACCTGGCCTCCCACATTGAAAGGTTCCCCAGAGCCCATGAAAGAACAGGAATAGTACACTGGGTACAGGCATTCAGCCAGCTTCGTCCTTTGACCTTGGCTGCTTTGTGGAGCGTGGGTTTTGTAAGGAATCACACTGACTCCATCACTTGTCCATCACTGGTCCTGAAAGCAATGTCTATACAACAGCAAAACAACTGAGTGATTTGGACTGCAGCAATAGCAGGGAATTCTCAATCTGTTGTTGCTTTCATTAGTTTCAAGGAATGTTACCAAATTTTACCCATTGCCTTCTTTTTTTTAACAAATTAATTTTTAAAGGACTAAGAAAAGGATACCATTTGAAATAGAAACTTCAAAAACAGTAACATTACCTATCTTTACAAAGCGTAACTAAACAATGGTGATCCAAAGAAATCATTCATCAGCTGGTTATTTGGATCTCAACAGACCAAACAACAATCCCTATGAGTTTTATTGAACATGAACAATGTTCATTTCATATTTCCTTGAGAAACATTGCATTGTATTCAATTACAATGAAGTTGGATTATTATTACAAGGAAGGGATATTATGGACTTTTTAATCAAGCAAATATAGTCTTTTCTTTTTCCCCTTTCTTCCTTCATCCCTTCTATTGAGAAGAGCGAATTTGTTTGCAAGTCATATTAACACAGTAATGCTTTGTAAACCAGAATGATAAGTGAATTTTTAGGTTAAGAAAATATTTGCTTATTTGATAAGGCCCTTAAGTTTTCTAGTGATAAAGAGGTAGAAAGAAACCTCGCTTATTTAATTCTCATTCATTGTCTTTTCAATATGCTTCCCATCCATCCTCATTTTCTGATAGCCCAGAATCTTTGCCCAATTGAACATGAACGAGCAGTATCATTATGGCAGATATTCTCTTCAGTTCTGACAAGAAGCAGCTGTCAAATCACGTATCATTGGTGAGCTTCAGCATTCTAAAATTTATAACCTGTATTTCCAACTTGTCTGGAAAGTCATAGGATTAAAAAAAAACACCTTGAGAAATTCAAACTAACCATGAGTGGCTTAGCTCAAAGGTGAAGTGGGGTCCTGGGATGGTAATTTGCATGTCCTCATATTGGCCATGCAGTCTTCAGATTTCTTAATCTCTGTGCACTCAAGATAGCAGCATTACATTATTGATAAAATTGTTGTGATAAAGAAATAAACTAATACTTGGAAAAATAGTATAGTATCTGGCACAAAATAAGTCTTCAATAGTTTTATTATTTTTATGCACACAAATAATTACAAAAGAGACTGAACATTTTAAAGAGGATAAGCATGCTTGTTTGCATTACATAATGCAAAACAGACTAACACAGATATTCTAGTTATGTGTATGATGTTTAATTTTGATTGTTGTCAACTTCACTGGATTGAAAAATGCCTAGGACATGAGTAATGCACCAAAGAGAATAAACTAAAACAGGAAGATCTGCCCTCAATATAGGTGGCACCATTTCATAGGCTGGTGTCCCAGATGGAATAAAAATGGAAAAAAGGAGAAGGCAAAGAACAGGCTCTCTCTCTCTCTCTCTCTCTCTCTCTCTCTCTCTGCCTCTCTCCTCTCTTTCTCTCTCCTTCCTGGGCTTCATAATGGGAGCTGGTCTCCTACATGATGACCTCCCTGTCATGACTGACTGAATCTTCTGAAATCATGACCAAAATAAATCCTTCCCTCATTAACTTGTTCATGTTAGTATTTTGTCACAATAATAAAAAGGCTAATATAGCATGAATTCTGAATTAATAGATTCCAAATTAAGAAGTACACTGACGGATGTGAGGGCAATCTGGCTGCGACATCTGTCACCCCATTGATTGCCAGGGTTGATTCAGCTGATTTGGCTGGCTAGGCGGGTGTCCCCTTCCTCCCTCACCGCTCCATGTGCGTCCCTCCCGAAGCTGCGGGAAGAGGACGACCATCCCCGATAGAGGAGGACCGTTCTTCGGTCAAGGGTATACGAGTAGCTGCGCTCCCCTGCTAGAACCTCCAAACAAGCTCTCAAGAAGTACACTGACTTACTTGGTTTTGGATAGAATTTACATTCATAGGGCTAAATAATTTGTGGTACAGTCAATAGAAGTCAATATGTGCATGTGAAAAAACTGAAAATAAAACAATTATCCTGTTTATTTCAGCTTAAAAGAAAGTCTTCTCTCATTTGTATACAGTGTCTTCTGGGTGATTTTATTTATTGCAAAACAATATATTTTCAAATAGTCTTTGGAATTAGTCTCTAGTCCAGACATTTCTTCAAAGCTCTATGCCTCACATAAATGTTGTATTCACAGTTTCCATTTTTTCTTTGTTTTTGATGGCACTGGTGCTTGAACTCAGGGACTCATGCTTGGAAGACAGGCTCTCCTGCCACTTGAGCCATTCCAACAGCCCTTCATTTCTTCTTGAATGAATAGAAAGTACCAGACACTTACTACCTCTGAATCTGTACCTTTGATTTATTTCTTTTAAAATCTTTTGCTCCTCAATTTTCTCCATCTCAGTTAGGAGCATTGTAGACACATCAGTTCTAGAGTCCTGGGAGACATCCTGGACATGGCCTTCTCACACACCATTATTTGTGTCATCAAATCCTTTCATTTGACTTATAAAACCTTTCTTGAATATGTTCAATGTTTGTTTCTACCATACCCACCCTAGTTGAGATGACCTTCTCTCACCCAGAATCTAGTAATAGCCTCTTAGTAAGTTCCCCCAGCTCCTCTCTTGGCTTTCTTTAGTCTGCTTTCTATGCATCATCAGAATGTTCTTTTACCAAAGTCAATCAGACAGTGTACCTTCCAATCATCAAATCTTTTGACACTCAAATCATAGAATAAAACCTGAAGTCCTTTGCTTGATCCACAAGGTTCCTCATGGGCTAGCTCAAGAGCAGTAGATTTTAACCTCTTGCATCTTTTTTCTAGGTTTCCAGTAAGTTGGGGCCAAGTTCCTTTTTGTCTTTGAACCTTTTCCACAGCTTTATCCCTGCATTCTTCTTATCACCTGCATTCTCCTCAGTTTTTAAAATCAGAGTTTAAATCATAGCATCTTTTTCAGACTATTCCGTCAAAATAGATACCCACCCCACTGTTCTCTGTTTCAGAACCCTCTTCTGTACATAGAACTTAGGTTGAATTATTCAGGATTTTGTTGCTTTACTTGATATTTTTTGTCCTTTCACTAGACTTTTTGCTGTTTGAGGGAAAAGTTTTTCTGCTTGTAGATTACACTCAAATACCTGTAGGACTTTTTTTGTAGAAATTCAATAAATCTACAGCAAAATGATAAGAATTTATAAAATAACAATGCTACCAAAATATACAAAGAATTCTTAAAACACAATAATAGCAATATGATTAAAATTGGGCTGAAAAATTAACAGACCTCACCAAAAAAATACAGAGATGATAAGTAAGCATATGAAAAGATGTTCCACATTATATATTATCAGAGAAATGTAAATTAGAACAATGAAATACCACTACAGACTTACGGAGCAGTCAAAATCCAGAGCACCAATCACACCAGATATTGGTTAAGTATGCCAAACAGTAGGGATTCTCATTGATTTCTGTGGAAATGCAAAATCATGCCTTCAATTTGCAATACAGTGTGGCATTTCTTACAGACCTGAATGCTTCCTTATCATACAATTCAGTAATCATGCTCCTTTACTCAAGGGGATTGGAAGCTTACATCCACAGGAAAACCTGTACACAGACTTTTTTTTCTACCTTTCCCTATTCCTCATATATGTGTTCTCCCCTTAGTGTGCTGCACACAGATTTTTATAACAGTTTTGTTGAAAATTGCCAAAGGTTGGAAACAATCTAAATGTCCTTCAAGAAGTGATTTTTGATAAATAAACTGTAGTACATCCAGACGGTTGAATATGATTCAGAGCTCAAAAAGAAAAATTGTGAGTCAATGAAAAGACAAGGAAAAAAAGAAAAGATTCCAAGATGGCGGCTAGAGGGAGGAAGAAGAAAGAGTGCCTCCTACAGTGATATCTTGGAGAAACACTGGAGACACACCTTGCAGGCAAGGCCACCGAGAAGAGGCAAAACTTTGACCCCTCCACACCTCCAGCCTGCACAGAGAATCTCCACTTCACGTTAAACAGAGAAACCAGGAGGGCCCTGGGGCCGCCATTGCCTGCGCCCAGATGGCTTGGGAAGACGCAGACAAGGTGAACTAAGCAGTATGTGGTACTTCCACAGACAACCTTGTGGAAGGAAAAACACATTTTATGAAGCCAGTATTACACTTATCTCAAAACCAGGCAAAGACACCTCCAAAAAGGAGAACTATAGGCCAATCTCCTTAATGAACATTGATGCAAAAATCCTCAACAAAATAATGGCAAACCGAATTCAACAACACATCAAAAAGATTATTCAGCACAACCAAGTAGGCTTCATCCCAGGAATGCAGGGGTGGTTCAACATATGAAATTCAATAAATGTAATAAACCACACTAACAGAAGCAAAGACAAAAACCACTTGATCATCTCAATAGATGCAGAAAAAGCCTTTGATAAGATCCAACACCATTTCATGATAAAAGCTCTAAGAAAACTAGGAATAGAAGGAAAGTACCTCAACATTATGAAAGCTATATATGACAAACCTACAGCCAGCATTATACTTAACGGAGAAAAACTGAAGCCATTCCCTCTAAAATCAGGAACTAGGCAAAGATGCCCGCTATCTCCACTCTCCATAGTACTGGAATTTCTAACCAGAGCAATTAGGTAAGAAGAAGGAATAAAAGGAATACAAATAGGTAAAGAAACTGTCAAAATATCCCTATTTGCAGATAACATGATTCTATACCTTAAAGACCCAAAAAACTCTACCCAGAAGCTTTTAGACATCATCAACAGCTATAGCAAGGTAGCAGGATATAAAATCAACATATAACAATCATTAGCATTTCTATACACTAATAATGAACAAACTGAAAAAGAATATATGAAAACAATTCCATTTACAATAGCCTCAAAAAAAAATCAAATACCTAGGTGTAAACCTAACAAAAGATGTGAATGACCTCTACAAGGAACACTATAAACTTCTGAAGAAAGAGATCGAGGAAGACTATAGAAAGTGGAGAGATCTCCCATGCTCATGGATTGGTAGAATCAACAGTAAAAATGTCTATACCTCCAAAAGTAATCTACATGTTTAATGCAATTCCCATCAAGATTCCAATGACATTCATTAAAGAGATTGAAAAATCTACCATTAGATTTATATGGAAACACAAGAGGCCATGAATAGCCAAGGCAACACTCAGTCAAAAGAACAATGCAGGAGGTATCACAATACCTGACTTCAAACTATATTACAAAGCAATAACAATAAAAACAGCATGGTACTAGCACAAAAACAGACATGAAGACCAGTGGAAGAGAATAGAGGACCCACATATGAAGCCACACAACTATAAACAACTTGTCTTTGACAAAGGTGCTAAAAATATATGATGGAGAAAATAGCAGCCTCTTCAACAAAAACTGCTGGGAAAACTGGTTAGCAGTCTGCAAAAAACTGAAACTAGATCCATGCATATCACCCTATACCAATATTAACTCAAAATGGATCAAGAATCTTAATATCAGACCCCAAACTCTAAAGTTGGTACAGGAAAGAGTAGGAAATACTCTGGAGTTAGTAGGTATAGGTAAGAACTTTCTCAATGGAACCCCAGCAGCACAACAACTAAGAGATAGCATAGATAAATGGGACTTCATAAAACTGAAAAGCTTCTGTTCATGAAAAGAAATGGTCTCTAAACTGAAGAGAACACCCACAGAGTGGGAGAAAATATTTTCCAGCTATACATCAGACAAAGGACTGATAACCAGAATATATAGGGAACTTAAAAAACTAAATTCTCCCCAAACTAATGAACCAGTAAAGAAATGGGCAAGTGAACTAAACAGAACTTTCTCAAAAGAAGAAATTCAAATGTCAAAAAAAACCACATGAAAAAATGCTCACCATCTCTAGCAATAAAGGAAATGCAAATTAAAACCACACTAAGATTCCACCTCACCCCTGTTAGAATAGCTATCATCAGCAACACCACCAACAACAGGTGTTGGCAAGGATGCGGGGAAAAAGGAACCCTCTTGCACTGTTGGTGGGAACGTAAACTAGTACAACCACTCTGGAAAAAAATTTGGAGGCTACTTAAAAAGCTAGACATTGATCTACCATTTGATCCAGCAATACCACTCTTGGGGATATACCCAAAAGACTGTGACACAGGTTACTCCAGAGGCACCTGCACACCCATGATTATTGCAGCATTATTCACAATAGCCAAGTTATGGAAACATCCAAGATGTCCCACTTCTGACAAATGGATTAAGAAAATGTGGTATTTATATACAATGGAATTTTACTCAGCCATGAAGAACGAAATATTATCATTCACTGGTAAATGGATGGAATTGGAGAACATCATTCTGAGTGAGGTTAGCCTGGCCCAAAAGACCAAAAATCGTATGTTCTCCCTCATATGTGGACATTAGATCAAGGGCAAACAACAAGGGGATTGGACTTTGAGCACATGATAAAAGCGAGAGCACACAAGGGAGGGGTGAGGATAGGTAAGACACCTAAAAAATTAGCTAGCATTTGTTGCCCTTAACACAGAGAAACTAAAGCAGATACCTTAACAGCAACTGAGGCCAATAGGAGAAGGGGACCAGGAACTAGAGAAAAGGTTAGATCAAGAAGAATTAATCTAGAAGGTAACACCCACGCACAGGAAATCAATGTGAGTCAATACCCTGTATAGCTATCCTCATCTCAATCAGCAAAAACCCTTGTTCCTTCCTATTATTGCTTATACTCTCTCTTCAAGAAAATTAGAGATAAGGGCAAAATAGTTTCTGCTGGGTATCGAGGGAGTGGGTGGGAGAGAGAGGGGGTGGAGTGGGTGGTAAGGGAGGGGGTGGGGGCAGGGGGGAGAAATGACCCAAGCATTGTATGCACATATGAATAATAGAAAAATAAATAAAATAATAAAAAAAAAAAAACAAAAAAGAAAAGACAAGGAAGCAATTTGCATGTATTTTACTAAGTGAAGAGAGCTAATCTGAAAAGATTAGAACTGTATGGCATTCTGGAAAAGGCAAAATTATGGAGATGTTAAAAATATCAATGGTTGCTAGGGCTAGAGGATGGACAGGATAAAAAGGCATTGCATAGACCAACTTAGGACACTGAAACCACTGTATGATACTGTGATGGAGGCTTCATGCCACTTTGCATCAGTCCAAGTTCTGTAGAATATACTATACCAAAAAAGATCATAGTGCAAACATGGATGACAATGATGTGTCAATGTATTTCACAATTATAAGATATGTACCACTTTGGTGGAGGATACTGGTAATGGGAGAGGCCATTCATGTGTGTTGAAGGGGCAGTAGATATTTTGGAAATCTCTGTACTTTTTCCTCAGTTTTGTTGTGAACTTAAAACCTTTCTAAAAACTAAGTGAAAACAAGGCTATGGGTGCAGGTCAGTGGTACAGTGTTTACTTAGCATACATGAGACCCTAAATTAATCCTGAGCATCAAAAAATTATTTATCATTGATTGTGGTCAAAAAATACTTAGATGGCTAGTTAGGAGACTTGGATTCCAAGTTTAGGCTAATGTCTTTTATGACTCAGATGCAATAAAAGTTTTTAGATTCTCAGGTTATTTTTTCCTGTAAAATTAGATATCAGAAGACATGATTTATAAGGTTACTTTACCTCCTTATAGCTCTAATTATTTTCTTTAAGGAAATGACTGAAAACTTGATAATAGATACCCTATTTGAATCTTCAATTTTTCATTTTCAGGTTAAGCTCTCATATTGAGGTGAGTTGATAAAAAATACTATCTACTATTTTCATGAATCCGAAAGAAGATATTTGTATTATCCATTGCTCCAGTAGATTTTATAATCTTCTTTATGTTAATTTATCTTTCCTGTCTTTAAGTAAACACACACACACACACACACAAACACACACACGTATTTCTGTTTCCTTAAGTATAATTTTCTTTTTCTTTTTTAAATTGGTATTAAAGAAGTACTTTTTAAAATTTATTGAATATTTTCAGATGGTGGTTCTGAGTTGCGTTCTGGAATCGGAGTGGACAAGAATGTCACATTTGTCATCTAACAGTTGTTTGATCTGGTGCAAGTTATTTAAGATGTCTGCTACAGGGAGTTATTGGGAGGAATTTCTTTTCAGTTTTCTTTTTAATTGTTTATACATTTATTCATATGTGTGTACCTTGTTTGGGCCATCTTTCGCCTCTGACTACTCTCCTACTTCATCTGACCCCCCTTGCTTCCAAGCAGAACCTGTTCTGCCCTCTTCTCTAATTTTGTTGAAGAGAAAGCATAAGAAATAATAACAAAGACTTAGCATTTTTGCTAGCTTGAGATAAAGATAGCTATACAGAGAGATTCCTAGCATTGCTTCCATGCACGTGTATGTTACAACCCACATTGGTTCATCTCTACCTGACCTCTTCACTACTTTCCGGTCACCTTCCCATAGTAGCCTCTGCCAGTTTAAGATTACTTTATTCACTCTTGTTTTTCTAGGAGTTTGAGATGTAGCAGTAGGTCATTTATTTGAGATCTTCCTGTTCTTTTAATATATGTACTCACAGCTATAAACTTTCCTCTTAGGACTGCCTTTGCTGTGCCTCTTAGGTTCTGGTAGGTCATATTTTCACTTTCATTAACTTCCAGGAACTTTTTAATTTCTTCTGTTATTTCATCCATGACCCACTGATCATTGAGCAATGTGTTATTCAGCTTCCAATTGTTTCTGTATTTTTTGCTATTGTTTTTGTTGTTGAGTAATGCAGGGGATTATTTCTATTTTCTTATATTTGCTGAGACTTGCTTTGTGTCCTAAGATGTGATCTATTTTGGAGAAAGTTCCATGGGCTGCTGAGAAGAATGTATATTGTGCAGAAGTTGGATGAAATAGTCTGTAGACATCAGTGAGATCCATTTAATCTATGGTGTGATTTAGTTCTAGAATTTCTTTATTGATTTTTTTGTTTGGATGACCTATCTATTGGTGATAGGATGGTATTAAAGTCTCCCACTACCACTGTGTTAGAATCTATATGTGTTTTTAAGACCTTTAGAGTATGTTTAATGAAATTGGGTGCACTGACATTGGATGCATAGGTCGATAACTGTTATTTCCTTTAGGTGTATCTCTCCTTTTACTAGTATGAAGTGTCCTTTATCTTGTTTAATCAATGTAAGTTTGAAATCTACTTTGTCAGATATAAGTATTGCTACTCTTGCCTGTTTTCTGGTGCCATTGGCTTGGTAAGTCTTCTTTCAGCTTTCCACCCTAAGCCAGTGTTTGTTTCTGTCAATGAGGTGGATTACCTGTAAACAATAGATTGTTGTATCTTCCTTTTTAATCCAGTTTGCCAAATGGTGTCTTTTGATGGAGAAGTTGAGTCTGTTGACATTCTTTGTTAATATTGATAGATATGTGGTGATTCCTGCCATTTTGTTGTTTTTTTGTTAAGGATTTGATTGTGTACAGCTGAATCAATGCTCCTCTCTGATAGCTTGTCTTTTCTTCTCCTGTGGTTTGATACTTCCTGTCCTCTTATGGTTTTGTTTGCTTTCATCTTCTGTGTGTAGAATTCCTTGAAATCTTTTGTAGCAAGCTTGGTGGTCATATATTGTTTTAGTTTCTGCTTATCATGGAATATTTATTGCTTCATCTATTTTGAATGATAGTTTTGCTGGGTTGAGTATCCTAGGGTTGAAGTTATATTCATTCAGTGGCCTAAATACCTCACTGTATGCCATTCTTTCTTTTAAAGTTTCTGTTGAGAAATCTGCTGTGATTTTGATGGGTTTAATTTTATATATATTTTTTCTCTCTTCCAGTCATCAGCATTCTTTCTCTAGTCTCTGTGCTTGTTGTTTTAATGATAATATGTCATGGAATAGTCCTATTTTGGTCAAGTTTGTTTGGTGTCCTGGAGGTTTCCTGAACCTGAATGGACAAAACTTTCTCAAGATTTGGGAAATTCTCTGTTATTATTTTATTGAATATATTATGAATCCCTTTTGCTTAGAACTCTTCTTCAATATCCATGATTCTCAGGTTTGGTCTTTTGATTGAGTCAGTGAGTTCTTGCATTTCTTTCACAGCTCTTGAGTTTGACTAACATTTCTTCAGTTTTTCTTTAATTTCTACTTTATCTTCAAGTTCTGAGATTCTGTCTTCCACTTGTTCGAGTCTGCTGGAGTGGCCTTCTTCTGTGTTTTGTGTTTCTGTTTAATTCTTTTTTCTGAAGTTTTCCATATCTTTGGATATCTCCTCTTTGATATTTTTTTATTTTCATCTTTAATTCATTTATCTCTTTTTATAGTGTCCTCTGTTCCACTTTGGTGTTTGTTTAGGTCTCTTCTGAGTTCATTTATTTGTTTCTGTGTCTTCTCATGTTCTTTATTTTTGGTGTTTTAAAATTTCTTGAGTGCATCTTGCACATTTTGGTTAATCATGTCTAGTATCTTCTCCATGAAATTCTCAGTGATATCTTGTAAGATATCTTCTTTGAGGGTGTTTTTGTGTGCATTGCTGGGTTCCTTAGTGTCCTATATTATTGTTTTGTTGGGGTCAAGAAATGGGTATTTATTTTCTTCATTTCCTTCTGAATCCTGTACTGAATTATTTTTTTGAGGAGAGTGGTTTCCATCCCATTTCTTCTCCACATTGCTCCACTTGGTACTGTGCAACTATGTTCTTGATAGGTAGTTGGTGGTTTTAGTTGCCTGTTTTCTTTCCCTTGATTTAATTTTTGTGTTGTGACTGTCTTGGTTGTTAGCTAGGTTGGTGTGCTATTTCTGTCCCCAGCCTGGAAGTGTAACTTAGCAATAACTAATTCACAGTTTCAATGCCCAACCAGTTGTTTACATATTATATAGAAGACCCCTAGGTGGTATTATCTATAAAGAGTTGGAGTTGGGGTGTTAATTTTTGTTAGGCTAGCTATAGAAATTTGGGAAATTGGTTGGGTGGCACTTAAGGGGAAGGTGGGAAGTGGGGTGGGTGAGTGGGGGAAGTGGTGTGGGGGCTGCTGAGTTTTGTGGCCCTTGTGTGTGTTTGGGTATATTTTTGTTGTTGTAGTGTAGGGTACTTGTGTCAATGATTGCAGGGGGGTGGAATTCCAAGATGGCAGCTAGAGGGAGGAAGCAGAAAGTGAGCCTCCTATAGTGAAATCTTGGAGAGATGCCAGAGACACACTTTGCAGGTGTAATCACTGAGAAAAGGCATAACTTTGACTCCTCCATACCTCCTGCCAGCACAGAGAATTTCCACTTCACATTAAATGGAGAAACAAGGAGGGCCCCCGGGGCCACCAGTCACCGGTGCCCAGATGGCTTGGGAAGACGCAGACCAGGTGAGCTTCGTGGTACTACGGTACTCCCACAGACAAGCCTGGGCCAGAGCAGCATAGCCCCCTGGACAGACTGACCTCCACCCTGGGAAAAAAGAAACCGAGCAATAAGCAATAAGAACAAATAAGACACGCAGGAAAGA